>NC_083342.1:47444121-47761857 GCF_019175385.1 Lycium barbarum
TAATCATAACCTTACTAGCTCTGCTGAAGTTGCTAAGTCATTGTATTTGCTCAAGACTTACCTACTATTCTTCAACTAACCACCTGATAGCCTGATGTTCTCCTAGTCTGCTCTGAATAACCTAAGTTATTTCTAACTTTCCCTCATCATCTAACCCTATTGTGAGGTTGTATATTATCTTTTCTGAACTGCAATCATGAATCAAACTTAGGGAAATAACGTCTCTTAACTGAACGATTAAAATGCCTAACCCCAAACATCCCATACACTTCCAAATTTACACCAGACTATGCACAACACTTAATAATATATTCTAAGAGGGAGATGTAATGTATTCTTATCTCATAGTAGTATCTACTTCTTGTAGTAACAAACTAGCATCATACTCTCTAGTTTTGATCTGAATAAACTTAAACAACTAAAACTATTCCCATAAATTTAATATCGTCTGCTCATGGTTTTGATGTCGTACACCATCTCTTTTATTCATGTGCATTGTCCGTACAAACATTTTCTTATTTTTCAATGCCAAAACATTTTAGAACCATAGATGACTTGCTCATAGACTATTTTCTATTCAAAACTGTGGTGATCAATTTATGCTACCCCGTAGCTAAAAATATAACATGTTACTCATAGACATTAGAGCTATCATCATCATACCTGTGGCTACGTCTGAGGATGCCCCTGAGACCTGACGACCTGCTAAAGCATATAAGCGGTTCAAACCTCTACCTCTAGTATCCTATCTCGCCGAAGGACAATCCTTTAGATAATGATCCTGCTGCCTGCATCTAAAGCAACCATCCAAGCCCGAACGACACACTTCTGGGTTCCCCCTACCACACTTGTTGCACGTGGGGTGTTTAGGAACTTTGTGGCCCATACTAGCCTGTGGCTGCGACTCTGCTACTCTGAAATCCTAATTCTTCTGACTAAACTTGGACCTCGAGACTGGTGCATTGGATGTAGAAGCAGCAGGTCCTGATGATCCATTCTTAAAGAACTGTTTGTTTCCACCTTCATGAGATTCCCCATCGTTGAAGTTACTTATGGACTTAGCTATCTTGCTAAATTCCCTGTCTCCCTCTTTTTGCAGCTTCTCCTCTTCTTGCATTCTATCCTCATTGCCTTCGATACCTTGTTTTGCTGATGGGCAATCCTTCAGATAGTGACCCTGCTGGCCACACCCAAAGCATCCATAAATGCCTAAGCTACACACCCCTTGGTGTCTCTTACCACACTTGTTGCAGATAGGATTTTGAAAGCCTTTTTTTGCTTATAGTGGCCTGAGTTGGAACACCAGTGGTAAACAGATCAGGCCCTGATGACCTACTGTCGAAGAACTATCTAATTCTATCTCCCTCGGATCCATTAGGGTTAAAGTTACTCACAAATTCCTGGTTTAAAGAGCAAACTCCCTGAGGCTGAGAGTCCACCTCTGGGGTAGCATCAATGGTAGCCTTTTGGCTCATAGCTGCCTTTCTATTAGTAGACATTTTTGGAAGGAACAAAATACGCATGAGTTAGAAGAATTCCTGAAGGCAAAGCTCTAACTGAACGATCTAGTGTATGAAAGAAGTGGGAATATCCTAAATGTCTTGCTAGTTAACCATTTATATGTGTTTACGACACACACATATAAAGGAAACTCCACTGGACATGGCTTTATAGACTCCATAGGAAACTTGAGCCTAGTTCTCTGATACTAAGCTTTGTCACGCCCCGAACCTGGGCCTGAACGTAACACGACACCCCGTGCCTAACTACATGTGACTGAGCAAACCAACTAGCTGGCTGATTCAACATGTGATATCAAAACATACTGAATAAGAAAATAAAACTAACACATGTTGATCTACTAAAAGACTGACTGAATAAATAATGAAGTGCGAAAGTACTGAACCAAGTCTCAAGTATAAAAAACTTGCCAACATGGCTAACATACAAGCCTGCGACTCTAACTGACTATTACTCTAGTGTATGAAGCCTCTAATGAAGTACTGAAAACTAATTATTTATCGGGACAAGGCCGTCAACATACCAAACTGTCTATAACTGCTATAAAGACTGTAAATAAATGATAAGGCCCCGAATAAACTGGGGCTCACCAATGAGCTGATACTGGAGATCTTAGCGAGCAGATGCGTCATCTTGTAAATAGTTACCAGCATCGCGAGATGTAGGCCCCGAACAATAGGAACGTCAGTAAATTTAAATTGCACTGGTATGTAAAGCAACTGAAAGAAAGAATTGCAAGTGGGGTGCTCAGGAAAGGGCAGCCCAATAAATAATCAGGTAATAAATGTTGAAACTGAAATGAACAAGAGAAGTGCAGTTATGAATACTTCCTATTCTGCATCTGAATACCCTGTTTTCCTATATTTATATGTGGGGCCTTGGCCTAATAATAAATGCACAAAACTATGGCCTTGGCCAAGTAAGTGCATCAGTCTATGGCCCTTGGCCAAGTATACATATACATGAGACTGTGCCCTTGGGCAAAAATACGAGAGTTTCCCTTGGGCAAAATACAAGGGTGGCCTTGGGGAAAAATGCCAGAGTTCAATAGTCAACAATTACTTATAATGAATCGCGACCCCTGGAATAATGAACATTACTGAACTGATACATGTATTCTAGAACTAATTATGAGACCTGAAGCCTTACATGTTTCTAAGCATACTGAGTTTCTAGACTGAGACTCATGGGTATAAAACACGAGTCTATTTAGATTACGTTATGAGTTCACAACGTTCGGAATATAAGTCATGAACGAAATATGAAACTAGAGAATAGAGGTTCTGCAACTATTCATGGAACTAAAGCACAACTATAACTCTGAGGCAAATCGTAATAGTCAATAAACCGTATCGTAGGGAGAATTATCAACATTCCCAAACGTAGAGAGTTAGCCTCACATACCATAATTTTCTACTCTTGAGCATAAAATGATGTTCGTCAATCCTTTCAACTTTTATCTATAGTAATACAAGTCAAAGGAATTCCATATTAGCAACAATTCTCAAGTTCTGGCCATCTAGCCATTTCATCAAACATTTGGTGAGCATAAAGTTCCACAATCGTCTTTAATGGTGTTTCTTCACCTAATTCTCATTCTCTTACCTCTACGTGATTCTACAATCTTAATTAGATATAACTAACACCCTTCTTTATCACCCACAAGATTACAACAATCCTAAGTCAATAATCAAAAACCCTACCATAGTTCATATAATTCTCTTTATGAAACCCATCAACTTATCTCAAGAATTTTATAATCATTAATCCAATGCTATAATCAACTAAGGGATGAGGATAATACCTTTTTAATGTTCAAGAAGAGTGAATTCAAATTCTAGGGCTCCTCATCCAACAATGACATTTCAATGAAGTTCTATGTATTAGAATGGGTTTAATCAAGTTAGAAGGGTAATAGGGAGTTGAATTCATGCTAGAATCATTGAAAAACTAACCTTGGAGGTTTCTTGAGGCTTGGGACTTATTCTCTCTGCCTCTAGGATGATTTTTCGTGTTTATGGGTGTTAAGAAAATAACCCCAAACTTAAATAGTAGTTAAAACATGAAAACCTGACTTTTTGACCCGAAACCAGACCTTTTCCACGATGGGACCGCGACGCATGGCCATCGCGGGAACCCCTGTAGGTAAGAGTTCAGAGAGGGTGATTTTGTGCATTGGGCCTGCATTACGGGGCCATCACATACGCCCCTACACGCGACGCATGGCCATCGCGGGTCGCCCGTGTCGGCTTCTGCACAGTGTTTTGGTAACGTGCATAACTTTTGGACAGAGCTCTGTTCGTCCTCCACTACATATCGTTGGAAAGGTACTTCAAAGATCTATAACTATTGTGTTCTAAGTTTTCTCAAATTCCCAACGAATATTCATGATATCTGGCTGGAAGAAAGACCTATAAAAAACATAGTTGATTCTATCGAATCTGAAGCACCTCACTATCCGTCTTGATTCCAAAACAACTATTTCCACCCATACTTATCCCGATAGTACTTCACATCTCTAAAATGTCTTATTAATACTCTTTTAACACATCCATACTTAATCTGGATTTACGGAGTGTTACAGTACGTCTTTTAACCTCTTATTATGCGAAAATAGAAATAAGAACAAGACACATGTTGATAAAATCATGTCTTAACTCAATTATGCAGAAACTAAGTCATACATCTCCCCAAAACCTTGAAGTAATGACTATGAGAGCTACTAATATGGGGTACAAGTCTAAAAGTCTACAAAGTTATCCGCAAAGTAAAGATAGGAAAGTAAGATAGATATGAAGTCCGGTGTTGTGGAACAGCCAACAGCTCACCCTGATAATTCTAAAAGGTATGCCTCACGATCGGCGATAACTCCTCCACTACTAGAAATTGAAACAGAAACTACACACAAAAAGGTGCAGCAAGTGTAGAGTGAGTATAGGGAAACACATGCACTCAGCAGCATCGTTGACCGACCCTAAACTGAAGAGATGTCGAGGGTTGGTCCTTTTGATACTCACTTCCATACTTCATTAGCAACCAATTGCACATTTTATAATCACTTAAACAATTAAGGGTAGAAAGTCCATAATTTAGTTAAGTCATGAAAGCTTGATTATTTCCAATAATTCACATTAGAGTCACCTAAAGATAATGCAATCAAGAATGGTATGCAATGCAAATGTAATGCGATGCAATGGCCAATATACAGCAGTATATACACGCTCCTGTGGTAGGTTTCATGTGACCCATGTGGGACTCATGAGGTCCATATAGTCACCCCAAATCCTAGATCTACCAAATCACATCGAGTATCCAGCCGATAAGCTTTCATGTCATCATCACACCAACCAATAGCACATCTAATCAAGTCACCATGGACCATCTTTTAGCATTCATCAATAACATGCAAATAATATCATCTAATGTATGAAATGGCTATGCATACAACATGCAATTGCATAATATCAAGTAGATGCCAAAGGTAGTTCCTTTTTCATCATTTAAATGAGATATGGAGTGATAAATGCACAGTGAATCAATATCACAAAATTAATAAACATGTTTATCATAAGCCCATTTAATCAACAACCATACCAAACAAGTAGATTTAGCACTACCAACCATTGCCCATGAGTTTGGCATTCTTTACTTCACATGATTATTCCATTTTCATTAAATTACCCATTACATGGCACCAATACCCTCACAAGTGCTCGTCACCTCACGAGTATGGGACCCCCAATTACCCATTATGCCTCTTAATTATGTTAGCCAATACAAACACTTCATAAAGAGTCTAGTAAGTCTCAACTTGCCTTAGATTGGAAGTCCTAAAGCTCACGAATGACTTGACCTCCCTCATCGTCTCTAAACGATCCCAATCTTGATCTGCACGAAGATTAAGTCTTCTGAAAGGTTACCACATCCAAAATTGAGAAACGGATTCAATATAATCAAAATAGTATTCTATGAGTTTAAACGAGTCCATGATACCCATATTGCCAATACAAAAAGTGACCCCGAACTCCAGCCACCAAATCAGAATTTTCCTTTCAAAATAGTTTGTCCTCAAGTCGAGAAAGAACAAAGGCCATAAGAAACCCAAGGGGTGGATGATGTATGCCACTAATGAGGGGAAAAAAAGCTATAAAAAAACAAGGTAAAATCTTTTTTGAATTTTTCTTAGCTTTCTAGTTTTCTATTTTTTTAATTATTATTATATGAAGCTAAGAAATAAAAAAATTCCTATGGCATAATCATCCTCGACCTCAAAGCATCAGAAGAACCCCACCCCACACTTAAAAATATGCATTGTCCTCAATGTATGTATAGCAAAGAAAAAATTAAAACAAAGGTGAGAAATACTCCCTGAGACCCTCTAGGGCCTAGCTAGCAACACAATTCTCAACATCAAGGGTCGGGACGACCCACACTTAAGCCCAAACATGCTCCTCAACTTCAATTTTGGGTACTCAGACATCCACTAATCTGCAAAACAAAAAGATTAAAAAAAAAAGCGTAACACTATAAAAATAAAAATCTAAAGCTACTACACATTGGTTGCCTCCCAACAAGCGCTTCATTTAACGTCACAACATAACACCATCACCTTAACCACTTTTCCTTCCACTCTGAGGATATAAATAGCACCCTTAATTTTGGATCAAATTTCCTACTCTTCTCCTGGGGCGGTAGTGTGAAAATAAAGGAACCAAACAATAGCTATCGCTTCTTGCACTTCTTGGCCCTTAAATGAGGGATATAATTTTGTCGTTTTGGTTTGTCAAATTTTAGGATATAAGGATCTTGTTCCTTAACTATACACCTTTTGATCGGTTGGGAAAGCTTGATTTCCATGTGGCCAACCAAACACAATGTAGAAAAATATTTAGAATGAGGACCAACAAACCCCAACTTTAAAACTACAATATTTCTGACATCCTGACTATTGTACACGTCCTTAACATTGGCATCATCAACGATATTCTTCTCGACTGGTTAGAGCTCCTATTTCTTCTCCATACGTTGGCCAATGTCCACAACAGTTGGTGGTTGGGTATCAGACACCTCAACCTTTTTATTCATTTGAGCCTGCATGTCATCGATATTTGAGCCAAATTTGTGTATCTCTTGTATTAGATTAGCTCTGCTTTCTATCAGTTGTGTCACCATGAAATCTCATTTGTTGAGCCTATTCTGATAGCAAAGATTGACTCACTATCGTTGCCTCTTCAAAGTTATCTCCTTACAAGAACTTGCTCTCTTCTTCTATTTGAGGTTTCTCTTGGGTATTGGTTAAGCCTGTAACTTGCAGATTATTACAAGTTTCAGCTTTGGCGTGCATCTTTGTGAGTTTCGCATGAATCCTCTCTATGGCCTTCCCTAGTTCTACAGTTTGCTCTCTTATTAATGTGTTGTGCTCCACCATTTGTTTTACCATATCGCTAACCCCAGCAAGACTTTCTGCATCCTCCACTTCATTACTCCTGTTAACATCACAAACAACATGAGAATCATAATAAGGGCTTGGGGATGGTGAATAAGAGTTTGGAAAACCATTCTAATTGCCGTCTCAACCATCACATATACTATAAACATTCCACTCAAAGGATTAAGGAGGTGCACACAACCCATTCCAGAAAATATTATGACAGTGTTTCTGTCACACCCCGACTTTACTAGGGTGTGATGGGCACCCGACCCCATATCCGGAGCCGAGCGAACCCGCTGACTCTTGTTACATATAGAAACTCTTGAATCAATTAAGAAAGAAATACATAGTAAGCTCTCCCACATATTTTTTTTTTCATAAGTAAAATCTGACATCATATAAGACTCGTGACATGAAACATAATAGCATATCGGCTGCTGGAGCCGCTTACAGACTGACCACCCAATACATACGACTATGTATGCAAAGTCTCTAACATCAAACATACATCATAGCTCAGATACTCTGACTCGGCAGCACTCCAGAACAAGTGGAGCCTGCCAACTCCGCTGGAACATCTTCTATGATAACTGTGGCTCATCTGGTGTACCTGCGCGGCATGAACGCAGCCCCCGAAGAAGAGGGGTCAGTACGAGTAATGTACTGAGTATGTAACGCATTAATAGTGACATAATAAAGGAATATACAGTATGAATAATAACGGAATAGGCATATGGAGCTTATCTTGGGACAGAAGCAACCTGTACATATGAATGCCCTTCAGGCAGATGCCATGCATGCTTAGTTTCTTATTAAGAAAAACGGTGCTTCTTGTTTACATATACAGAAAACAGAACATTTCAGAAAACGGTGTTCTTTATTTACATTCACAGACGCTGAGTACATCGGCTCTCCCACCCCCCTCCCCAACAGTGTCCCAACATAATATATATATATATCACATATACAGACGCCGTATCCGGCTCTCCCATATCCCGCGTCCGGGACGAAATCCAGCTGAATCAGGTGGTGATATAACAGTGGCCCTTCCCTTTTTCTCCATATACATATACATGTGTCATACAATTGGCATGCATGAGAGCCCAAAGAAAGTCATGTGTCCATCGGAGTGACATAAGGTCGGTGACCTCCGATTACATTATGGAATAATCATAGTCACTTTGTCTCACCTTGAAGGAACAAGTATTTTAAGGTGAGACTACCAACGGAAAATAGCCTTAAGACAGAGCATAGAATGAAATCATGGGCATTATAACCGCCAATTCATATGCTTTGGAGTCTTTTAGAAACTAGTGTCATAGCTAAGGAATAGAATTGAGGTTCAAGAAATAGTATAACACTTTCACATTCTCACTAGATTCTTAGCTCAAGACTCTTAGTCATGGAATCATTCTTGTCGTACTTATCATAAGCATATCCTCTTTCTTAACATCATCATTATCATTATCATCGTAGGAGTATTCTCGTTAGCATAGTTACAGTACTTGTCATTCGGTGAACGAAATAAGGATCAAAAGTTTTCTTTTGATTTTGCTTCGAAATAGATCAAACGTAACAATAAGGAAAATCCGGGGACAATGGGCCCACCTCGGGTCAAATGAGGCGGCGTACCAAATTTACGTACATTACACTTCATGACGTCACTTGTGAGGGTTTTAGGGTAGTCGGGTCCTATTTATGCAAGTTCTAGAGGTTTAGGAAGTTTTTCCAACATTTCACATTATTTTTAATTCAATTCTACTGAATGAAAAATGGGAAACTTTAGGTGCGGATTCCGAAGAATGGAGTTGTCCCGGAGGCTTGTATCCAACCTAGTATTTCTAAGACATGCCAAAGAAGGAAGAGTAAAGCCTTACATACCTTTTCCGCTCCCTTTTGCTTCTCCAAATTCAAGTTGCAATTTCGCCAAAATCTACAATTTGGTCACATTTACCAAACTTGATTAGAGCATTTAGATTTGAATTCTTAAGGTAACATTTGTCTACCGAAATTTCGGCAGCACTTCCCCTATAAATACACCATCTCCAAAACTTCAACTTAGCCAATTTAATCAACAACAATCCGGGAATTCAACCCGGCCAAACTATTAACACAATACCAACAAGCATTCTAGCAACACTTCAATTCAATTCAATTCAAATCAATTCATATGATATTCAAAACGTTTTAATCAACATACTACTTCGTCCAACACTTTCCAATTTAACAAGAACAATAACAACTTACTTCCTTCTTTCAATTTAATCACCACAACCCAACTTTGAATCATCCAATACCAACAATCTTATCAACAACATTCCATTTATATTCAATTCTATTCAACTCAATTCACACTCCACTTCATCCCTAACCATTAAGTTCTCATTATTCATCATAAAATCCATAATAACAACACTTAAAATATTAAATAGAGTTAAAGCACCACAACTTGCCAAAGCATACCCCATTCGACTACAACAACTACATACCTACTTCATGATTTTCCATCTATTTCTATACATTACAACAACAACCAACATACTACATAAAATTAATCCATTCTTTTTATGCAACATCACATATACACAGCCAACACCAACCATGCACAGCTACAACATAACACTCACATTTTCATGACTCTTATCCATCTCTACACACTACAACATACACCAAATATCCATATAACATAAAAGAAGATTGGTTCTTACCTCTATCTCCTTCAAGTTCTTCACTTGGCTAAAATTATAACTTTGCAAGAATATGTGTTCTACTTGCTCCAACAACTCTTCCATGTCATAGAGGACCCTCCAATTGATAGGAATACTTGAAGAAAAATATTTTCCTCCTTCACACCCTCTTGGCCTTGTTGGCCGAATTCCCCTCTTTTTTTTTCTCTCTTTCTTTCTTTCTTTCTCTCCAATTTCTCTACAGTTTTCATGAGAATTATGACTAATAAGTCATATATATAGCTAGTTTCCTCCACTTCTACTTATTTATGTTTAGGTCCCTCAAGTATGTCCACATGTCCCTCTTCTTCCCTCTCTAGAGTTTTCCTTCTTTTTCTTGAATTTTCTTGAAATTAAATCAAGAAGACCACTTGGCTTGTCTTATAAGCTTTGGTCCATAAATCTTATTTTTATATTTTTTTTCCACCATTCATCCATATATACATTTAGGCCCCTTAAGTAAGAATGTGGACACATGGCTATGGGTGGGACCCACATGCACCAACACACCACATGGCCAAGCCCTTCAAGAAATTTTTGTGAATTTCCCATTTTTTTTTTTGCCCCTAGCCTTCCGCAATATTATCATGGGCCACTTTGAAAATTTCTCCTTTTACCCTTAACCTCTCTCAATATTTCCATACTAATAATAGTCATAAATAATGTTTATAACAACTCGTTCATTAAAAATGATTTTTTTGAAAATGGTCTCATCCTTAACTTCCCACGGCGACTTTGGAATTTCCAAATGCACAAGATACGGGCTATAACAGTTTCCATAGGTGGGGTCCTCCATAAATTTGACAAGGATCACTAAAATAGGAACAACCAATATTCAACCAAATTTTATTCCAAGATGTCATGTCAATAAAGATAATCAAGATATTAAATTAAGAATAAAAATCAAAATCAAAATAAAAGATGAATAGATAAAAAAAAAGTCCAATCTAGATAAACAATTAATTTCTAAGTCCCCAACAATAGTGCCAAAACCTTATTGCTCCCAGATACAAACGCAAGTATACGCGGTCGTACGAGTAATATAAGATTGAAGTCCTGATATCGTACCCATTGGGACTAGTGATTAACTATTTACTAAATTAAACTAATGCTAATTATCTAAACAAGAAATAAAATCCAAATATACAATTATCAACTAACTAAAAATAAAAGAAATCAAATAATGAACTTCAACCAAGAAAGAGCAGATTTTTAGCAGAGAAGAGATAAATCTAGGGATACTACCACTACCAATCCACTTGAGTCTTCCAATCATTACACCTATTGATTTCCCTGAGTTACTAGTTGACGAGCTAATATTTACTTTATGAGTCTCGTCCGAGCTGCTCACAATTCTATTCAAGCTACTCAAACGCATATCTTCCTATGGTCATCAGAAAATAACAAGAACGCATTTAAATCTCCGTATTCAACTAAGCGAGGCTAAAGTGTATATTCTTATCCTCAATAGCAAAACGATCACCCTCAAGAGGATCACGAACATGCTCTACTTTTTCTTATTACACATGCAAATTTCCTATTCCTAGTTCAGTTCACACGCCATAGATAGTGTTCAACTATTTCGTCAAATAATCAAAAAATTAAGACCAAGAATAAATAAATAACCCCAAAGATGGAAAACTAATATATACAAACAATAATCAAACGTTAACATTCATGTTTGAGCCAAAACCCTAGAACTAAAGAGTTTAGCTCCACATAGACATGGAGGAAAAACAAAAAATCATTAGAATAAAAATGTAAAAATGAGTGCTACAGAGAAGAGAAGGTAAAACTCTGTAACTACGGCCTCCATTGTGGCTCCAAGCTCTCTCTAGGTCCAACGTTTTGTAAAGTGTAAAATATGTATTTATAGGGTACCAAAAGGTCTGGACTTTTAAAAATCAAATCCAACTTGGACAAGATAAACCGCAAGCTTGCACAACAATAAGGTAAAATTTAACTTCAGAGACGGATATTTCGAGCAACGCCTATGCGATGGAAAAGCACAACAACTGGGAGCTTCTGCTCTTTTATTGATGCCACGAGAAGTTTACAATTTGAATCTCTTTCTTTGCTAAAGTTAATGCATTCAATAATTACTTAATTATTTCCCAATTGTTACATCATAATAGCTCATGCATGTCACAAACCTAAGAGTCCCATATGCACTCCATTTTCTTCAACATGAAGGCAGCAACCTTGCTTTATTTTAAAAATCATATTTCTTTCTTTTCCAACTTCAATAACTTTTCATCCAATTTTGGTCAAAATTTCTTTATCTTCAAATCACTTTATTCCTACATATAAAAACTACAATATCAGCACAAACCATTATAATTAATACTCAAAAGACGATTAAAAGTACTAAAATGTGAGGCAAACACTAGATAAATATATGCATTTTAGGCCGAACATCAGTCGGTAAAGTGAATGATCATAATATGAAGGAAAATGACCCGGGAGTTATAGTGACTAGTATATAGACCTCGCAAATCCCCCGTGGGTCATGAATATACGACATGGCCTATAACATGTGTGTACCAAGATAGTTTGGCCAGTGCATTGCATTCACTCATCTTTACTACTTGTTTCTCTTTGATTATATGCTTACTTGTTTCCTTACATGGAACATGATTCTTTGGTCATAACTATGTGGTGTTATTATTTTAGTCCAATCCATGTAGTATGTCTAGTCATTATATGTTTAAACTGAGTCTCTTTTGTTGTCGGCCTATAATACCTATAGAATACTAGTTATTATACTCATATTACACTTTTTATTTTATTGTGCAGACACCGACCCTTGTTCGAGTTTGTGACCTCGTGGCTGATCCAGAGGTACATCATATGAGACTTTTAGAGTGAGCTACATGGCTGATCCGTGGCCCCTAGACTTCTCTATTTTACTTGTTTTTTGTTTGATCACAGACAGTTTATTTCGTCCTATGGGACTTGTATTAGATTTGTTTAGTGCTCTTATACGACTTACACCAGGTTTTGGGGTAGTATGGACTAAGTTATCTTTCTGCACTTTATATATATATGTATATATATGTATATGTGTGTGTGTGCGTGTGTGTATGCATGTATGTATGTATGTATGTACATATGTTAAGACTATTGGACAATGTTTCAAAAGTATTCTACTTTTTCCTCTTTACTTTATAAAGGATTTGACAACTTGGGGATGGTTCGCCTACCGGTGGGATAGTTTTGGGGTCATTATGACCCGCGATTTGGGTCGTGACAAATCAATATCAGAGCTTTAGGTTCACCAGCCTCATGAGAACAAGAGCAATGTCTAGTAGAGTCTTGTGGATTGGTACTTAGACATATGTACCTATCCTCGAGAAGCTATAGGACATTTAGGAAACTTCCATTCTTTCAGTCCGTTCGTGCTAGTTTGTTCAAATCAATATCTGACTTCATATTCTCCCACTGATGGTGAGGATATGCATGGATGTGGCCAGAGATGACGCACCGGTACCGACTGTCAGGGTCGTGGCATGTGGCAGGAGCTGAGATACAGGTTATCGTAGGGGTATACCCCATTGAGCAGCACGAGTTAGAGGTCGAGCACTAGTGGATGGTCAGGCCCATGCTTCGTCAGTGTCTCTTGAGCTAGAGGTAGAGCTTGAGGATGACCCTATTCAAGAGAAGGAGCTGGGACCAGCCCGGGCACCAACAGAGATCATTGCTACACCAGTGCTACAAGATGCCATGGTTCACATTCTAAGTCTTATTGAGGGTTTGACCTAGGTCGGTACCTTTTAGGCTATACCAGATGGATCAAAGACCAGAGTTGGAGGTCAAACCCTGAATCCATTTCGTGCTCCGGGGGCACAGTCTGGTATCACTGTGGGTGCCCATGTTATTGAGATTCTAGTGCTTGATTTTTCTCCTCATCCAGTTTATAGGCTAGTCATATGAGTTCATCATCAGCTGTCATGAGAATCTTCCTAAGCTAGGTTTAGTGAGTCACACGGGGTAGATTATGTTGCTTTTCAGATGATCGGGGATGCTAAGCAGTGGTGGAGGTCCTATATTGATTGTCGACCAGCCGGGTCGCCTCCTTTTCATTGGACACCAACCAAGCACCGTTACCTTCATAATTCTTCGCGGCCATTTCATCATTCGGGTGATTGTCCAACCCATAAATTTCATTAATCACCTCGGCCCCTATCTTCACCATAACACACCGAATATGGATTTTCGGGTCCAGCGAAGACCAATCCGGGAGTTAAGCATGGCATAAAATTCCCCAACCTAATTTTCGTTGCACTTTATGGGATCCTCAACAAGCCGGGACCACTTGATAGCTTGCAAGAGGTTGTGGAACTCCGTAGCGAGTTCCTTCACCCTGTCTATATTGAAGCCCCGCTCCAGTAATAGCACCTCGCTCTTCTGCTCCAAGTAGCGTTGTTAACATTGTGAGGTTGGAAACCATTCATAGGACGGAGAACCTTCATTTTAGGCCATGGCATCATGAGTGGCATACCTACACAAAGAGACAACGTTAGTTTGATATTACACCAAGTCCAGCCCAACAGTGAGGTGTTTACAGACCAAAGAAACTAGCAAAAGTCGACTCGTACACGGAGTTATAAGCTTACTATTCTGGCCATTTTTGCAGTCTTCACTGTAGTGTCCCCATCACCGCCGTATTGGAGACGCAATAACTGAAAGCGAAACCGCCAAGGCAAACCAAGTCCGCTATAGCGAAATCTAGTCTGCGACAACGAACTCACCAAATTGCACCTATGAGACTTCCCATTTCTCCCCTTTCCCCTCACTAGCGCCTACTTGAGCGCTACGACAGATTCGCACCAGCGAAAGAGTTTTCGCGTCAGCGAACCCATCATTTCCATCCAAAACCTTCATTATTTCAAAAAAAATCCTCAAAATTTTATTCCGATTTCAACAATTTTTGTAAGTGATCGAGTAGTATGTTAGCATACATGGCTTTTCCAGCTTTTCGAACATCATTTCAACAACAAATAGACTACCAAATTTAAGCAATATTCAAACCTTTCTCCCAAGGGCAACCCACCACCTCAACAAGGTTCTACCCTCAAATCAAAGCCAATCTTAGGCAGTAAGCAATACTAAGACTTTATGAACATTAAATAACTTGCAACAATTGGGATTCACTCTCCCCCAAAAGAGCCGAAACCCTTATTCTAAAATGTCAATTTGTTTTTATAATTTTCAATAATTAGACATGGAAAGTTTTAAATAAAAGCTTCTAGTAACCATCTAGAGTTTTAGAGTGTGATGCATACCTTGATTTAGCTGAAGATTGGTGAAGATTGCCCCAAATATTGACTCTTGCTATGTCACTAAAAAATTTCCCTCTTTTTTTGTGTTTTGAGTGTGGGTGGTGAATGTCTTGAGTGCAGGTTTAAATAGGTGAAATGGGGGGATGTTTGAGGACAAAAATATTGAAGTAAGGGAGTGAATCGTGCGGAGTAGGGAGGTTTTCGTTGGTTAACGGAGAGGAATGGAAGTGGGAAGGTGAAATATCACCCTCCCTATTTAAATCCGTCTGAGTGAGTTCCGCTATAGCGAAAGCCCTATCGCCGTAGCAATACCGCTATAGTGAAAAACCTATCTACAGCAGCGTCTCGTGAAATCCTTCTGTCTTCGCGCCCGCGATCTCGAATATTGGTAGCAGCTCGTGGTCTCACTTCTTAGTTGTATTGCTTTCACCCATGCTACGAGTTTCAAGTCCCTTTTTCAGATCGAGAGTGCGGCTATAAAAGGCTTAGTGGGGTATTGAGAGTCTGGTACCTCGTGATCTTATTCGGGTAGACTATTAGAGGTTCCCCTATGTAGTGCGATATAACTTGATTTCCCGTAAGCGGTTGGTACCAATTCTAATGCAAAATAAGTTATGACTAGTGCACAAAGACCTCGCTCAAAAATCCTTGGGTACTGCGACTTTAGTGTGGACTCATAGTAGGGGTTAGCATGCGATGTGACAACTCCGTTTCCTTCCTTACCGCCCTAAGCCATTTGGGGACGAACGGTTGTTTAATTGATATCTGATGTAACGACCCGTTTGGCCGTTACTAGACTTTCCGCAGCAAGTACCTAGAGACTAAGTTGATTAGCTGTACGAGTAGTCTATGGGGAAGTTTTATGTTTAATTTTAACTATGGTCAAGTTGGTAAGAGCAAAAATAGTGTGGGGCCACCGGTACAGCATCATCACTATAGTGGTTGAAAGACCACCGCAGCGTTCCGCCCCGGCGGACATCCCCTCCTCCATCGCGGTACATCCATCGCCACAGCAGTATCGCTACTGGGGACCAGTAGGTCACTGCAGTGATCGACTCTGACCAGACCGAATATTAAAACCTTATTTCAGGATTTGACCTCACTTTTCTACCAAACCTTCTTATAGGCCATCACTTAGGAGGATTTTTGGGTCGAACACTTAGATGTTTGGGAAAGTTAAACCTTCAAACCTCCTTTATGCCCTATTCCTTAAAGTTTATTCTTCCTTTAATGGGCCTTGTCTCATTGGGTTAATTAAAATGGAGTCTTTATCATTGTTCCATCCTAGAGAGTGAAATGGGTAATCTTGACCAGAAATCTTGCATATTCAAAAACTCCATATAAGTTCTCACTCCATGATGATAAACTAGACTCAAATAACGACTTTTTTGATATCTAGATAATAGGTTAACACTTGACTTCTTGAACTGGGGATTTAAGGGAGGGGTTATTTTATATGACTTGTAAGGAGTAGTTAACTATGGAGTCTTCTACGTATTCCCTAATTTAACTCTTGTTCTTGGATTCATGATATTCCTAGACTTCTCCATTATGGTTTCCGATTCGGAAGCGAAAAGGTGAAGATTCCATGGACATTCGTGACACCTGCTCCGCCTCGAGGAAGGTTATGGTTTACTTGAGTTAGTCTTTGATTAGTGAGTCGTATATATGTAGTAGAATTGATGGGAGAAATCATATTAGGTCTTCGAACACGGAGTTCGGTTGGATATTATTTAGGTTGGTATGTTTTCTGATTATGTAGGCTCATAGCTGTTACTTGTATATTAGACCATAAGGGGCAGTTATTACGTCGGGAAGAAGGAAGTTGTCTGTGTATTCTTGATATTGGTTAAGATAGTGGGTGGATTCGTTCTATTACTAAGCTGACCATAATAGGGTCTTGTTATACCATATGCTAAGGTAACCTGTACTAAATTGTATTTGACTTCATTACGTTCGCATACTGTTGTCGAGCTGATGCCTCTGGGTTATTTTACGCATTGTCGCATGTGGTGTAATTGTTGTGTTTGGAAGTGAGGTGGAATATTATGTTCACTATGGTGACCTGAACTAGATTGTTGACTTCTCGTTACACTTGGTACGTGCAAATAAGGATGTGGGCTATCAGTTGAGTACTATGTATTCATTCTCATCTCATATGCTTACATATGAGTTGATGTTTCATATTAGGGTTTCTATACTTGATTCATATCTTGAATACTCATCTTGCATACACATATATATAAGGCATATTTGACAGGGGGTGAGGATGTGGCCTACTAGTGATATACACAGGCACATTTGATAGGGGTGAGGATGTAGCCTAGTTATGGGCTCGTTATACGAGGTCAGTTCCGGAGCGAGTGGTACATGGACATAAAGTGGTGAGGATGTGTCCTAGTTAGCATATGTGAACGGTTGAGATACTATCATTGGTGGCATTGCATTGCATTGGACTTTATCTTATTCTTGTTATTTGTGGTTGATTTACTTGTTGTCGTTGGGCTATTGTGTCTACTTGTGAAATTACGAGTCCATTTAATTATTGAAGGGAAGGTAAGGCTAGTTTCCTCACTTAGGATTTGCGGGTGTGAAAGGTACGTGTTTTTATTCATCAATTATTGAGTGGTAGGTGGTCTAGGGATCCACTGGTGTTAAGACTTATTATTGTCCGTTAGTACCTATTCCCTGTTGTTACTTTCAGTGTGGTAGTAGTAGAGGGAGACTAGGCATGCTTAGTCGTAGTTGTTATCCCATGGTAAGGATTTATAAAGGTGTGAATGACTATACTTATCTATTTATCTTGATTGATTCTATACTATATACATGAACTAATCTTAGTCGGCCTATGATGCTTACCAGTACGTGTGGTATACTGATACTACTCTTGCTACATTCGTTTTGGGGTGTAGATGTGTTTCAGGTTATTGCTCAAAGTTTCATTAGCTGGAGTAGCGGATGTCTTCATACAGCTTCTGTATATTCATTCCAAAGGCAGAAGTTATGTCATTATATTTTTGGTTACATCCTATGTATTGTAGAAGCTCTTGTACATGCCTAGACTCGGTCTTGGGAAAGTGTAATTTTCAGTTGAATAATAAAAGTGTCAGTTTTACTTTTGACTCATTTATCATTTTCAATTGTTATTTACTTGTCAAATGAATTTTTATAGTAGGTTGGTTGTTAAAGGTTCGCCTATTAAGGGAATAAGGTAGGTGCCCGCACGAACCATAAAATGGGTCATGACATTTCAGTCCTTAACTCATTATGCAGTGTTGTTGCTCCCCAGTGAGGTAGATGGAGTGAGATGGTTTGCTAAGGGTTTGATCCTTCCACTTCGATTGGCGACTTTGTAGGTAGTAGCTTCTGGGGATTTATTTCAGGCAATAGTGGATCATGTTATGGAGGTTGAGTCAGTGAGATTTCAGGCTCAAGGTAGAGGGGAAGATAATAAGGCGCGCAGATTTGGCAGTTTTGGGGGTTCTTCTTCTAGAGGTGGGGGACACTATGAAAGAGGTGATCATTACCATTCCAGTCACCCCATCTAGTTAGCACTTCAAATATTAGGGGGTGGTTCTTCGAGGCGTAGTGAGTTCTGTTTCAGGTAGACATCTCGAGGCTTATTCCCGGTACTCAAATAGTGGAGGGCATTTTGGTTCTTCTATATCAATTTAGCAGCCCATGACTGGAAAGGCATGCTTTGAGTGTGGTGACCCAGGGCATTTCAAGAGGGAGTTTCCTAAACTTAGACAGAGTGGAGCCTGGTAGAGCTATCGGTTTCAGCAACCTAGACCTCCTGCACTATCAGCCAGAGGGGGTGGGTATTCTGGTAGAGGGGGTTCACAGCCTAGTAGAGGCAGTCATCAGTCTGGTAGGGGTATTTCTCTGTTGGTGAGGGGTGGAGTTCATCTGGCCGTGGTGGTCGTGGAGGTAAGTAATCCAGGGCGAACATGGCCATTTTTGTGCTTTCTCTGGTAGTCCAGAAGCCAAGACTTCTGATGCGCTTATGACAGGTACTATTTTAGTTTGATGGCTGTCAGTTGTTACATTATTTGATTCAAGCTCTACATACTCTTATTTGTCTACTTATTTTGCTTCTGGTCTGGATATGTTATGTGAGTCGCCTAATTTCCCTATTATTGTTTATTTTCCTACTGGGGATTCTGTAATGGTGTATTAAGTGTATTGATCTTGCGTTGTTAGTTTGATGGCATATGACACTTTGGTTGACTTGAAGATTCTAGACATGGTAGATTTTGATAGTATTCTAGGCATGGATTGGTTGCCCCCTTAGCATGCGATCTTGGACAGTCATGCCAAGACAATTATGTTAGCCATGCCGGGAGTTCCTAGGTTGGAGTGGAAGGGTGCTATTAGACATGTGCTGAAAAGGGTAATATATTTTCTTAGAGGTTGGAAAATGGTTGAGAAGGGATGTTTGACCTATTTAGCTTATGTTAGGGACATTAGTGCATATACTTCCTCTACTTGAGTCAGTGAGAGTAGTGAGGTAGTTTCCTGAGGTATTTCTGACGGATCTACTGGGTGTTTAACCGGATTGTGACATCAATTTCTACATTGATTTAGAGCCGGTCACTAAGCCCATTTCTATTCTGCAAATTGCATAGTGCCAGTGGAGTTAAAGAAATTGAAAGAGAAATTTGAAGATATGTTGAGTAAGGGGTTCATTAGACCTAGTTTTTCACCTTGGGGTGCTCTGATGCTATTTATGAAGAAAAAGGATAGGACCATGTGTATGTGTGTTGACTATATGCAGGCGAACAAGGTTACAATTAAGAACAAGTATCCCATATCTCACTTGATGACTTATTTGATTAGCTTCAAGGTGCATCGATCTTCTCTAAGATCGATTTCAAGTCCAGTGATCACCAGTTGAAGATTAGGGCGAAGGATATCCCTAAGCCAGCCTTCAAGACCCGTTATGGTCATTATAAGTTTTTGGTTTTGCCTTTTGTGCTGACCAATGCCCCAGCAGCCCTTATGGATTTGATAAATGGTGTCTTCAGACCGTTCTAGGACTCTTTTGTGATCATCTTCATTGATGATATTCTTATATACTCTCATAGTGGAGAGAAGCAAAAGCAGCATTTGCAGATTCTGATTGGGATTCTGAAGGAGAAGAAACTCTACGCTTAGTTTTTGAAGTGTGAGTTTTGGCTTAGTTTTGTCGCGTTGTTAGGACATATAGTTCCCAAGGGTGTTATTGTTGTGGATCCTAAGAATATTGAGGCAGTTCGCGATTAGGTTAGACCTACTTCGGTTACTGATATTCAAAGTTTCATTGGCCTCGCTAGTTATTATCGGCATTTTGTAGAGGGATTTTCGTCCATTGCATCCACTTTGACAAAATTGACCAAAAATAATGTGGCTTTCCAATGGTCAGACGAGTGTGAGGCGAACTTTCAAAAGCTCAAGACTTTGTAGACAACGACCTCGATTTTGACTTCACCCGTGATGGGAGAGGGCTTTATGTTACACCCCGTACTTTCATGTTAGAATTCATCTTAAGTGAATCAAAATGAGCAGGAGATTTTAAGGACCTTTACAAAGATAATGATGGCTTAAAACAAGTGATAAGGAAGTATCATGAGGGTTGGAGGTCAAACGAATCAAAGATGTTATAACCTGTACTTTAGGGGTTAAACTGGCACTGTTTATTATGCTAAGGAGTTTATGATTTAAGGTACTTGAATCATATAATATTCTCATGTTATGTTTTGAAGTCAAGCCAGTTGTAAAATAAAAGTCAGCGAAAGTTATCGCAAGTTATTTTCATAATTTTACTGAAATTTGTGTCTAATGACACAGAGCTTTTCTCCCAACATACTTGGAGTTATGGGGTGATCCACCCACCAATTTGAAGGTCTACAAGTCTAGTTTCTAACTCATTAAACCATTAATCAATGCAACATCGGAATAGAGAGATATTTGCATTTTTACGAGATTGCGCAGGCAGCACCTTTCGAGATCCACTAAGGCGATGGCCGACCTTCGAACTTTTTAAAGTGATTGGAAGGCTCATTTTTAGCAATTTCCGACCAAGGTCAGTCTCCACACTCTCTCAAAACCTCTCTAACATTTCTCCAAGGTTCCAAAGTGAATCTAAGGTGGTTTTACCTAAACCCAACCACAAAAGATAGTTTAAGTGAAGAGAAGTGTTTCCATGGTGTTTTGCTGACTTTGAGGGTGCTTGTAACCTAAGGGAAGATTTGGTTCCAGGTTGTTCTAAATATTTAAGGTAAGTATAACACCCTACTTAAGCTTATCTAGGTGTTGGTTAAGTTGTTTCGGTGAAGTATTTACATGACAGACTTCAAATAGCATATGATGTTGTTTTCTTTTGTTGGACAATGTTGGGGTGATATTTATGACTTTATAAGGCTGGAAATTATGGAAACTATGTTGGTCATGTTGTGGTGGTTGTTTTTATGCTTGTATTTGCGTTGGTTATGAAGATGGTATTATACGTTAGAAGGAGAAATGGTCATATAACACCTAGACGTTGTTTATGTTGTTGTTAACTCTTGTTGGGTTGTTTGATGTTAGCTTTAAGATAGATATAAGACTGGAATGTTTATATGATGGACCTGTTGATGGTGTTGTAAGTATAAGGAGATGGGAAAAAGAGTTGGGTTTTGGTTCCAATCTGAGATTGTCGCACTTCGTGATAACTAGTAGTTTTGTTGGTGATGTTTGTGCACTAGTTATTTTGTTGATTGATTTGTGTGTAGGGATATTGGGTATGTTGTGGTGCTGCAAGTATATAGTTGCAGGTTGTATGTGTTCTTTTTGTTTTTATGGACTTGGGAAAGTAAGAAAAACAAGGGATATGCTGCCCGATTTAATATAGAACGAGCTTGCCGCTTGATAGGGGATTGTTGAACTACTCATAATTAACGTTAGTGCACTTATTGTTGGTTGTAGACTTAGGCATGAAGAGGGATGATTCTGTCTTGATACATTGTGGTTCGATATAAGGTATGTTAAGGCACCTTCTTTCATTCTTTTGGCATGATTCTGAACGAACGAAACACAAATGAGTGATATTCATAGACGACTCTAATCTTAGTTGTTTGGAAGCTCATGTTCATTGTCTTCCATGATGTATTTCTGATCTGTATTACATTGATCTTTGATTTTGTCACGACCCAGCCCCGTGGGCCGCGACTGGTACCCTACTTGGGCACCCGAACCCATCTATCAAATGCATTCAAGTAAATAGCAGAAGCCGACGAGGCTATAATCCAAATTTAGATATTTTCCAGAAAACTTTCGGCAGAGTTTCCTTTGTTTTACAGACTATCCAAAATAGCCCTGTACACAACAAACACCAACAAAGGCCACACAGGGCTAACAAAGCAACGTATAAACATATGCGGACCGGCCGCCTCGGCGTATGGGATCGCCCAAACAACATATACACAAAACCATACAGAAAGACCCTAACCCACAAACATGTCCACAGATCTCTAAACAGATCGACAGAATCATATGACGGGACAGGCCCCCGCCGTACCCAAATAGTCAGATATACAGAAATATATATACATAGCAAAAGATGTATGTACCAAAAGTAGACTCCGGATCAAAAGGAAGTACTCCAAAATAGCAGAGAGTGGAACCTACAATGGTGGATCACCGGCGTCTGTACCTGCGGGCATGAAACGCAGCCCCCGAGGAAAGGGGGTCAGTACGAAAGATGTACTGAGTATGTAAAGCATAGAGTACAGAAATATGGGCCACAACTGAAAGCAAACAGATACAAAGGGAAGTACTGAATGATTTATCAAGATTTGTATCAAAACATATATACATAATGCAAATAAAATCATGCAAAGCTCAGGAACGTGGTCACCACTCCGACGCTGGTGCCACACACAGCATAACGCCAGAAGGTTCAAATCTCCGTACATCCCCGAGCACACAAATCAGCATAACATATCATCAGCCATATCACAGCATAACTCCAAACGGAACCCGGCCCTATGGCGAGGTCTCGGGAACCGTAACACAGCATACGGCCGAATTTATCATAGTACGCACGAATCATAACTGGCCCGGGAACCGGTGAATGAAGTCATAATAAGGCACGAGCGGAGTCTTGAGCAAACAATGCAATTTGTATATCAAAATAGCCTTTCAAAACTTGAGTACTGCATAAGTCATTTCATTAACCAAAGTAGTCGGATAATTAGTTAGTACGGAAGTTTATTTCACAAAAATGTTTCCAAAGTGGTACGTATGGCTCACAACATAGCTTAGTATATCATAGCAATCAAAACATTATTTCATAGAGGACAATTTCAAAATCGAAGATTCTTTATCGAAACTTATCCAAAAAAAAAAGAGCCTAATAGAACGAATAAGGCATCTCGGGGTTAGCGGGCCCACCTCGGGTCAAGTCGAGGTGGCGAACATAAATTACGAACATTTAGGGTCTATGGGATCATACATAAAGATTTCGAAGTAATCCGATTGTATTTGCATAAGTTTCGGACGCTTACTTGCTTTCTAGCCAAAATAGGGTCATTAGGCTTCAATTAAATTGAATGAATAGTAGGCATTTTATAGATCGGATTTCGAGGAGCAGAATTGCTCCCGGGGTTCCGGTATCAACCTAACATACTAAGACATGCCAAAAGAAGAAGTGGGGAGCTTTACATACCTTATAAACGTCTTATGCTCACCCCAAACTCAAATCCCGTTTGGTCCAGAATCTGCAAATGGTCAAAGTTACCAATTAGAGATTCTAAGGCTTAAGAATTTCCTTAACTTCATTTTTGTCTACCGAAATTTCGGCAGCATTTCCCCTATATATCTAACACCCCCGAGACTTGGCTCGGCTCAATAAACATCAACACAACAACCCAAACATCACAAACATCATAAGCCACAACTAAATCATTCTAACTTCAATATTCTTTCTTTCTACATAAATCTACAGCTTTCATTCAAACTTCGAAATACCAATCTAACATCCACATTATTGTATTCATTTACTCATTCAAGATTATTCAAACACGTCCCAATAATATTCCAAGCAATATACATAAGTTCAAACAATTCGCTACTTTCCATATTGCATCCCAAACGTCAACAACTACGACGAACTTACTAACTCGCATTGTTTTATTCCAAATTCTTTAACAACAACCATAAGTCACATTTGAAGTCTTAATATCATAATTATACAAGGATATACACAAATATACCAAAATCATATACTTTCCCATAATAATCCGCAACCATTTTCCAATGCCAATTCGATTCGTTAAACATTCATTTACGTCATAAATGTCACAACGACGCAACTAACCAACTAAACAAATCAAAGTCACGTTGCCTTACACTCCTTATAGCCCACGGCCACTACATCAACCACACACACACACACAGTTTCATACACACACCAAAACTACGAAATTCTCGTCTATGCTCAATCCTTATCATATTCATACCAATTCCATAACATTAAAGTAGCAAAATTCATGCCTTTACTTGAAATTCCGACTTGTCACAAACGTGCTCCTTTCACCAAACTAATTGTACCCCGTTGAAGAGCGTCTTGAGTACTCTACAAATATGGGAAGAACAAGATTTTTGGATTAGAATCAAGGCTTGGGAATTTGTTTTTCTTTGGTTCGGCCGAGAGCCTCCTTTAGGGGGTGTTCTTCAATTTATTGTGTTTGACTTGGTTTCTTGATGACTCTAAGGGATCATTGATATATATCTTGTTCTAATGATCACATGTATATCACATGACCATTAAAAATGGGCTTGGACCTTGCCTTATGGCCGGCCACCCCATGGTCTTTGGGCCTCAATTTGTCTTCCAATTTCTCTTGGCCCAATTCATTAAAAATCCCGTTTTGTAATTCCCGAAACTAATTTCCGAAATTCCAAATTTGCCCTCGGCCTTCCCCGATGTCTTTGCACCAATATTTTCATAAACGACATAGGCATAATGACTAAAATCAATTTATCTTCTTATAACATACAGGTCTTAATTATTTTCACGATTTCCGATTATGCGAAAACACGGGATATAACAGATTCCTAATGAATTGTATGTTGATGGTATTTTCTGCTTCTTATAATATCATAAGTTGACGAGGTAGCTCACATAACGTATTCGGAGGTTTACCGACCTTACCTCACTCTGAAAGGTTCAGGATGTCTTGACATGTATCACTATATATATATATATACATATATTTAATGACACCGAGCCGCGTTATAGTCGGCTGGTTATGACACCTATTGTGCACACCGCTACAGTTGGGTAGGTTATGATGATGTTATCCCCAAAGAGCAACTTGATAATGATGATTCAGCCCCATAGTGTGTCTTATATATATGTATATCTTTTTTTTTAAAAAAAATCATGCATGTTATAGGCCCTCAGTGGTATTCAGAGCTACCAATTGTCTCTTTCTTATCCCTATTTACATTACTTCTTTTACTTATTCTTTCTGGCCATATATACTCGATACTTTATTCATACTGATGTGCCTAAGGACACTGTATTTCATGCCTGCCGGTCCCGATAGATAGGTTGACGATCCTCCTTGATAGGTTATCAGCTCAGCGAAAGGTGTTGGTGCACTCCACTTGCTCCGGAGCTTCCTTTTTAGTCGGTATGCTTATGTACATATGCTTATGGGTATGGCGGGCCCCTTTCACATTCTTATGATGTTACGTACTCTCTAGAGGCTTCTAGACTAATGTCCTTTATATAGAAGTTTGTACGGCCCCATCGGCCAGTATGTCCTATGTATTCACTTATGTATTAATAGTTGGATAGTCTCTCATGTTTTGTCATATTATTGTATGATGGCCTTCAGGCCCACTTATATATGCTAGAATGGTTATTGATTTACATTATATTGGTGCTCGGTAAGTAAGGCTCAGGTACCAGTCGTGCCCCTCCGGTTTGGGGTGTGACAAACTTGGTATCAGAATAGGTCTGTCTAAGAGAGTCTACATGTCATGTCTAGTAGAGTTTTTTTTATGGGTGTGTTGTGCACCACACATATAAACAGGAGGTTGCGAGACATTTAGGATAGTTACCTCCTTTTATGTCCTAGATAGTGCGATAGAGCTGAGTTATAGGAATTCGAGTCTAATTTATATTGATGTAGGTTTTACAGAGATGCCTTCATCCAGAAAAGCTACAGCTAGTCGGGATGTTAAGAAAGGATTAGAAGAGGCAATGGAGGTACGCCCTCTATTGAGACAGACCCTTCCAGGGCCCGGAGTGAGTCACTTCCCCAGATAGCTCCGATTCCACTAGTAGTACTAAATGAGCATAGGGAAGCTCCAGCATTATCAATTTTACCAGTTCCACCACTAGCTCCATCTGATCAGGATGTAAGGAGAGCGGTACGGGTATTGACGCAGTTAGTTGCCACACAGGCTTGGCGCCACCCGAGAGAACCTGATGGAGACGGATCCCTTGAAGGGCTAGGGAGTACAAAACCTTAGGAACACAGAGAACGAGGTCCATATATATTTACAGGTAATGATCCCGATGAGGCTATTAGATGGACCAAGAGGGTTAGGACAGTTGGTGATATAAAGGATTGTCGGGTGGTGGTGGTTTGCACCAAGCTAGGTTTTTCCATCAACTTGTGCATGATCAAAGCTCTCAGGTAAGGCCGAGGCAAGTTTCGCAGATGTCAGTATGTCAAGATCGTGCTAGTAAAGGTAGAGTGGAGCCACCCAAGTCACTGTGTCGTCAATGCTGTCAAGCGCATGCCAGACCATATCGTGTAGATACGAGGGGTTGTTTTTGGTGTGGCAGCAAGAACCACAAGATACAAACGTGTCCAATGCTTAAGCATAAAGACCAAGATAGGAGTGGTGATGAAGCGTCAGGCTCTGGTGCTATTTGAGATTACTTTCTGAGTATAGGTATGTAAATCATATTTTGTATGACCCGTTTTTTATGTTTTTATTAACATCATATTCATAAAACTTGAGTTTTATCGTGTTATCGAGGGTTTAGGGAATCCCAATAGAAATAAGTTACAAAATAAATAAAACACCACGGTAGAGTTCCTATGTTCGCACGATAATGTGAGTCGTACTTACCTCCTATCAAGTTAGTGGATATGAACTATCAGTGATATTGTGAACCCAATTTTCTTTTATAATGTTCATTCTGACTAGTACAATGTTACCTGAAAGTGCGAGGAAGCTCATATGGATAGTTTCCGACCCTTATGGATAAATTATTGTATATGAAAATTTATTAAAGATAGACGATAAGTGCAGAATGAAAAAGATATCATCAGGGAGGTTCCACAGCTTATGGGGTTATCAGATAAGTAAAGAAATATCAGACAGCTAAAGAATGAGGCCATTTAGAGTACAAGAAGTTGTGAATCAAGGATGTTTTGTTGAAATTACTCCAAAGGAGACGAGAAGTGGAATGTTGCGAAAGGTTGGTACGAAATCAAATAGAGCAATATGAGTGAATAGGGAAGACTATTAAGGGACGTAAGTTAAAGTATGGGAGTACTATAAGATTCGTAGGCAAGTGGGATTTGAGGTTATAAAGCAGTATGGGCCCTATTTTCATTAAAAGTGGATTAGTAAATTTAACGGGGATTATCGGAAGGTCAATTTAACCATATAACTGCGAGACGCTGATATCGAAGGATGACTTAGAATGAACTAGAATTAAGGTACCGATTAAACATTCAAAGTACTCTCACACTAGCTAGTGTTGCAGTGATAGAATGAGTGAATGAGCAGAATGAGGAAGGGGACTAGTGGGAGAAGAACTCTGAAAGAAATTTATAAAGATCTCCTTGACAGGCCACGTGAACTGTTAAACTCATCGAGAGAAGGCATGCCAACAATAACGTATGAATCTCTACGTATATGGACCCCTATAAATTGTCTCAGAGGAAGAAAGGTTACCCCTAGGTCAATCGTAACCTACCAGGAATACGGACCTACAGAAGGCGAAAAGACTGGTAAGACTTCAAGAGTGAAACATTGAACTATTTCCCTAAGGGGGGGGGGGGGGGGGGGAGACGAGGTGGTAAAGCACTAAGTGGAGAGCACATTTTGTTTAACAACAAAAAGATGGGAGGATTGGGAAAGAAATTATTAGAAGCAACCTTAAATTAATGCACAGGTACAAACGATATGGAAAAGAGACGATATTTATTTACAAATTGACGAGAAGGATAGTCAAACACTTTGTACATGGGAATGTTAACCTGAAGAATGAGTTAAAGTTGGAAGATATGAATCCAAAAAGAGTTGTTTGAGGTTAAGATATGAAGGTAGATCAGTCAAAATATTTAACAATGGACTAGGGAAGGATCTAGTAATGATTACACATGAGGATAAAAGACAAGCCTTGATAACATCCAAATGGCATAGTCATTCTGAATTAGTTTTACCGCTACAGAGTTGCAACCTTGAGAAATAGCCTAGACAGCAACGAGGACAAGGGAGCTGGTACAACATTCTAAGAGAAGTTTAGAAGGGAGAAAACATCAAGTTAGAAAGATGAAGTCAGTACTAAAGGTAAGCTTTGGGAGATACGACAAATGGGAGAAGGACAGGGAATGGTAAAAGTTAGTGTAAGGGTCAATTGTTTAATAACGTCAACTTCTTCTAGGTTATGAGTACAACCAACAAGGGAATATGTTCAGAATTTATCGTTTACCGTGTAGGATGACACTAAGATGGGAATTAGGAATGGTGTCAGAATATATATATATATATATATATATATATATATATATATATATATATATATATATATATTGTGTGGGAATTAGATCTGAGTTGCAAATAAGGAGTATCAGAATAAGCCTAAATAAGAAGCCATTGACAACTAAAGGTAGTGAGGAAAATAAGGAGGAATGAAGAACCATAATGGTATACATGTTTCATTTAAGATGGTTTAGAACTAGAATAAAAAGGGCAGAATCAATATTGTAACGGATGTGTTTAATCGTAAGTCACGGGTGGTTTGATAAATGAGCAAGCCTAAAAGGAAAGAGGGTTGACTAGAGGTCTTTATCAATTAGCAGGTTCAGCACCCACTTGGCAGACTCGAATAATGAAGGTATAATGGCCTAGAATATGGTAAAGTCATCTCTTATAGATAAGGAGGAAAGGATGTTGACACGAAGAGTTCTGTTTTAGGGGAAGTCAAAAGAGGTATTTGGCAAGAGAAAACTACAGCTTTTGTGTCTATTGATGAAGGGATCTTTGAATATCAGGGTCGATCGCGTATTAGGACAGAGGTCCATTAATCACACTATTCTATTCATCTTGGAATATCGATGATATACCATGATGTCAAAAGATTACGTTGGTAGGACGAGATGAAGGAAACTATTGTAGGGTTTGTGGCTTAATATTCTAGTTGCCAACCAGATGAAATAGAACATCAGGAACCCAATGGATTGACACGGAATAAAGTAACCCAATATTGAAATGAGAAGTCATTGGCATAAGTTTCGTTAAAGATATAGCAAATTCGATTCCACATTGACGACTGTGGATAGTTAGAAAAGAATCAATTTACTTTTACCAGACAAGTTACCAAAGGTTATGTAAAATAGAAAGGTCAGGAGACAGATCGGTAAATAATGTTTCCGCCTCGATTATGGCTAATAGAGGTGCTCAGTTACAGATAACTTCTGAAAGACCTCTCAAAGAAACATGGTACATTAGATAATTCTATCACAAGTGAAGCATACAATTCAGACTCTCAGAGATATGTTAATAGCTAAGATGGAAAATTTTACGGAAGGATGGGATAATTAATCAACGCCTATTGAATTCGCGTACAACAATAATTATCATAGTGAGGGTCATGAAAATACATCTTAGGCCTGATGGAATAGTTCTTATGAAGCATGTTATGAAAAGAAGTGCAGATATCCCATAATATATTGAGAGGCAGAATTGTTCGCACCTGATTTTGTTTATCAGGCTAAAGAAAAGTCAACCTTGTTCAGGATTTTTTTTTTTCCGAGAAACGTTAAAAATTAACTTCAGATACGCAACAACGAGGCTTAAGAAAATTCTGAGTCAACTTATCCTACTATCTCGCCCATGAAAAACATAACGAGATGGTAAGATAAGTTGACCAAGATATGTAAAGACATACAGAGGAGATTACGCCAAATGACTTGTGAGTCGAAGCTGCCCTTGGAATTAAAAACTTGTGCACCAGCATGCATATTTCTATGTTGAAGGAATGTATTGGAAATCCCCTCAGGTAGTGTCGATAGATGATGTACAAGAAAGAGGTTCAAAGAGCGATAAGGAATGAGAATGTGAGAGATGACTGCAAAGGAAGCAAAAGGAGAACTCCTTTACTAAATTCAAAGATTCTATATGAAATGTTTATACCTTGGTATGTCATAAGAATATTGTACAAATCTCTCGTGCCATGCATAGGTGACACCTAAGGTGAAAGAATGGCATGACCAGATGAGGAAGTATCTATATACGAGGTAAGATCGTAACTAAGCGATTATGACTGATGATTGTTATTGGTGGGAAACTTAATAGAATAATATGTTACATTACATAATCTTGCTAGACGAAATTGTTAAGGAAAGACTCTGTCTAAATGTTCCGAGATTCATTGAGAGTTGATTATAGCCCGATACGTCTCGACATTCGAGGATGAATGTTCCTAAGGGGAGAAGGATGTTACACCCTGTACTTTAATGTTAGAATTCCTCTTAAATGAATCAATATATCCAGAGATTTTAAGGACCTTTACAAAGATAACGATTGGTTAAAAAAAGTGTTAAGGAAGTATCATAAGGGTTGGAGGTTACACGAATCAAAGATGTTATAACCCGTACTTCTAGGTTAAATTGGGAGTGCTTAATATGCTAAGTAGGTCATTTTTTAAGGTGCTTGAATCATATAATAGTCCTAAGTTATGTTTTGAAGTCAATCCAGGTGTAAAACAAAAGTCGGCAAAAGTTATCACAGGTTACGTTCATAATTTTTACTTGGAGTTACAGGGTGATCCACCACCAATTTGAAGGTCGACGAGTCTAGTTTCCAATTCATTAAACCATTTGTCAATGCAACATCATACTACAGAGATATTCGCATGTTCGCAAAATTGCGCAGGCAGCACCTTTTGGGACCCACATAGGTGGTGGCCGACCATGGAACATTTTAAAGTGATTGGAAGGATCATTTTTTATCATTTTAGACCAAGTTTAGTTTCCACACTCTCTCAACACCTTATAATAGTTCTCCAAGGTTCCAAAGTGAATCTAAGGTGGTTTTACTTAAACCCAACCTCTGAAGATAGTTTAAGTGAAGAAAAGTATTTCCATGGTATTGTGATGGCTTTGAGGGTGCTTGTAAGATAAGGAAAGCTTTGGTTCCAGGTTTTTCTCACTACTTAAGTTAATTATAACACCCTATTTCTTTTTCTTAAGCTTGTCTAGTTGTTGGTTACATTGTTTGGGTGAAAAGTCTAGAAGATAGTACTTGAAATAGCATGAGATGTTTTCCTTTCTTGGACTGTTTTGGTGTGATATATATGACTTCTTATGGCTGGAAATTTTTGAAAATATCTTGGTTATGTTGTGGTTGTTGTTGTTATTCATGTAGTTGTGTTGGTTATGAGATGGTATTATAAGCTAGAAGAAGAAGTGGCCATCTAACACCTAGAAGTTGTGTATGTTGTTGTTAACTCTTGTTGGGCTGTTTGATGTTACTTTTACGATGGATTTAAGAATGGAATTTCATGTCAATATAAATGTTTATATTTTAGACCTGTTGATGGTTTCGTAAGTATGGGGGAGATTGGAAAAAGAGTTGGGTTTTGGTTCCAATCCTAGCTTGCCGCTCATTGTGATAAATAGTAATTTCGTTGGTGATGTTTGTCCACTTGTTGTTGTGTAGATTGTTGACACCCAATTTTGTCCCGCCTCTCTTCCGAAATACCTATTTATGCTCCTAACAGTTTTGGAAAATTAAAAAATATATATTATATTTTACTATAATTATTAGCATTTTATCAATGCCGGCGTTTCACTATCCTATTACAATACTGATTATTATTATTATTATTATTATTATTATTATTATTATTATTATTATTATTATTATTATTATTATATCTCACATTTTTATCATTTCGGCATTTTACCAGCTTACGCCCACGCATCGCATTTATTTCGCACAGTTAAACGACAACGTTTATTTATTGTTAAAATACTATTGCACGGCTATTATAACGCCATTTTTTATCTGATCACTAATAATTGCATATTTTATATGAAGTAATATTTTAACACAAGTTATTTAAATAGGTCTTTTATTTAAACATAGTAGCCCAATCAACTCATACTATTTTCGGAACAATTCACAAAAAACAGTCCACATTTTAATTTACCTGACACCATTTTAATTTACCAGCCCATTTTAATGCCCAATCCATATTTTAATTGCCCAGCCCATTACCCATTTAAACCCGGTCCATCCCACACCAATACCCGACCCGATTTGGTCCATTCTTTTAACCTAAAATCCCCCCCCCCCTTTCTTTTCTTTTTTCTCCTTCGTCCGTCGCGCCTCCCTTTCCCCCTTTCCTCTTTCTCTCCCTTCGCCCCCCATCGCCACCCCACTGTTTCTCTCTCCCACGCCTCCACCATGCCCTGTCCCCCCACGCTTCTGCCACCCCCATGCTCACTGTCATTCCACTTCACTCTATCCCCCACGCTCGTCTCTCTCTTCTAGTAAAAACGAAAACCCTAACAATCGCCCTATAAATAATGGTTTTCGAAGTCATCTAAAGAGGATTCTTCGGGATAGGCGAAACCCCCCTGGAATCTGATTTTTTGATTGAAAGAATCCCCTAGGATTGAAGCTGAAAAACCCCTCTGAAAACAGTTTCGAATCACCACTTTTCTCTTAAAAATATGAACTTTTAACTGTTCCAGTTCCCTTAAAATCTTAGTTCTAAATTATCTTGATATCATCCCAAAATACTACATCTTTTTTTTGCTTTGGTATTTGTTCGGATCTGAGTATATGCAAACTCAGGATTGGTAGTGTTCGAGGCATATCGGAGACCCTGCGCCCATTTCGCTGCACTCGAAGGAGGTAAACAACCCTTCCTTAGTTAGCTTAATTTCAGTTTTAGTGATGTATATGGGTTATATATTCATATTAGTTTAGGCTGATATAGCCACATATTGATTCGTTATTAGTTTTGCTTATAGTTAGTTTAGTAGTTCGTATCATCGTAGTTGTTAGTTTAGTTCAAATTAGGTTTAATTCAGTTATTCGCCTGTATAAGCATGTTTCCTTATCTTAACTAAGTAGTGGAAATGTCTACCCAAACTTCTGTTTTTTTTTTCTGTTTGGTCAGATATGATTTTAAGGTGAAACATCAGGTCGTTGCAGTAGCCAAGTCAGTAGTGTATACAATATATTCCGAGTATTTTGTTAAATGGGTCTAATCAGTTAGCCATATCATCTGGTCTATCATGTTCTGTTTGGGCTGGTACAAACTAAATGTCCCCTATTTGAATGTGTGCTATGTTAATTGTCAGCATGCCATAGTTTAGCCTAATCCTTGTTATAAACTCTGTCCAATCAAAATGTTGGCAAGTTTTGTGTTTCAGTTAGAATTTGGTTTGAATCAGTAGGATGTTTATTATGGTTCAATCTAGTCTATAAGTTGTTTCGATTGAGTCCTGTTTGATGGTGTGTCATGATCATACCTATGAACTCATTGGGTAATCTGTGAAATCTGTTGAGGCCTCTGATCATCCTTGCCCTTTACTAACCATGGTCTGATGAATAGTTTGAGTATATTGCACTCAAATATGTTATGCTTATGGTAAATGTTCAAGTTTGGAAAACATCTGATTAAGAAGTCTACATGTTTTTCCCAAATCTCATTGCGGTAGTGTAGTCTTGCCATGAATCTTGTTTAAGCTTAAAGTCCAATCTACTTCAAAGGGTCAATCATGATTTGAAGCCTGAAACATGCCAGACTTAGAGGATACACCTCTGTATAGATAACCTGCAACCAATGAAAATACTTGAATATGTTAAAAGCTCACTGGAATCTTCTCCCTGCCTTCTGGTGATCTCATACATGTTTGAATGTCATATTTGGTTGCATGTTTACCTAGGTGTTTAAACTTGTCTAGAGGATCAAGTATAGGTATTTTGTATAAAGAAATGTGAGAGTGATCGTATGTGCTGAAATATTGAGATCTGAACCATATTAATGTGTTAGCTTGGTTCATGTTTGCTGGGTTTAATTAGGTGAGATGTTTCTTTTCTATTTGCAAAACATGATTGAGTATTCATCTCCAATTCGGCACAAAAGCATAGAGCTTTAGTTTAGAACTTACTGTTGTAGCTAAATAGGCAAGGAATGTTATTAAAATATCAATTTTCCTACGTGAAGGTCTAGTAATATTTTCTGGTTTAGTCGCACAAAATGATTTACCAAAGATGATAATAGGTCAAGATTTTTTTTGCTCATCATGCATCTGTGCTGAATATTTTTCCTTTCGAGTTTAACTTAGCGGATTTCGATTTAGTTCCATTCTCATATCAAAGCTATTTATTTCTTTCTAATATAATGTCAAAGCTACACATTTCTAAGATACGATAAATACTATATAGTTGTGATCTTCCTTTTGTCTGCTTAATGGAATCTGATTTCGGCTATGTGGAACCTGGTGGTTAGAGTTTTCCAAAGCATGTGTAGTTAAGTGTTGGTTTAGTATGAATTGTATTTGATTTGATATTGTGTTGCATATACGCAATCGGTGAGTATATGTCTCCGCCAAATAATCATATGTTTAGATTAATGTTGGTTAAAAGGAAGCTACCATACGGTTAAGGAAGGATTTGCGGGGTATATTTGAAACAACTGCTTGTTATCTTATACTCAGTCTATCTTTTTTTCAACATGAATCATTTCCTATTCTTTTCTTACACGTTCATAAGGCTGCTTGTTAAACTGCTTTCTGTAGTGAGCTGGCCTCAATCCACTTCTAAAATGCTATGTTTAGAAATATATTATTGAGAGTGAAATATGACTGTTGAGTCTGTGTCCCGGACTGTATTTAGCTAAGGCCCCTAAAGCAGTCAGTTGAATATTTGCCCATAAAGCAGTCCCTGTACGTGACGTTATCCTTTTCAGTTTGGTTTGTTCAAATCATGTGCGTTTGTTGCATGTATATTTCAGTTGAAACCTGTACATATAAATGTATGTTGAAGTATGTTCATGATATTTACTTGGATATACATAGTATATATATGATTGACGGAGTTGTTGTTTTTTGGATTTATATTTTTTATATGCTTAACCTTATTGATCATGTACTAATCTCTTTCTTTCATTTCTTTGCATGAATCTCGCGTACGAGTCCGAGGGATTCGTTCCTCTGCCGCATTCGATGTTGGGCTAAAAGCCCAACGTAATTTCTTCCGAGTCGTTCGTCATTCAATCCATCCGCAGCAAAAAATAAAGTCTTCTGTGACCAAAGCCCAATAGCCAAACACAGCCGCAGCAGTCTAAAAATGACTGGGCCGAGGCCCAATAATGAGCAGATCCGCAACAGTGCCCTGAAAAGGGATGGGCTGAGCCCATTTGATCTTATTTATGCCTCTATTTTTTTGTTTTGTGCAGTTAATTTGTATTATATGACTAACCCTTTATTTTATTTTGTTTTCTTAAGTTAGACAAACCTTAGTGAATTTAGTGGGTTTAGCTTTAGTAGTAAACTTAAGAGAGATATTGACATTAATTTCGTAAGTATCATTGCTTTTCTTTCCATGCTAAAATCATTTACAATGTCTAATATTTATTTTGTTTGAAAATCGATTTACAAAATAAAATGATTATATATATTTTAAATGAAGAGAACCATATTTTATTCTTATTATCTAAATATTTCAAAACGTCATTAATATGCAAATATAAACTCAAGTATTATTTTTTATAAATAACTCTTCAAGTATGAATCAATCACATATATTTTAACCAAGCCTAATTAAATAAAGTAAAAAAAAAAAGGAAAAGGAAACTCATCATCTTTTGCATTCTATGTATGAAATAAGTCTATGATTTTCTACGCCATTGCATTCATATGATGTAATTTTATTCTAAGTTTAAATTGGTTAGTGTTTTTCTTAAAAAGCTTCTATTTATATACAAATCATTATATTTTGCAAGTTTCATTTTTCAATAAAATTATTAGTTTAAACTCAACAACATTTATAAATTTTATTTTAAGTGGACTATCATGCATTTCTTCAAGTCAGTTTAAATAGCGTCATTATGTTTCCTTTTAAAATCTCAATAACATTTACAACCTATTTTTCTTAAGAGTTAATCATTATATTTAATCTGAATTAATTAACCTAAGTTTGGTCGGATAACCGTAAGTTAACGGATTCTAAAGGATGCCTAACCCCTTCCCTTTAGGATAATATAGAGCCCTTACCTAGAATCACACTGGTTAAGCAGACTGTTAATTGAGGTTTAGTTTTAACTTTCCCTTAGTTAATATTTAGGTGTCCTAATTCACCGTTAAATTAATTAGGTGGCGACTCCTTAAATAAAACAAATAGGAATCACCAATATGTTGTACTCCTAAATCAACCCGGTTTAAAATGTGATATTGGGATGTTGGGTGTGTTGTAGTGCTGCAAGTATATAGTTGAAGGTTGTATGCGTTCTTGTTGTTTTTATGGACTTGGGAAAGTAAGAAAAACAGGGGATATGCTGCCCGATTTTATATAGAATGAGCTTGCCGCTGGACAGGGGATTGTTGAACTACTCATAATTAACATTAGTGCCCTTATTGTTGGTTGTAGACTTAGGCGTGAAGGGGGATGATTCTGGCTTGATACATTGTGGTTGGATATAAGGTATGTTAAGGCACCTTCTTTCTTTATTTTGGCATGATTCTGAATGAACGAAACATAAATGAGCAATATTCATAAACGACTCTAATCTTAGTATTTTAGAAGCTCATGTTCATTGTCTTCCATGATGTATTTCTGATCCGTATTACATTGATCTTTGATTCCTAATAAATTGTATGTTGATGGTATTTTCTGCTTCTTATAATATTATATGTTGACGAGGTAGCTCACATAACGTATTTGGAGGTTTACCGACCTTACGTCACTCTGAAAGGTTCAGGATGTCTTTTTATGTGTCACTCATGCAATATCTATATATATCTATTTTCTGACACCGAGTCGCACTATAGTCAGTTGGGTATGGCACCTATTGTACAGACCACTACAGTTGGATACGTTGTGATGATGTTAGCCCCAAAGAGCGGCTTGATAATGATGATGACGCAGCTCCATAGTGTGTCTTATATATATATATATATATATATATATATATACATTTAGAGTTACAGGTTGTCTCTTTCTTATCTCTATTTACATTACTTCTTTTACTTATTCTTTCCTGCCTTACATACTTAGTACTTTATTCGTACTGACATCTGTTTTTGCCTGGGGACACTGTATTTCATGCCTGCAAGTCTCGATAAACAGTTTGAGGATCCTCTTTAGTAGGTCATCAGCTCATCAGAAGGTGTTGGTGCACTCCACTTGCTTCGGAGTTGCCTTTTTAGTTAGTATACTTGTGTACATATGCTTATGGGTATTGCGGGGCCCTATCGTGACCTTATGATGTTTACGTACTGTCTAGAGGATTGTAGACTAATGTCCTGTATATAAAAATTTGTATGGCCCCATCGGCCTGTATGTCCCATGTATTCACTTATGTATGTCCTTCTGGGTTACTTATCGTTGGATAGTCTCTCATGCTTCGTCATATTATCGTATGATAGCCTTCGGGCCCACTTATATACACCAGAATGGTTATTGATTTATGTTATGTTGGTGTCCGGTAAGTAAGTCCTGGGTGCCAGTCGTGCCCCTTCGGTTTGGGGTGTGACACTTTATCATATATTATGATGGTTTATGGATCGAACTTCGGCGTGTTTTAATGCAGAAAGGGAAGGTTCTAGCCTATGATTCAAGGCAGTTGAAGGTGCATGAGAAGAACTATCCGACTCATGATTTGGAGTTGGCGGCTGTGGTTTTTGCATTTTAAGATTTGGAGGCATTGTCTCTATAGGCTGCATTGTGAGGTGTTTACTAATAATTCGAGCCTTCAACACTTTTTAAATTAGAAGGATCTCAATTTGAGGCAACGAAAATGGTTGGAGTTGCTCAAGTATTACGACATGTCTATTCTTAATCATCCGAGCAAGGTCAATGTAGTGGCGGATGCCTTGAGTCGGAAGGTGGTAAGTATGGGTAGCCTAGCTTGGTTACAGGTAGGAGAGCGTCCTTTGGCTTTGGATGTTCAGTCTTTGGAAAATAGCATGGTGAGACTTGATATTTCGAAACTTGGCAAGGTTCTAGCTTATGTGGAGGCACGATCTTCCTTATTGGAGTAGATTAGAGCTCGATAGTTTAATGATGCAAAGTTGTGTAAAATTCGAGACAAAGTGTTGCATGAAAGGGCCAAGGAGGCAATTCAAGTAGATGAGGGCATTTTGAGAATTTAGGGTCGCACATGTGTTCCCCAAGTAGGGGATTTGACTAGATTGATCATAGATGAGGCTTACATTTTGAGGTACTCTATTTATCCAGGGGCTACAAAGATGTATCAGGATTTGAAACAACATTATTGGTGGTGTAGTATGAAGAGGGACATTGTAGGGTATGTATCTCGGTGTTTGAATTACCAACAAGTGAAATGCGATCACCAAAAGATTGGTGGAATTACTCTGAGGATGCTCATACTCAAGTGGAAGTGAGAATGACTTGCTATAGACTTCATGGTAAGATTACCACAGACGTAGGGGAAGTTTGATGCTATTTGGGTCATTGTGAACCGTTTGATTAATTTTGCTCATTTTCTACCGGTTCTGACTATTTACAATTCGGAGAAATTGGCTAGAATTTACATCTGAGAAATTATTAGTTTGCATGGGGTTCCCATTTCTATCATTTCGGATTGAGAGACGCAATTTACATCTCATTTCTAGCAGTCTATGTAGAAGGATTTGGACACTCGGGTAGAGCTTAGTACAACGTTTCACCCTCAAACTGATGTTCAATCTAAGTGGACTATTTAGGTCTTTAAGGATATGTTACGAGCCTGTGTGATGGATTTTGCTTGTCATTGGGATCAACTCTTTCCTTTATCGGAGTTTTCGTACAACAATAGTTACCATACATAAAGATGTATGGTAGGAGATGTCGTTCTCCAGTTGGTTAGTTCGATGCATTTGAGGTTAGGCCTTGGGGTACGAACTTGCCATTGGATTCTTTGGACAAGGTCAAATTGATTCAGGAGAGGCTTCTCACGGCTCAAATTAGGCAAAAGAGTTATGCAGATCAATTGGTTTGTGATTTGGAGTTCATGGTTGGTGAGCGGGTTTTGTTGAAGGTTTCACCCATAAAGGCTGTGATGAGGTTCGGAATGAAGGGCGAGTTGAGCCCGAGGTATATTGGTCATTTTGAAATAGTTCAGCATATTGGTGAGGTAGCCTATGTGATACGGGCATGGTCTACTTTCTCTCCAATGCGTATCCGATTTTCATCTATAGGATGGAACACGTTCTTGTACCTGTTCCGTGCTAGTGTAGTGCGGGTATAATAAGCTGTTGGGATGTAAAGGACAAGCGATATTTACGTGGAAACTAACTGACTCAAAAGGTGATAAAAACCACGACCTACAGACCTGTAGGATTTCCCTAACAACTTCACTATAACTGAGCCAACTGCAAATTAAGTTACAAACTCTGCAACGTAATTCCTACAACAGCCTTGCTACCCAAACTCTAAATAGCAAGCTATCTTCAAGTAGTAACCTCCTACTTGAAGTTATAATTCTTTGTATCTACTTTTGTGCTTCTTAATAAGCTGATAAAGATACAACTCGATAGAACAAACATAATACAAGTGTCACGACCCAGCCCCGTGGGCCGCGACTGGCACCCTACATATATACCCAGACCAAATCGCATATTCATTTATCAAATCAAAACTTATGTCAAAATTTCACCAAAAGCCATTTCAAACATAGTTTATATCAAAATTTGTCTTAAGCGGTCGCGTGTATCAAAATATCATATCGAATCAGAAAAGAGCGGCGGAATATCCATCGCCGGTCAAAAGTACAAACATAGGCATAAGGGCCGTTTGGGGCCACCATAACAACGGACCGCTTTAAGACCAAATATCAAAATCAAACGAACACATATAGGACCCTCGCCCCACATATATGACTACAGGCCTCTACGAATCCAAAACAAAGACATATGGCGAGACAGGGCCCCGCCGTACCCAAATAGTCAAATGTACAGGAATATACACATGGCAAAAGATGTATGTACCAAAAGTGGACTCCTAGTCGAAGAGGAGTACTCCGAAATAGCAGAAAGTAAGGCCTACAACGGTGGATCACCGGCGTCTGTACCTGCGGGCATGAAACGCAGCCCCCGAAGAAAGGGGGTCAGTACGAAATATGTACTGAGTATGTAAAGCACGGAGTACAGAAATATAGGCCACAACTGAAAGCAAATAAGATACAAAGAGGAATTTGAACGGAGTATCAAAAGTTTATATCAGAATCATATGTATATGTATAATGCAGACAAAATCATGCAACGCTCAAGAACGTGGTCACCACTCCGATGCTGGTGCCACACACAGCATAACACCAGAAGGTTTTAAATCTCCGTACATCCCCGAACACACACATGTGAGCGTATCGCATCACCAGCCATATCACAGCATAACTCCAAACGGAACCCGGCCCTATGGCGAGGCCTCGGGGAACCGTAACACAGCATACGGTCGAATCATCATAGAGCGCACGAATCATAACCGGCCCGGGAACCAGTGAACGAAGTCAAAATAAGGCACGAGCGGAGTCGTGAGCAAACAATGCAATTGTATATCAAAATGACCTTTCAAAATTTGATGATTTCATAAGTCATTTCATTAACCAAAACAGTTGGAAAATTAGCTAGTACAAAAGTTCATTTCACGAAATGTTTCCCAAAGTGGTACGTATGGTTCCAAAACATAGCTTATCATATCAGAGTGATCAAAACATATTTCATAGAGGGACGTTTCAAAATCAAAGATTCCATATCAAACTTTATCCAAAAAGAGCCCAATAGGACAAATAGGGCGTCTCGAAGTTAGCGGGCCCACCTCGGGTCAAATCGAGGTGGCGAACATAATTTACGGACATTTAGGGTCTATAAGTTCATACATAAGGATTTCAAAGTGACCCGATCACCTTTCCATAGGTTTCGGACGAATGGTTGCTTTCTAGCCAAAATAAGGTCATTAGGCTTCAATCGGATTGAATGAATAGTAGCCATTCTATAGATCGGATTTCGAGGAGCAGAATTACTCCGGGGGTTCCGATATCAACCTAACATACTAAGACATGCCAAACGAAGAAGTGGGAAGCTTTACATACCTTATAAACGTCTTATGCTCACCCCACACTCAAATCCCGTTTCGTCCAAAATCTGCAAATGGTCAAAGTTACCAATTAGAGATTCTTAAGCTTCAAAATTCCATTAGCTTCATTTTTGTCTACCGAAATTTCGGCAGCACTTCCCCTATATATCTAACACCCCCGAGACTTAGCTCGGCTCAATAAACATCAACAACAACAACCCAAACGTCACAAACAACATAACCCACAACTAAATCATTCTAACTTCAATATTCTTCTTTACTATAAAAGTTGGCAACTTTCATTCAAACTTCATAATTCCAAACTTATGTCCACATTATTGTATTCATTCAATCATTCAAGATTATTCCATCACATCCCAATTATGTTCCAAACACTATACATAATTTCAAGAAGTTCCTTACTTTCCATATTTCATCCAAAACATCAACACTTACGACGAACGTACTAACTCGCATTGTTTCATTCCAAATTCATTAACAACAACCCTAAATCACATTAAAAGCCTTAATATCATAATTATACAACGATATACACAAATATACCGAAATTATATACTCTCCCATAATAATCCGCAATCATATTCAACACCAACTCAATTCGTTAAACATTCATTTACGTTATAGAGGTCACAACGACGCAACTAACGAACTAAATAGAATTCGATTCGCCTTCCTTTCCAAACCATATAAGTCACGGCCACAACATCATATATACACACACCCACGATTTTATTCACACATCAATACTACGGAATTCTCGTCTATTCTCCATCCTTAACACATTCATACCAATTCCATAACATTAAAATAGCAAAATTCTTACCTTTTCTTGAATTTCTGACTTGCCGCGAACGTGCTCCTTTCACCAAACTAATTGTACCCCGTTGAAGAGCGTCTTGAGGACTCTACAAATATGGGAAAACAAAGATCTTTGAGCCACAAACAAAATCTAGGAAATTTTTGTTTTTTTCTTGAAGAGGTTTCGGCCGAGAGGTTTTTGAGGTGCTTTCTTATATTTTTTTTTTGTTTTGATTCACTTTCTTGAAAATTCCAAAGGAGTTATGGATATATATCATGATCAAGGGTCATGTTATAATCACATGACCACTTAAAATGGATCTTGGGCCAAGCCTTGGCCGGCTACCCTTTGACACTTGGGCTCAAATTTTTTGTTCCAATTTTTCTTGGCCCAATTCGTTAAAAATCCCGTTTTGTAATTCCCGAAACTAATTTCTAAAATTCAAAATTTACCCTCGGCCTTCCCCAATGTTTTAGCACCAATGATTTCATAACCAACATAGTCATATCAACTAGAATCAAAATATTTCCTCATATCACACAAGTCTTAATTATTTCTCGATTTCCAATTATGCGAAAACACGGGACATAACATTCTCCCCCCCTTAAGGACATTCGTCCCCGAATGTTAAGTTAATCTTATAAAGTCTTATGATCATGGCGGGGGTGTCCCTTTTTAATAATGACATACGTTGTTCATTTTGTCACTCAACACAACAAACTGAAAAGTTTAGATTACCTGTGGATGTCGGGAACAAATGGGGGTATTTCTTCTTCATCTCGTCCTCCGCTTCCCAAGTCATCTCCTCCCGGTTGTTGTTGCGCCACAGGACTTTAACGGAGGGCACTTCTTTAGTGCGTAGTCTCCTCACCTGTCGATCCAGAATAGATACAGGCTGCTCGTCATAAGACAACTGCTCTATTACCTGAATGTCATCCACTGGAAATATCCTGGAAGGGTCACCAATACATTTCCGCAACATGTCTACACATGAAACACCGGGTGTACGGCCTCCAAGTCGGATGGTAAATCTAGCTCGTAGGCGACCTCGCCTATCTTTCGAACGATCTGATACGGCCCAATATACCGCGGGCTCAACTTACCCTTTCTACCGAATTTCATGACACCCTTCATGGGCGACACCTTCAGAAACACCCAGTCGCCAATCTGGAACTCTAACGGCCGACGTCGTCTGTCTGCATAAGCTTTCTGTCGACTCTGAGCAGCCAATAATCGCTCCCGAATAAGCTTTACCTTATCTACTGCTTCCTGGATCACATCTGGCCCAATCAGCTTAGTTTCGCCCACGTCAAACCAACCAATAGGAGATCTGCATTTTCTACCATATAGGGCTTCGTACGGCGCCATCTGAATGCTGGAGTGATAACTATTATTGTAAGCAAACTCAAAAAGTGGCAAGTGATCATCCCAGCTGCCCCTGAAATCAATAACGCAGGCCCGCAACATATCTTCCAGCGTCTGAATAGTGCGCTCGGCCTGCCCGTCGGACTGAGGGTGAAAAGCTGTACTGAGGCTCACCTGAGTCCCTAATCCCTCCTGAAATGACCTCCAGAAATTTGCCGTAAGCTGGGCACCTCGGTCAGTAATAATAGATACAGGGACTCCGTGAAGTCTAACTATCTCTCTGATATACAACCTAGCATAGTCCTCAGCCGAATCAGTAGTCCGGACCGGAAGAAAATGGGCTGATTTCGTCAATCGGTCAACAATAACCCAAATAGAATTGTACCTGCGTGGAGTGCGCGGTAACCCAACAACGAAGTCCATATTAATCATCTCCCATTTCCAGGATGGAATTTCCATCTCCTGAAGTAATCCACCGGGCTTCTGATGTTCAATTTTAACTTGCTGGCAATTCGAGCACTGACTAACAAACTCGGCAATATCTTTCTTCATACCGTCCCACCAATACAAACACCTGAGATCATGATACATCTTAGTGGAACCAGGATGAACAGAATACCGTGCATTATGTGCCTCACCCATAATCTGCCGTTGTAACCCTGCAACGTCCGGTACATAGAATCTGCCGTCATATAATAATACCCCTTCAGGCGAAATTTCAAACGGAGTCTTCGCTTTATTGAGGGCCACATCTCTGTACTGAATCAGAAGAGGATCTTCAAACTGACGCTGCTTTACCTCCTGCATAATAGATGATTCAGCAACTGCACGAACAGAAATCCCAGAATCTCCAGAGTCTGTCAAACGGACTCCAAGACTGGCCAGCTGACGAATATCACGAACCAAATCTCTCTTACCAGATGGTACATCAGCCAAGCTACCCATAGACTTGCGGCTAAGCGCATCCGCTACCACATTGGCTTTCCCAGGGTGGTACAAAATATCAACGTCATAATCCTTCAGTAGCTCAAGCCATCTCCGCTGCCGCAAATTCAATTCTTTCTGCTTAAAGATGTACTGGAGACTCTTATGGTCCGTATAAATATCGACATGGACCCCATATAAATAATGCTGCCAAATCTTCAAAGCATGAATCACCGCGGCCAACTCAAGATCATGAGTGGGATAATTCTTCTCGTGCGGTCTGAGCTGCCGGGAAGCATAGGCTATGACTCGACCGTGTTGCATCAACACACAACCTATCCCAATACCAGAAGCGTCACAATAGACAACATACCCGTCGGATCCCTCTGGAAGAGCCAAAACTGGGGCCGTAACTAGTCTTTCTTTCAACATCTGAAAGCTGCGCTCGCAGGCATCAGTCCACTGAAATTTTGCTGCTTTCTGAGTAAGCTTCGTCAGTGGTACTGCAATAGAAGAAAAGTCCTCCACGAACCTGCGATAATATCCGGCTAATCCCAGAAAACTGCGCACCTCTGTCGGTGTAGTAGGCCTGGGCCAATTCTGTACAGCCTCAATCTTCTGCGTATCAACCCGAATACCATCTGCGCCGACAATATGGCCCAAGAATGCCACAGAAGTCAACCAGAATTCACATTTGGAGAATTTAGCATATAACTTCTGTCGACGGAGAATACCAAGCACCGTCCTCAAATGATCTGAATGCTCCTCGGCTGATCGCGAGTAAATCAGAATGTCATCAATAAACACAATAACGAACATATCCAGAAAAGGCCGAAATACCCGATTCATCAGATCCATAAATACCGCTGGAGCATTAGTCAATCCGAAAGACATAACTCTGAATTCGTAATGCCCGTACCGGGTCCTGAAAGCAGTCTTCGGGATATCAGACTCTCGCACTCTCACCTGATGATAACCTGAGCGCAGATCTATCTTCGAAAAATATTTAGCACCCTGCAACTGATCAAACAAGTCATCAATCCGGGAGAGAGGATATTTATTCTTTATAGTCACCTTATTCAATTGCCGATAATCGATACACATCCGCAGTGACCCATCTTTCTTTCTTACAAACAATACCGGCGCTCCCCAGGGTGATGTGCTAGGTCTAATAAAGCCCTTATCCAACAAATCTTTCAGCTGCTCCTTCAACTCCTTCAATTCAGCCGGTGCCATCCTGTACGGAGGAATATATATAGGCTGCGTATCCGGCATCAACTCTATAGCAAAGTCTATCTCCCGCTCAGGCGGAAGGCCAGGAAGCTCGTCAGGAAATACATCTGGGAATTCACTAACGATCGGAACAGACTGAAGGGTAGGTGTCTCAGCTACAGTATCGTGCACACGAACCAAATGATAGATATAACCTTTCTGGATCATCTTCTTAGCCGTGAGGTATGAAATAAACTTACCCCTCGGCGATGCTGTAGACCCGAACCACTCTATAACTGGTTCCCATGGAAACTGAAAACGGACTACCTTTTTCTGGCAGTCAACATTAGCATAACAGGAAGATAACCAGTCCATGCCCATAATAACGTCGAATTCCAGCATATCTAATTCTATCAAATCATCTTTAGTGCAACGATCATATATAGTCACAGAACAATCCCTATAGACCTGCCTCGCTATAACAAAATCCCCAACCGGCATAGCCACCTCAAATGGCTCTATAGGCTCAGACACTATCCCAATTTTACTAGCAACAAGCGGGGAAATATACGATAAAGTAGAACCAGGGTCAATCAATGCATATACAGATCTGGAGAAAACCAGTAATGTACCTGTGACGAAATTCGGCGAAGCCTCCTGATCCTGGCGGCTGGCCAATGCGTATATGCGATTCGAGGGACCGCTAGAACCCGAAGCACTACCACGACCTCGACCGCGTCCCGCCGGTGTCGGTGCACCTCGCCCTACAGGGCGTGCAACAGATGGAGCAGATGATGAACCGGCGGCTGACCCTGTCGGCTGAGCCACACTACCAGAACCGCTAGCCAACGGACAATCTCGCATAAAATGGCCCTGACCACCGGACAAAAAACAAGCTCCAGTAGCTCGATAGCACTCCCCAGGATGAGACTTCCCACAATGAGAACAACGGGGTCTGGGTGGTCTGGCCTGGCTGGGGCCTCTAGACACCTGTGAACCTGCCGCCCTGGAGCCCTGACCGGCCCCAGACGGTCCTGCACTATCAAACCTCCTGCCGCCAGACTGAGTACTCCGGCCGGACGGAGGAAGCTGTCTGCCTGTCTGCTGCTGCTGAGGCTGTCCGCCTCGAGGATCTCCAGAATATCCCGCGGACCTAGCCTCTTGGGCGGCCTCCTGTCCCGATCTCTGCTAGAATAATCAGACCTGTGACGGTCCTCCATACCCAGCGCGTAAGCCTGAAGTCGGGAAATATCCATATCTGTCTGCAATGACATTGCCATACAGCCGTCGATCAAATAACGATCCAACCCCATAACATATCTGTGCATCCGATCGGACATATCTGCTACAACGGCAGGTGCATACCGGGCCAGGGAATCAAACTCCAGATTATACTCACGAACGCTCCGACCCCTCTGCTGCAGATGTAAAAATCGATCAGCCCGCGCCCGTCGCAACTCTGGGGGCAGAAAGTGGCGGGTGAAAGCAGTCACAAACTCGTCCCAAGTAGCTGGAGGAGCACCCTCGCCCCTGGATAGCTCCCAGGTCTCATACCAGTGAGCAGCAACATCCCGCAGTCTATGCGAGACCAACTCGACCAACTCGGTCTCTGAAGCCCTGACCAAGTCTAGTGAGCGCCGCATCCCCCGAATAAAGTCATGGGGGTCCTCATCGGGCTTAGACCCGAAAAACTCTGGAGGGCCACACAATAAGAACTCTCGAACCCGCAGGCTGTCACGCCTGTCATCATCATCATCGTCCCTCCGCCCGCGTCTGCGAGCCTGCCCCGCTACCAATGTGGTCAGCAACTGTACAGCCTCCCTCAGGGTCCTGTCCTCCACCCCTGGCTAAGGAGCTGGAGTCTCGGGAGCGGGTACTCGGGCCTCTGGAGCTACTGAAGGACCTGCTCCAGGCTGTACCAATGGTGGTGTAGCGGACCCCTCAGAATGAGGCACAACCTCAGGCAAATCATAAACACGAGCTCGGGTAGCTCGCTGTGCCTGACTAGTCTCTCCCATCCTCGCCTTGCCCTTCTGGGCCGCCGCTGCCTTCTTCGGAGGCATCACTGCAAACACAATAACGGGTCAGATCAGAATCGTCCTAATAGTACAGCTCTATCGCACGATCTAAGATTCCAAAGAAAAGTAACACCCTAAATACCCTGTAGCCTCCTGTTTATAGATGTGGTGCACAACACATCGATAAACAAGACTCTACGAGACACGGCCTGTAGACATTCCGAGGACAAACTGCTCTGATACCACTTCTATCACGACCCAGCCCCGTGGGCCGCGACTGGCACCCTACATAGATACCCAGACCAAATCGCATATCCATTTATCAAATCAAAACTTATGTCAAAATTTCACCAAAAGCCATTTCAAACATAGTTTATATCAAAATATGTCTTAAGCGGTCGCGTGTATCAAAATATCATATCGAATCAGAAAAGAGCGGCGGAATATCCATCGCCGGTCAAAAGTACAAACATAGGCATAAGGGCCGTTTGGGGCCACCATAACAACGGACCGCTTTAAGACCAAATATCAAAATCAAACGAACACATATAGGACCCTCGCCCCACATATATGACTACAGGCCTCTACGAATCCAAAACAAAGACATATGGTGAGACAGGGCCCCGCCGTACCCAAATAGTCAAATGTACAGAAATATACATATGGCAAAAGATGTATGTACCAAAAGTGGACTCCGGGTCGAAGAGGAGTACTCCGAAATAGCAGAAAGTAAGGCCTACAACGGTGGATCACCGGCGTATGTACCTGCGGGCATGAAACGCAGCCCCCAAAGAAAGGGGGTCAGTACGAAATATGTACTGAGTATGTAAAGCACGGAGTACAGAAATATAGGCCACAACTGAAAGCAAATAAGATACAAAGAGGAATTTGAACGGAGTATCAAAAGTTTATATCAGAATCATATGTATATGTATAATGCAGACAAAATCATGCAACGCTCAAGAACGTGGTCACCACTCCGACGCTGGTGCCACACATAGCATAACACCAGAAGGTTTTAAATCTCCGTACATCCCCGAACACACACATGTGAGCGTATCGCATCACCAGCCATATCACAGCATAACTCCAAACGGAACCCGGCCCTATGGCGAGGCCTCGGGGAACCGTAACACAGCATACGGCCGAATCATCATAGAGCGCACGAATCATAACCGGCCCGGGAACCGGTGAACGAAGTCAAAATAAGGCACGAGCGGAGTCGTGAGCAAACAATGCAATTGTATATCAAAATCACCTTTCAAAATTTGATGATTTCATAAGTCATTTCATTAACCAAAACAGTCGGAAAATTAGCTAGTACAAAAGTTCATTTCACGAAATGTTTCCCAAAGTGGTACGTATGGTTCCAAAACATAGCTTATCATATCATAGTGATCAAAACATATTTCATAGAGGGACGTTTCAAAATCAAAGATTCCATATCAAACTTTATCCAAAAAGAGCCCAATAGGACAAATAGGGCATCTCGGAGTTAGCGGGCCCACCTCGGGTCAAATCGAGGTGGCGAACATAATTTACGGACATTTAGCGTCTATAAGTTCATACATAAGGATTTCAAAGTGACCCGATCACCTTTCCATAGGTTTCGGACGAATGGTTGCTTTCTAGCCAAAATAAGATCATTAGGCTTCAATCGGATTGAATGAATAGTAGCCATTCTATAGATCGGATTTCGAGGAGCAGAATTACTCCGGGGGTTCCGATATCAACCTAACATACTAAGACATGCCAAACGAAGAAGTGGGAAGATTTACATACCTTATAAGCGTCTTATGCTCACCCCAAACTCAAATCCCGTTTCGTCCAAAATCTGCAAATGGTCAAAGTTACCAATTAGAGATTCTTAAGCTTCAAAATTCCATTAGCTTCATTTTTGTCTACCGAAATTTCGGCAGCACTTCCCCTATATATCTAACACCCCCGAGACTTAGCTCGGCTCAATAAACATCAACAACAACAACCCAAACGTCACAAACAACATAACCCACAACTAAATCATTCTAACTTCAATATTCTTCTTTACTATAAAAGTTGGCAACTTTCATTCAAACTTCATAATTCTAAACTTATGTCCACATTATTGTATTGATTCAATCATTCAAGATTATTCAATCACATCGCAATTATGTTCCAAACACTATACATAATTTCAAGAAGTTCCTTACTTTCCATATTTCATCCAAAACATCAACACTTACGACGAACGTACTAACTCGCATTGTTTCATTCCAAATTCATTAACAACAACCCTAAATCACATTAAAAGCCTTAATATCATAATTATACAACGATATACACAAATATACCGAAATTATATACTCTCCCATAATAATCCGCAATCATTTTCAACACCAACTCAATTCGTTAAACATTCATTTACGTTATAGAGGTCACAACGACGCAACTAACGAACTAAATAGAATTCGATTCGCCTTCCTTTCCAAACCATATAAGTCACGGCCACAACATCATATATACACACACCCACGGTTTTATTCACACATCAATACTACGGAATTCTCGTCTATTCTCCATCCTTAACACATTCATACCAATTTCATAACATTAAAATAGCAAAATTCTTACCTTTTCTTAAATTTCCGACTTGCCGCGAACGTGCTCCTTTCACCAAACTAATTGTACCCCGTTGAAGAGCGTCTTGAGGACTCTACAAATATGGGGAAACAAAGATCTTTGAGCCACAAACAAAAGCTAGGAAATTTTTGTTTTGTTCTTGAAGAGGTTTCGGCCGAGAGGTTTTTGAGGTGCTTTCTTATATTTTTTTTTTGTTTTGATTCACTTTCTTGAAAATTCCAAAGGAGTTATGGATATATATCATGATCAAGGGTCATGTGATAATCACATGACCACTTAAAATGGATCTTGGGCCAAGCCTTGGCCGGCTACCCTTTGACACTTGGGCTCAAATTTTTTGTTCCAATTTTTCTTGGCCCAATTCGTTAAAAATCCCGTTTTGTAATTCCCGAAACTAATTTTTAAAATTCCAAATTTACCCTCGGCCTTCCCCAATGTTTTAGCACCAATGATTTCATAACCAACATAGTCATATCAACTAGAATCAAAATATTTCCTCATATCACACAAGTCTTAATTATTTCTCGATTTCCAATTATGCGAAAACACGGGACATAACAACAAGAGTTCTAGATGTTACACCTCTCATTTTGTCGTAAGCAGTTCTTGGCTTATGAGTGGTTTATACCCTTAGTATGGAAATTCGCACTTGAGTTTTTGAGGCATTAAGTGCTTAACCTCGTGGGTACCAAAGTATGAATATATATTCTTCGCAATACGATAGGATTAAAGCTAAACAAATTGAATCGTCGCAGGGGAATGAACTCAAGGAACTGACAGAAAACCAGTCCCTTTTGACGGACCGTCGAAGTGTCGACAGTGGTGTCAATGCTCGCCGTCGACACGCCACCGTCTCTGATTCTCTGATGGTTGATCGACGGCCCAAGTCGACGGACCATCGACCCGCACGTCAAACCGTACCTCTGAAACTTTCTAGTTCCATCTATATATAGTTGACCCTCATGTTTTATTTTCATTATTTTCACTCCCAAATAATAGAAGGGCCTAGAACTCTTAATATTTTCCATCATCATAGTGCAGATTTAGCAAGATCTGAGCCCCGTAAACACAAGCTTGTAAAGGGAAAGTTGTTTCTAGGGTTTCTTTGAAGTTGATGAGTTTGGGAATTGGAGTTAGATCTTGATTCTTGGTATCCTAGTTCCTTCAAGGTTTGTATATGATTCTTATCTTTGTGTTGGAGTTATTATCAAGAGTTTTAGTGGTTTTAAGTAAAAGGAAATTATAGTTATGAAAGTTGTAAGCTGAATAAGAGTAGAGTTGGACTTGAAGGTTATTTTGAGGGATGATTTGGAGTAGAATTGATTATATTTTTATATGTAAGTAATTATATGGTTGTTTTTAGTATTATTGTTGATATTTTAGTTAAATTGGAAGATTGAGGAATTAGTGAGTTATGAAAGAGGTGTTGTTCGGACCTTGTTAAGTCCCCTTTTCACTTAAATTGGATGGTAAGTGTTATAAAGGGTCTAATTGTGTCCTATGTTATCTTGGTTGTAGAATTACGAGTTCAAGAAGTAGATGTTGGACGAGTAGATACGCTTCAAGGTATGTTAAGGTTGTCCCTTTTATTCTTTTTGGCATGATCTTTATTGTCTGAACGAATGAATAAGCGAGCAAGTTCCAAAGACTCTACTCTTAGATGGTATAGGACTCATCGTATCCTTGATTCCTTATATTCATGTTCATGACTCTTAAAGATCTCTGTTATCTAGCGTATGTCCTTCATGAGGTTTCATTCATTATATACATACTTATGTGTACAACTATTTTTCTCACACCGTGCCTATATGGCCGGGCAGCACCACTATGGTGGACAGCTTATAGATGATGAGGTATGATTACACCGTGCCTATATGGCCGGGCAGCACCATTAGTGGGAGGCGTGAGATGATTATCATTCCGATCGAGGGATTAGATGAGATATGGATCGGGCCGTACGTTCCTCGACACTATTATATGATTTTATTAAGGAAAAACATGCATATTATATAGTATCTTTAGTCATACAGATGCATTCAGACAATCAGTTTGTTTATGAGTTTCAGACTCCCTCCATGATTCTTATGTATATGTTCCTCTTATGCCTTACATACTCAGTACATAGTCCGTACTTACTCCCCTATTGCTCGGGGGCTGTGTTCATGCCCGCAGGTATAGGTAGACAGATAGGCGGTCCAGCTCAGTAGGAAATTCATCCAGCGGTGGTCAGTGCGCTCCACTTGATCCGGAGCAGCAATTTATTTTGGTATGCTCTTTTTGAGATATAAACATGTACATTGGTATGACGGGGCCCTGTCCCATCCTCTCTACAACTTTTATTCCATTAGAGGTCTGTAGACAGTTATGTGTAGATTCCATGTGACGTAGCCTTGTCGGCTCCTATTCTTTTGTGTATAGGTCATGTGGCAGCCTAGTTGGCTTACATTGTTATCATCAGTATATATATATATATATATATATATATATATATATATATATATATATATATATATATATATATATTCATATGCATGGTCTTTGATGTTATCCTTCCATGAGTGAGCTTAGTCCAGTTTGAGTTACTTGTGGGCCCATAGTATACAATGTTATCCAGATATGAGTATAGGGGTGTTTGGTCACTAGAGATCAGGCACTCGTCGTGGCTCATCGGCTTTGTTATATCCCGTATTTTATACATTCGGATATTTCGAGGTAGTCGTGGTAAGTTAAGGAAATGACCATCTTCCAACATTATTTTAATGTACAAGTGGGTTATGAATATTATTTATGAATTCTATTAGTATGGAAATATTGAGAAAGGCTAAGAGTAAAAAGGGAAATTTGCAAAATGGTTCATGGTAATATTGTGCAAGGCTAGGGGCAAAATGGGAATTTCAAAAAAAAAGGAAAAGTTCAAGAGAGTTCTTCGAGAGCCCCTTGGCCGTGTGGTATATGTATATATATATATATATATATATATATATATATATATATATATATATGTAGAGAGATGACCAAGCAAGACACATAGTCATCTTTTATAATTCTAGAAATTTGAAGAAAAAAAGAGAAGCCAAGGGGAGCTATGTTCGGCCATGCTTGGCCAAGCAAGGACCTAGAGAAATTAATCAAGAAAAATAATTTTCTTCTAGTATTCCACCTAAATTGAAGGCCCTAATTAACGTGGGGCGGTTGTTGAAGCAAGCAAACTATTTATTTGTGCAACTTCAATCCTAGCCGAGAAAGGAGATGAGTTGAAAGAGGTATGTGTCCAATCTTCTTTTATATATGTTATGGACGGTTTATGTATGTTGATGTATGTATAAATGGATGGAATTCATGAAATACGTATGTGTATGGTTGTGGCCGTGTGAGTGGTGGTGGCGTGGAAGTGATGAATTAATTTTATTTAGTAGTTTGATTGTTGTGTTGTGGATTCCATAATGTAAAATGAAGGTTTGGTGGCTTGAAATGAATTTGAAATCGTTTGTGCATTATTGAAGAAGTTAGTGTGACATTAGTGTGGTTTCTTATGTTTGTAAGAATAAATTTGTTAATGTATGGGTTGTTGATATATCTCATGAAATTGGAGATAAGAGATGTGTTTGGAAGATTGTAAGTTGGGTTGTTGTGATTGAGTTTGAAAGAAGGAAATAGGTTGTTATTGTTCTTGTTGAATTTGGAAGGTGTCGGGTGAAGTAGTATGTTGATTGAGTCGTTTTGAATGTTACGTGAATTGAATTGAATATAAATGAAATGTCGTTGAATTGTATGACAAAGGTTATTAATGTTAGAATGCGTCTTGAATTGATTATTGATGTTGTTGGCACGATTGTTGGTATTGTTGTTGATAGTTTGGCCGAGTTAAATTCTCGGATTGTTGATTGATGATTTGGGCCGAGTTAGATTCTTGGGGATGGTATATTTACAGGGGAGATGCTGCCGAAGTTTCGGTAGATCATAAGTGAATTTATTTGAAGGATTAAGACAAGTATATGGTGATGAATCTAATGATCGCGTTAACCTTCTTGAATGTAGACTAGCGATAGCGAGCTTGGACAATTAAGCGTAGCTAATAGGACGTGGAACAGGTATGTTAAGGCTCGTCCCTTTTCTTTCAAGGCATGATTCCGATGTTATGATTTCATAATTGCTTCCATATTTTCCTTGTTTTCAAAAGTTAGATATTTATGATTTCAAGGCATGATTCTCTTCTCGATAACTGGTAAATGTTTTTCCAAAGTGTCTGTATTCTACCAGAACGGAAGTTTATGATTTTGCAAGATCTTATGACCATAACGATGGATATGTCTTACAATGACATTGATGATGTCGAGGAAGAGAATATTTCTATGATGACTATGATAAGAATGATTTCATGTCTAAAGGTACTTGATATGATTATTGCTTGATTTTTCCAAAAATGGCTTCTGAAACGTTCGTAGAAGGTTTTGTACTTCAAACGCTCATAACTTTCTTATACTAAATCAGATCGACCCGAAACTTGTTTCTGAGTCTTCAGGTGTCGGTTTATGTACGCTGTTATTCGTTGCTAGTCTCATCTTATAATAATTATTCCTTCAAGGTGAGACAAAGCGACCATGGTTATTCCATAATGTAATCGGAGGTTACCGACCTTACGTCACTCCGATGGATATATGACTTTCTTTGGGCTATCATGCATGCTGCTTATATGATATATGTATATGGCACATGGACATGATATGTGTATATGTATATGGGGGATATGGGGAAAAGGGACATATGTGGCGCTATAGACGCATTGCCACCTGGTCAGTTGGCGTAACTTATCATCCCGGAGGCGGGATGCCCGGACGCGGGACATATGTAGGGGAGCCGACGTTGTTCGGCGCTATGATATGTTCTATTTTCTATATGAAGAAGAAATGTTTTTCAAAGAAAGCTAAGCATGCATGGCATCCGCCCTAAGAGGCACTCAGATGTACAGGTTACTCCTTTACCTCATGATATGCTCTATATTTCCATTCTGTTATTATTCATATTTATATCCCTTACTATGTTACTATTCATGTCTTACATACTCAGTACATTGCTCGTACTGACCCCCTTTCTTCGGGGGCTGCGTTTCATGTCGCGCAGGTACACCCAGATGAGTAGAAGCTATGATAGAAGACGTTCCAGCGGAGTTAGCAAGCTCCATTTATTTTGGAGTGTTGCCGGGTCAGAGTACTATGCTATGATGTCTTCTTCGAAGTTAGAGACTTTGCAAACAAAGTCGTGGGTGTAGTATGCCAGTCTTGAGAGCGGCTTCGCCAGCCGATGTGTCTTTATATATTGTGTTACAGATTCCACATGACCACAGATTTTGTTTGATTTGAGAACAACGAAAGAAAGATTCTAAAGGTTTAACTATGTTTTTCATTTCTTATTGATGTAAGAGTCTAAAGAGATTAAGTATGTAATAAGAGTCAGCGGGTTCGCTCGGCTCCGAATGTGGGGTCGGGTGCCCATCACACCCTAGTAAGGTCGGGGTGTGACAGGCTTGGGTTCTGACACAAGACTTGTGAACTGGAGAACATTTTATAGTAAAATAGTTCCTTCAATCCTTCTTCTTGCACTAGGGATGCAACCCCGAATTCTTGAATATTCTTGGATATATCTTCTTTGCTCAATATTCTGAATTCTCTCTTTGTGGGTGATACACTTTTTCTTGGAAAGACCTGGGTATTTAATAACATCATGCTCTGCAGGTCGGTTGAGCACAAACCCTTTCCTAGTCGGTCAATGACACGCACGTAGGGTTTGTGTTGTACTTGGATTCTTGCCTTGTTGAGTGATGTGGCGTGATTTTACGCCACAATCGATGCTTTTCGGCTATAAGTTTTACTTGTTTTTAAGAAAGTCTATGTTATTTCACGTGGTTTTTATCATGTTTCAGGTAATACGGGGTCCTTAGAGCCAAAGCGTGGAAAACAAGCAAAAAAACTGCAAAACTGGAAACAAATGGAGGTTCTGGAAATTATTGGCGAAATATTGCTCTGCGCGTTCGCGCAGGAATATCACGCGTTCGCGCTTACGCGCGTCTGTGACTCTGCGCGAACGCGCAGTGAACACACGCGTTCGCGCCCACGCGCGCTTGGGACTATACGCGTTCGCGTTAAATTATCACGCGTTCGCGCTGAAGTAAGGCGAGTGGAGCTGACGTCATCCACGCGATCGCGCAGACACATGGCGCGATCGCGTTGAAGGAATTTCGGGCCAGATCGAACAGAACTCGGATTTTTATGAATTTTGATATTCCAGTTCCTATAAAAAGAAAACTAGGGTTTTGCAAACATATCTTTGGCAGCTTGGAGGCTAGGGTTCCTACAAAAAATGTTCTCTCTTCTTTTTAATCCTTGTTGATGGAAATCTCTTGGTGACAATTAAGATTGATACTCTTGTTGTGCTTATTTATTCATTTGCATTGTTCTTAATCAAGTAATTTTTTGCTATTTTAATTATTCTTGTTCATGAATGTTTTCAATGGAATAGCTAACCTTTGAACTCGCCCATTTACTTTGTTTGAAACTCGGAAGAGGAAGAACGGGGTTGGGATAGAATAATTAACATAAATTTGGGGCGTTAACCCTCATCTAATGGAAGTTGACCTAGGAATAGGCAATACCACTTGTAGCCATATTCGGGTGTTCTTAATGCTCCTAATTGCTTAAGGGATCTTCAATTGGGTAGTCTAGTTAATCTTCGGAAGAAGTTAATTTAGGGTCATTATCCGAGGCTAAATAACATAAACTTGCTATTATTTATAATTCGTGAAATAGATTGGATCGTTACTTGAGAAGTAGTTTCCTTTATTCCATTCTTGTTGCCATTGATCAATTTACTTGCTTTCTAGATTAGAATTTATATTTCCATATTTTATCAAAACCTTATCAAAAACCACCATTGATGCGTTCGGACATAGCTATTGTTAGTGATAATTCCTAATTTGCTTAAATCGCCTACATATTGTTCTCTGTGGGATTCGACCCCAACCTTGTTGGGTTACTATATTTGACAACGTGCGCGTTATACCATTAATAGGTGTAATTTGAGCGTATCAAATTTTGGCGCCGTTGCCGGGGAACAATTGGTGTATTTTGGCTAATCTAGGAAATAAGCTAACTTACTTTGATCCGAACCTGTGAATATTTGTGTAGTTGTTATCTGTGTTTTTATTTTTCTTTAAAAAAAATGGCATCTTGGAATGAAAATGGGTTTGATGGTTGTAATCCATATTTTGATGACCCATGTCCATATTGTGGAGGACCCCACTTTTGGCAAGATTGTGAATATGCTCCCGGGAGAGAGATGTGTGCACCGTCTCATTCCTATGATGAGAGTGTTTGTAATATATGTGGTGGTCAAGGTGGACATTGGGGTGATTGTCCCAATTATTTTGTTTCCCCTCCCCCAAGTTGTTCTAACGAAAATGCTAGTTGTGATTTTGAGTTTGACAGGGACAACAACATGACAAATGAAGGACAAAGTGCCGGACATGAAGGCATTATGGCAATGCTCCAAACATACTTTGATCGAGAAGCTCAAATGGAGGAAGAGCGAAAGCTCCTCCAACAATCCATTTTAAAAAATGGAGAAGCCATAAAAAGAATGAATGAGTCATTTGAGGATGCCAGTTCCTCAATTTTCATGGAAATGTTGACTCCTCAAAATGAAATGCTTGAAGAAGAGATTTCAAGTTTACAAGATGAACCCGAAAATTCTTGTGACCACGACGAGAGTTGTGAAATTGAAGAAATGGTTCAACTTGAAGAAAATGAGCTACGTCATAAAGAAGAAATCTCCAATTCTCGAAAAGAGGAAATTGAGGAAATATTGAATGGCATTATGGCGAGAAATGAAAAATATGGGAAGATTGTGGCCAATTGGTGGGAAGTAGTTCAACATGGAGATGATGAAACTATCCAAAACATGAATTTCACCATGTTAGGATTTTTACAAGCTTTGGACGATTCTCACTATGAAGAAAAACTTGACAAAGAGGAAATTTTGAGCCAAGATTGGCTAATGAATCAAGCTCAACAACTTGAAGCCTATGGAAATAACCGTGAAGGCTTTTCACGGATGATGGAAGAATATCGAAAAATGCATGTTGAGCAAAGTCAAGAAATGGAGTCACTTGAAATTGCTATCCAAAAATTGGAGGCCGAATTGAATGCAAAGATTCAGGAATGTAACACTCAATATCAAAAGGCCATGGATAGTAGTTTTAAGTTGGTTTCCAATGAAGAAGTGGTCACTATTTATTTTCAAGAGCTAATGATAAATTACCAACCAACAAATCCAAAAATAGTGAATGATGCCGAGATTGAAGAAATGATACTAGAGTTGCATAGAAAAGTTCATGAAATGATTTTTGAAGACTCTAGTTCATTTTTTGGTGAAGATGCCAACACTCATGCAAATTTGAAATTTGAGCGCGCTGGACCACATTCTAACCATTTTTCAACATTGTGCTTGGTTGATGATATGGAAGTTGAACTAACCGAGCCAATAGAGAATTTTGGATATGAAAAAGAAAGCGTTTTTATTTTAAAGTTTGCTATGCCAAGAAGACAAAATGGCACTCCTCATTCAAAGGCCAAAAAGTGCAAAATGAGACATCCAAGAGTTGGCCTCTTTGTTTTTCTGCCACCGCCCCATGAGCGTCATCATAATCTTGATTCAAAGTTGGGGCGCAAATTCATAAGCTCCAAATGGCGAGAAAAGCGGTAAAGTTGGTAACCGTCGTGCCGCGACGTTAACTTAAGCGCTTGGTGGGAGGCAACCCATCGTTTTTAAATTTTTTTAATCATTTTTGAAATTCGATTTTTTAGAATTGTTTAGTTTATGATTTGTGACTAATCTGCAAAACTTCACAATTTTTGGAATTGTTTTGAATAGGTTGAGTTTTCAGAACAGCCACAAATCAGTAGCTGCTGGTTTCTGCTTATTTTCTGAATCTGGAAAAACAGGGCCGGATTTATCTCTACGCGATCGCGCAACAAACCTACGCGATCACGTGGTTTTTATCATGTTTCAGGTAATACGGGGTCCTTAGAGCCAAAGCGTGGAAAACAAGCAAAAAAACTGCAAAACTGGAAACAAATGGAGGTTCTGGAAATTATTGGAGAAATATTGCTCTGCGCGTTCGCGCAGGAATATCACGCGTTCGCGCTTACGCGCGTCTGTGACTCTGCGCGAACGCGCAGTGAACACACGCGTTCATGCCCACGCGCGCTTGGGACTATACGCGTTCGCGTTAAATTATCACGCGTTGGCGCTGAAGTAAGGCGAGTGGAGCTGACGTCATCCACGCGATCGCGCAGACACATGGCGCGATCGCGTTGAAGGAATTTCGGGCCAGATCGAACAGAACTCGGATTTTTACGAATGTTGATATTCCAGTTCCTATAAAAAGAAAACTAGGGTTTTCCAAACATATCTTTGGCAGCTTGGAGGCTAGGGTTCCTACAAAAAATGTTCTCTCTTCTTTTTAATCCTTGTTGATGGAAATCTCTTGGTGACAATTAAGATTGATACTCTTGTTGTGCTTATTTATTCATTTGCATTGTTCTTAATCAAGTAAGTTTTTGCTATTTTAATTATTCTTGTTCATGAATGTTTTCAATGGAATAGCTAACCTTTGAACTCGCCCATTTACTTTGTTTGAAACTCGGAAGAGGAAGAACGGGGTTGGGATAGAATAATTAACATAAATTTAGGGCGTTAACCCTCATCTAATGGAAGTTGACCTAGGAATAGGCACTACCACTTGTAGCCATATTCGGGTGTTCTTAATGCTCCTAATTGCTTGAGGGATCTTCAATTGGGTAGTCTAGTTAATCTTCGGAAGAAGTTAATTTAGAGTCATTATCCGAGGCTAAATAACATAAACTTGCTATTATTTATAATTCGTGAAATAGATTGGATCGTTACTTGAGAAGTAGTTTCCTTTATTCCATTCTTGTTGCCATTGATCAATTTATTTGCTTTCTAGATTAGAATTTATATTTCCATATTTTTTCAAAAACCACCATTGATGCGTTCGGACATAGCTATTGTTAGTGATAATTCCTAATTTGCTTAAATCGCCTACATATTGTTCTCTGTGGGATTCGACCCCAACCTTGTTGGGTTACTATATTTGACAACGTCCGCGTTATACCATTAAAAGGTGTAATTTGAGCGTATCATTGAGTCCGCTTCTTTTCCTTGTAGAAGGCTTACTAATCCCTACAAATATGGGAAGAAATCTTTCATACTTGACCGCCAAGTTCTTTCCATAATTCTGCAAATCCTAATTGTTGTAGGACTTGCCCTGTAACATGTTCACGAACCTGTTTCATCCACCTTGTTTGTCTGCCTCTGAATCTCTGTACTGTTTGAGATAGAACATTTTCACAAACCTGTTTCATCATCCCTTTCTTGTTCATACTTCTAACTTCTTCTTGAGTCTGCTTTTGGTATGGATAATGAAGCATGTTGACAGACTTGTTTCATTGATCATGTGTAGTCCTATGTCTGTCTTCTTCACATGCATTTATTCATTTTTGGAATAAATCATGTGTTAAACCTTGACTCACTCTTTGACTTCTGATTTTGTTCTTGCTCTGTAATGGAGCATGTTCGCAAACCTGGTTCACCTGATAACCTGATTCATGTGCTTTGTGTCACACCCTAACCTTGGTAGGGCATGATGGGCACCCGACCCTTATTTAGGGCCGAGCGAACCCGCTGACTCTTACTACACACATAATCTCTTTGGACTCTTAAATCAAATAAAAATGAAATACATAGTAAAGGCTTACAGAAACATTCTTTTCGTCGTTCTCAATTCAAGTAAAATCTGTAATCATATGGAATTTGTAACATAACGCAAAATGGTACATCGGTTTGCAGATCCGCTTACAAGACTGACGACTCACACACGTGACTCTGTCTGCAAAGTCCCTAACATCAATCAGGATACCATAATCATAAATACTCTGACTCGGCAACACTCCAGAAGGAAATGGAGCTCGCCAATCCAGCTGGGTCATCTTCTAGCAATGTCCTCTACTCGTCTGTATACACCTGCGTGGCATGAAACGCAGCCCCCGAAGAAAGGGGGTCAGTACGGAATATGTACTGAGCATGTAAGGCATGAAATGTAGTAAAGAGGACTATAATAAAAACGGAGATTTACCATAAGCAAGTATGACTTTTAAAAACATCAATACACTTGCCTTTTTAAATGAAAATCATGCATATCAACATCATATATCATATATACATATAACGTATCCTGGCCCTCTAGTGAGGAACTCGATGGATAAAATCATGCATGTCCATATCATATATCATATATATATAACGTATCCCGACCCTCTAGTGAGGGACTCGGTGGATAGAGTCATCATGTGCCATCCTAACCGCCACCCCCGTATCATCATATCATCATATACATATACATATAACGTATCCCGGCCCTCTAGTGAGGGACTCGGTGAACAATGCAGTGGAGTACGCACGAGAACGTATCCTGGCCCGGGACTCAGTGAGAAACTATATGCATGTAAATCAATTCTTAAGACTCGATAGATAAGTACACTAATCGACACTAGAAGGATCATAAACACGTTTCGGGTCTATCCGAGTTAGCATACGAAAGTTATGGACGTTATTATTTACAGAAACCTCTACGAACGTTTCCAAGCAATCCGAGACCGCCTATGAAAGTTAGGGACATTAATCCTTATAAAACTCTTTTAAGAACAGGAACTCTTTATACTTTGCTCGTTATTCAATCATACAATAAGCTTGACTATATTAAGTATGCTCATGTCAAGAAGTGAATAAGAGTCGAAAACAAGCTCGGAATTAAAGAATAGACTTACCCCAAGATGGGTGTCATACCTTACTTAGTTCTAGGACATGCCAAAAGAAAGAAAGGGTAAGCCTTACATACCCGGAAGATGATTCTCGACTTTCAACTTACTTCCCGTCTTACAACTCGCGTAAGAATTATTCGTAGCCTCGTACTCTACATATGGAATCATTCATAGTATCATTAGGATCATCGTCGTACGTTTGTCTCGAAACTTTAATTAAAACCCTTTTAAATTCTGCCGAAATTCGGGCAACATTTCCCCTGTTTATATGCCTAGCCCGAGATTCCAATTCAACAACCAACAATATCAACAACAATACCAATAGTATTAAAATCATTTCCAATACCGACGTATGCCATAAAACAACCCGCGCACTGTTTTCTAAATTTCTCAACCAACCAAATTTGCGATATAACTATTTAATAATTTTATTTCCATAAAGAAGCTGAAATTAACATTTACAACATCAATAATCACATCCTCCACATTTTACAAGTTAAATACATTTATTTTCATCCAAAGTTTTCTTCAAATCTCGTTCCATAATTCACAGCACCAACAAACGAATTTATCAGGCTATTCCCTCCGTTCTAATCCGTTAAAACTCTAAATAAACTCGTTAACAATGAAAAGGAACCTTATTCATACCTTAAGCATGCAGCCACCACGTTATCACTCTTCTCCTTGGTTGATTTTTAGCTCAAATTGAAGACAATGCAGCGTACAACACTTTTCTCTTCATGGGCTTCGGGATTCGGGGCTTAGATTTTGGTCAAAATTGGTTTTTCTTCTCTCGAAGGCTCTTCTCTCTCTCTTTCCATAATTTTCTGGTGTTATTGGTCTGAAAAAGGAGGAGAAAGGGCTGAAAATTTACTTAAATAGGCATGGGTCATGGGCCTAACCCGGTTGGGCCCGGATGGGGCCTAGCCCACTGACCTTTCTGTCTTAAAACGTCCGTATCTCATTATCCCGACGTCACCTATGGACCCATGACCTATGGTTGGAAATATAATTTAATTATCTACAACTTTCATTCTGGGAGTTTTCCCAAATTCCCAAATAACGATGGGGTTATTGCCTCTAGAAGTCAGATCACCCAAAAACGTAACTTAAAATTATTTGTTTGGAGGGCTTCCACTTTGATTTGGCTCAAGGGTCCTTCTTAGTTGTGTTTAACTTCACATATGTGATTCATATAACTTGTCACATGTCCCTAAAAAAATCTCGTCGTGCGGACCCCACATCGGCTTACGAATAATCCGACATACAAAAATACGGGATATAATACTATCAACGTGAAGCACGTGTCACGCTCATGCTCTGAAAACGCGGGGTATAACATCCTCCCCCCCTTAAAAAACATTCGTCCTCGAATGTTGAGGTAGAGTTCGCTCTGAGGTAGATATCGATGTTCTTACCTGTATTTGTCCGTATCTACTTGACTTACTTGCAGTCTTACTTGCTCGTTAAAACTGAACTTATCTGAATTATGCAATCTATTCTTCTTCCTTTGTGGCCAAAGTTTACGCCTGAACTCAAGGTCATCCCTTTTTCTTATTATTCGTTTGTCCACTAACTCTTTACACTTTATCGCTTTCGTCATCTCTTCAGTCTTCGTTGTTTACATTCTTGTATGCCCTTTTCATGCCGTGCTTGCCACATACTTTTATCTAATTCGATATCATTTTGTTTTTATTCAGAAATACTTGTTCTCTTCGATCTCCACGTATCTTTCTTATGTTGCACAGATATCCCAAGCCTTTATCTCCTTGGAGTTGACCTATTCCTATTCTTACTTCCTTAAAGATAAATTCAATACTGGTCATATCTAGCGTCCCCTGCTTTCTATAGCGGCCAAATTAACTAGTTTAACACTGAAATGTCCCGATTAATTTCTTCCCTTCAATCAGACTTCCGGCGCCTGGCTAGCTAACGGTAATTTTTGCACTTATGTCGAAAACATCTCAAACATCTTCTTTAATGATTTATTTCCTTCAGTTTACTCTGAAAGTTTCTGATCCTTATTTTGGCTAATAACTTAGGGGTGAATTCAGAAGTTTGTCGAAAAATAACCAAGATTCTTGAATCATGCGGCGAATTCAGATCTTTTCATTCTTGCTTTTGTCTGTAACCTCCATTTGTCCCTTTTCCAATAAGATCCATCATATTTCTTGCTTCTCCAGTGATACTTTATATTCATATCATTTCATCTTCTTTTTAATACTTTTGTCGTACTTCTTAATTCCTTACAATGTCATCATAATTCCGCTGATGGTAGCGCCCAGATGGCTTGCAATAGCACTTCCTTACTAATGACAGATCATTCTAATTGTCTACCTTACCTCAGGTTACTCATCCAATGCGTCAAAAATACCGTAGCTAAGGGATTTATAGTCAAACGAGACTCAATTTGACCCATACCACGATCCTCAGCACCATTTCTTATACTCTTGTATATAATATTTTCTTATCACCATTGTTATCCCCCAAGACACAAGAGTATACTTACAACATACTATTCCACTATTCAAAATATTTTCAAATCCTTGTATGAATCTTTTCTCCAACCTCTTCTCCTCTGATCTGAACGTCATTACCAAATAGCTCATAAGTAGGAGGCTAATAGAGATTTAACGAGATTCCGTTCTTCTTCAAATATTTATTGTCGTTTCCACACTATTTTACTAGTCATTTCGTCAGGACGATCATTTATATGGTCCTATGACATATACTCCCACGATTTGATACATAAACGGTGACCTATGATTTCATGATGCAGGAGGTGTTTTCCAAATCTCAGGTAGTACTGCTGTCGTGCTGTCCCTAGGCATATTGCCTTTCTTCCTTTTAAAAAGCGTTGAGATTCCTATAAATATTCCTCTTTTAAAACTCTCATTCCTTCCAACGTCGCGATTTTTCTTTAGTAATCCCGTTTGTCCTAATACTTATCCTTGGTTACTCATAGGCGTTTCTCACTTTCTCCGTTACCTTTTGGGAGTATGCCTGCTACATATTTATTTGCATCAAAATTTCTCCAGTACGAGCGATTCGAATTATAGCCCAGGACACAACGTATTGCTTGACAAAACTTATTTCCTTGATTCTTCTAAGCCTTTATTATCTTGTCCTGCCTCCTTTCCCATGTCTGTTTCATAATATACCTGAATTTAGTCCAATTTCACTTTTCTCTTCTTTTTTTTCGAGTTGACTTCCCCTTTCATCATGCTTGCTATCAGTCCTGCCATTGCAAACCTCTTTAGTCGTTTCCTCGCTGTACTTTACTTACTTTGTATTGTAGTTCTTGCTACGTTTTCATTATATCCCAATCATAATCAACTCTATAAAGTACCATTTCTTGATCTCATTCGTAACACTGCTTATAAAACAGAATAAAGCTCATGGAGTAAGCTTACTTAACCGGTAACTCTTTCTAATTGACCCTATTACACTTACCACATAAGTTGTCTTACCAAGTTATTCACATTCATTACAAACCTTTGTATTCTATGCCCTTGTCCCCGACACGCTGTTATTTCGTTTTACTAATAGACTCGTCGCATTTCCCTTGTAGATATCCATCCAAATCAATCCTTTGTTTATCTTTTTGATGCCACGGCCAAGTTTGTCTTCTCCTCCATGCACGTTTCTTACATTTCATTCTATTTCCTTTATAATCGAACCTCTCGGTCTTTACAGAAGTTCTTGCCTCATATCACTAATTTTCTAATCAATTGTGTCAACTAACCATCCTCGTTCTTTCCTCGATGAGTAATCGATTTCCTACCGTTATTTAGTTAAAGTATCCTTCTTACTCCCACGGTTAGAGATTTCCAGTTACTCCACTCCTAAATGCTCTCCTCTTCCTTCGACCAACCCATTAGTATACCTTTCCTACTTTCATCCTTAACCTTCCTAGGGTCTATTCCTCCTCGAGTACCTTTCTTCTCTTGTTATTTGTAGTATTGGCTCTGAAGTTCGTGAAATGTCCCTTTAAATGTGCAGATTTGTTCTTCTTAAGTCATTCTTTTGGAGAACTTCTCTATGTCCGAGGCGACCGTGTTAATTTGACTACACACTTATCCCTTCATATACTTTTCAAGGGTTGGAAATCTCTTGACATCGTCGCACGGTCTAACCATTCCTTCTCTTACTTCTCATTCCTCGTCATGGTCATTATCCTCTTAATCTCACTTATTGCAGTTCGCTTTCTGACCCCACAAATTCCTCTTTGTGTTCCATACCACCACACTTTAAACCTTTTTACACGCCTACCTTCGAATTTTTACCCGAATGGCCTCGTGTATCGTGCTTTGCCTGTCGTCTCTCTTGGAGGCCTTACTCACTCACGTTTCTTACCCTTTTCACTTTTTTCGACATTTTGATCTCCTTACCTTCCATTTATTCGCTTTCTTTCTTTTCCAACTTTCTTTACCTTAGGACTTTGCAGTTCTAGCTTGTGACGACGATAACATCAACCTACCTGTTAACGTTCTTTTGTCGCTTGAACTTTATCACACTGTTCGACCAATGCCTTCAATATATCGCAACGCTGGTGGCCGGGATACATATACCCGATGATATAGCCATGTATAGGATATCATACGCCTTCATACATATATATATACACATTTTCTAACGCCCCGCTTACAAAGTATTTCCAAACGTACTCAAACTCACCTAATTCTAGAATTGTGGTGCACCTTCTTTTTCTTCACCGGTCTAGTCCGCCTCGTCGTCCGCGATCGCTTTAGGTTTCCAATCACTCTGCACACTCTAGTTCCCCTTAGACTACTTTAGCTTCTCACTTTTCTCTTACGTCTAAAATTTACAGAACTTTTAATACACTTCCCAGGGGGTCACCCATCCTAAAATTTCTCTCGCCCTAGCACGCTTAACCTTGAAACTCTGATGAAATCCGCTGCATTAATGCTGGTATAATCGCATCCACCTCACCACCTGATCGTCATAACATAATCTGGAGCAGGTTGAAGCCTTAATGAATTCCAAAACACTTTCGTAACGTATCTCCCTCCGAATTAGAAAGGGTCTCTTACTCTTCCGATTACACAATTATTATTTTGGTCGTTTTAATTCTCAATACCCACCTTTCATCTGTATATATGACTACTTTCAGTTCTATACTTCTAGATTCCCAATGATAGCGAACACACCTTGGTCACCATTACTTATAAATACTCGGCCTCTTTGAGTTTTCGCTTGCCCTTATTAAATAATAATCTACAGCAAATGCACATACCTAGAAAATTCCAATAAGGGTTTATATATCATACCTCGAGGTGTACCTGATCCTTTAACGATCTGCCCTGTTATATCTTCTTGTTTACCTTTCCTTTTCATTCTTCAGCTTTACACCTCAATCATACATGCAATATTCTTACCTTACCCGACATGCAGCCTTCGTGCCATTCCTTACCTTTGTACTGATTCATTCAATTATCCAATTCACAACCTTATGACTGAACTCATCATCAAGAGATACATTTAATCAATTCCTCTACTTGTACTTACACTGGTTTACCTCTATGTCGACCAATCCATTATCATATATATACATTCTGATAACGTAACCCCAACGAAGTGACTTACCTCTGCGACTTCCCATACCACCACTCACTTTCTCCCGTCGATACTGTGCTTCTGCTGAAATCAAAGGTTAGTATAAGAGAACTCACTTCCTATGACTTGGCTCTATCGCACAATCTTAGAGGTCAAAGAAGAGTAACCACCCTAGATGCCCCGTAGCCTCCTGTTTATAAATGTGGCGCATTTCACACCATAAACAGGACTCTACTAGACACGACTTTGCAGACAACCCCTAGGACGAACCTAGCTCTGATACCAATTTGTCAAACCCTAACCTTGGTAGGGCATGATGGGCACCTGACCCTTATTTAGGGCCGAGCGAACCCGCTGACTCTTACTACACACATAATCTCTTCGGACTCTTAAATCAAATAAAAATGAAATACATAGTAAAGGCTTACAGAAATATTCTTTTCGTCGTTCTCAAGTCAAGTAAAATCTGTAATCATATGGAATTTGTAACATAACGCAAAATGGTACATCGGCTTGCAGATCCGCTTACAAGACTGACGACTCACACACGTGACTGTGTCTGCAAAGTCTCTAACATCAATCAAGATACCATAATCATAAATACTCTGACTCGGCAACACTCCAGAAGGAAATGGAGCTCGCCAATCCAGCTGGGTCATCTTCTAGCAATGTCCTCTACTCGTCTGTATACACCTGCGTGGCATGAAACGCTGCCCCCGAAGAAAGGGGGTCAGTACAGAATATGTACTGAGCATGTAAGGCATGAAATGTAGTAAAGAGGACTATAACAAAAATGGAGATTTACCAGAAACAAGTATGACTTTTAAAAACATTAATACGCTTGCCTTTTTAAATGAAAATCATGCATATCAACATCATATATCATATATACATATAACGTATCCCGGCCCTCTAGTGAGGGACTCGGTGGATAAAATCATGCCTGTCCATATCATATATCATATATATATAACGTATCCCGGCCCTCTAGTGAGGGACTCGGTGGATAGAGTCATCATGTCCCATCCTGGCCGCCACCCCCGTATCATCATGTCATCATATAAATATACATATAACGTATCCCGGCCCTCTAGTGAGGGACTCGGTGAACAATGCAGTGGAGTAGGCACGAGAATGTATCCTGGCCCGGGACTCAGTGGAAGATACATTGAGGCATGCACGAGCAGAGTAGTGAGAAACTATATGCATGTAAATCAATTCTTAAGACTTGATAGATAAGTACACTAATCGACACTTGAAGGATCATAAACACGTTTCGGGTCTATCCGAGTTAGCATACGAAAGTTATGGACGTTATTATTTACAGAAACCTCTACGAACGTTTCCAAGCAATATGAGACCGCCTATGAAAGTTAGGGACATTAATCCTTATAAAACTCTTTTAAGAACAGGAACTCTTAATGCTTTGCTCGTTATTCAATCATACAATAAGCTTGACTATATTAAGTATGCTCATGTCAAGAAGTGAATAAGAGTCGTAAACAAGATCGGAATTAAAGAATAGACTTACCCCAAGATGGGTGTCATACCTTACTTAGTTCTAGGACATGCCAAAAGAAATAAAGGGTAAGCCTTACATACCCGGAAGATGATTCTCGACTTTCAACTTACTTCCCGTCTTGCAACTAGCGTAAGAATTATTCATAGCCTCGTACTCTACATATGGAATCATTCATAGTATCATTAGGATCATCGTCATACGTTCGTCTCGAAACTTTAATTAAAACCCTTTTAAATTCTGCCGAAATTCGGGCAGCATTTCCCCTGTTTATATGCCTAGCCCGAGATTCCAATTCAACAACCAACAATATCAACAACAATACCAATAGTATTAAAATCATTTCCAATACCGACGTATGCCATAAAACAGCCCGCACACTGTTTTATGAATTTCTCAACCAACCAAATTTGCGATATAACTATTTAATAATTTTATTTCCATAAAGAAGCTGAAATTAACACTAACAACATCAATAATCGCATCCTCCACATTTTACAAGTTAAATACATTTATTTTCATCCAAAGTTTTCTTCAAATCTCGTTCCATAATTCACAGCACCAACAAACGAATTTATCAGGCTATTCCCTCCGTTCTAATCCGTTAAAACTCTAAATAAACTCGTTAACAATGAAAAGGAACCTTATTCATACCTTAAGCATGCAGCCACCACGTTATCACTCTTCTCCTTGGTTGATTTTTAGCTCAAATTGAAGACAACGCAGCGTACAACACTTTTCTCTTCATGGGCTTCGGGATTCGGGGCTCAGATTTTGATCAAAATTGGTTTTTCTTCTCTCCAAGGCTCTTCTCTCTCTCTTTCCAGAATTTTCTGGTGTTCTTGGTCTGAAAAATGAGGAGAAAGGGCTGAAATTCTACTTAAATAGGCATGGGTCATGGGCCTAACCCGGTTGGGCCCGGATTGGGCCTAGCCCACTGACCTTTCTGCCTTAAAACGTCCATATCTCATTATCCCGACGTCACCTATCGACCCCCGACCTATGGTGGGAAACATAATTCAATTATCTACAATTTTCATTCTGGGAGTTTTCCCAAATTCCCAAATACCGATGGGATTATGGCCTCCCGAAGTCAGATCACCTAAAAACGTAACTTAAAATTATTTGTTTGGAGGGCTTCCACTTTGATTTGGCTCAAGGGTCCTTCTTGAGTTGTGTTTAACTTCACATATGTGATTCATATAACTTTTCACATGTCCCTAAAAAAAATCTCGACATGCGGACCCCACCTCAGCTTACGAATAATCCGACGTAAAAAAATACGTAATATAATACTATCAACGTGAGTTTAAATTATGTAGCAACAACATGATTGTCAATTTTTGAGGAAGCACATGTCACGCTCATGCTCTGAAAACGCGGGGTATAACACTTTGTCTGCAAACTCTTTAGCCTAACAATTTCCTCCTTCTGAACATTGTCTTCTGCCTAAGTCTTCACCTCTCTTCTTCTTCACTATCTTACCACTGTTGGTTATTCATCCACTGCACCTGATTCCTCCACTTTACATGATGACCCTTTGTATCTAATAGTTTGCATACTTATTAAACAATTTAATTGAACTGCTTCTAGGACTAAGTCTGTGTCCATCTCCTTCTTTGCTCTGCATGTGCCTTTGTGATAGAGCCTCTATGTTGACCATTCATTGTCTCTTTGATCTGCATTCCATCTGCCTTTGTACTGACACATATCTATATATATATGTAGCCTGTTTTTTCATGTGTCTGCATATGTCCCTGCTGCTTTGTTGTAACGGAAAATGTCGTTGGACCTGTTCTTACCATCCTGTGCTGATGACTTCTTCAGACATTTTATATTGTCCAAACTTTCTATTTCACTAGCTTCCCTCAATTGCTTATCCACATCTTATATCAACATTGTATGTTATCACTGTGCTTTCTTGCATAGAGCTTTCCCTATGCCTTTAAGCTGGTTTACATGTTCAGGTCCTTGCTTTGTCAATCATTATCACATGTGGCTAGACTTGGTTTATTCACTATGTTTTCTTACTTGTTTTAGGTCGTTACTTGGTCTTATTCATCAAAAACTTCACATATGGCTTTATGCCAACAAATTCCCCCCCTTTTTTATGATGACAAACACCAACAATATAACCTATTTTGTTTTACCTATTCTGTAAATCTTTTATTCCATGACTTTTCTTACAATAAACTAGGTTAGCATCAAACAGCATCTGTATGCAACAGTTCATTCCCCCCTTTTGGCATCATTAAAGAGTTATTTCAGATTACTTAAGGTTCAGTTCGAGTTTTCAGTACATTATCATGACCACAGAGGTTGTCTCACAAACGCATACAACCATAATCAGTCACTGAGTAAGTCCATATTGACGATATTCAAATCAAACAATTTAGGCATAATTTCATAAGATAAGCAACTGGTTTTTTCACATGTAACATCATAAAGTACAATTCCAATCCCTTGGTTACAACTGTACATATAGATCAATTTAGAAACTTGGATCTTAGACAACTAGAATACAATGTTTTGAGTAACAACTTAACGAATATGGTCACTTTACTAGGGACTATGACCAGGGTGAATTCTATACTCTAAGTCTAGTGACTACGGAATCCTACAGTGAGCTGATAGTTGTGTCTTTTGAAGAAGAGTGGTGGCATAATCTTTGTTGGCTAGCTTCTTCAAGAACCACCATCTTTATCCACCTTTTTCCCCTAGGAAGAACCACCATCTTTGTCCACCGATTTTGTCCATGTGGGCCAAAAATTGGACTGTTTTTCTTTTCCCAGATGGTGGAGGGTTCTTTTCTGTCTTCTACTTCCTTATTTCTTCACGAACCCTTAACTCTCCTTTACTTGTTTATCCCAACAAACCTCTATCATTAACTTGGATTGAACCCGTAATGTCTAGCAACTCAATTTCTTAGAGAGTTGTCGTGACACTACTCCCTCTCATATTTACCCCTGTTTTGAGATCTCTAAAAAATTCCCCCTTTCTATATGCCCTAAGCAATATTCTTTTCCCTTTTTCTTTTTCAGCTAAGCATGTCCGTGTAGGAGGGAATGATTGGTTGATGACAGAAAGATGATGTGTGAAGTCGAGATGGTTGTGTCAAGGGAAGGAATAGAGAGTCTAGGGTTATAGGAGAAGAAAGAAGAATGAGACATTTCTCTTTTCCATCTTGGTGTTGTGATGAAGGAGAGAATAAAATGGATGAGATTTTGAGGATTTGTGGATTGTTTAAGCAATGGTGAAGGGACAGGGTAGGTGGTGTGAATAGAAGAGGTGAGGGGTCTTTTTTGGAAGAGTTGATTTGATTGCCGCCGGTTTTCAAGATGGTTCATCATGACTCTTTCTCTCTCTTCTCAAGGCTCTTTTTAATTACGGCTAGGTTCTTGATTAGGGTAGGTGGGACAGGTTGTCCAAATTGTTTCATGATCTAAATGTACAATCAGTTTCAAGGGAAGGAACACATACCTGAAGCAATAATGATCAACCATGTTTAATCCTGGTCTTCAGCCCGGTTGTTGAGATAGAATACCTTTGTAGAACTATTTTAAGATCATGAAGTTGTTAGGATATGCCCACATGATCTAATGTATACGACTAAGTAACATATTTTATGATTTCAATTTTGAAGTATTTAGTTTATCTAAACCAAGAATTCTAGCCAAATTTTGAGGTAGACTGTCATAATTATTCTTTTAGTACAATCTTCATCTATGCCCTTTATCAACTGTCACTAGCTCAATTTTTGACTGTCATCATAGGAGTATTAACTTTTGAGATCATTTGACAGCTTCCTGATTCTTTGAGTCTAGACCTGTTCTGACCAATTGTTCCCCTCGTATCCTTTTTCCATTTCTTTGAACGGGTTCCTCAACTTGTTTCTACTGCAGTGCTCATGAGGCATTCCTTGAGCTTCATCTCCCATAGTTACTGAGCCTTATTTCCCTTCACCAGGTTGGCAGATGTGTTGATGAACCCATTTTCTCGGCATGATTCCTTGTAGATTCCCCCTATCTGAGTGCCAGTATGTCTGATTACTGCTTATCATCTACTTAATTTGTAATTTCCCCCTTTTTTTCAAATGCCTCAAGTGAAAGGAGCTTTTGTGTGAATCGTCTATGTTTCTTGAGCAAGATTTGAGTTAGTGTTGTTTGTGCTTGCTTCCTTTCATTGCATCTGCTAGGTAATCAGAGATTAGTTTTAGGAACCCATACTAGCTTGGGTTCTTTTCCTTGTACAAAAGGGTGAATCAAGTCTTTCTTCGTCCATTCTGCCATAGCCCAAGTAAATTTGTTTCCTACTCCTGTTGCAGACTTCTTTGATATTTTATTAAACTGTACTGAAGTCTCACGAAAATACTTGTTCCTTTTACCTGTTTCAGTCAGTTTTGCCGATATCATCCTTCTATCAACATGCCTCATCCCAATCTTATTTCCAGTTGGATAAAACACATCTCTTCTTGTCCATCTTGAGAGTACATAAGGAGCCTAGTTCCCTTATCTTGTATCAATAGTCTTGCGAGGCTTAGTATTCCAATATCTTGATGTGACCTCTATCTTTTGGCTAAGAGGGTGGGCATTTCTATTCTTCTCCTATGAGGAGGCATGTACGGAACCTTGTTCTCGTTTCCTGTTTCATTTGTTTTAAGCGATCTGATATTTCTTTTATTAGTTTCGTATCCTCTCGTTGGGCTGTCACGAAGAGTCCTATTCCTCATTGTCCATACTGTAGCCACATGTGGGGACCTGTTTTCTATCCTTATTCTATTTGAGTTCCCGATCTTGGCTCTTCTGTCAGATGCCTTCAGGTTCCTCTCTGTAGTTCTTATACTCACTGGGCACTTGCTTCTAGAGTGTTCAGTCTTACTACAGAGTATGCATAATTCCCCTTATGTAGATTTCCTTCTTTCCTGTTCCTCGTTGTACCCTAGACAGTGGTTACATTACGTGTTTGACTCGTAAGATTTGAGAGCATTTGTGATGATTTTCTCCAGCGACTAACTCTCTCTAGATCTTTTCTCATTCTTTCTATGTCAAGGCACAATTTTCTAGATATTTCTCTCTTACAATACACCTCATTTTTCATCCTTCTGTACTCAGCTTCCTCCTCCAATTGCTCCTTGCTTATTACAGATTTTCCAGTTGTTGTCTCTTTTAGCTTCTGGATTTCTGTCCGAAGAGACATGACTAAGGAGTCTTGTTCTTTTAACGATTTGATCTCTTTTTCAACTTTTCTTTTACTAGCCTCTAACTCAATGGATTCGCTTCAGGCTCGTGGAGGCATTTAGTAGCTGAACCATTTCTGTGCTCATATCTTGATATTCTTCAATTAGAGTACTCATTAAGGAAGTGATCCTTTTTTTTGAGAATACATCCTTTTTATCTCTGCTTTCAATCAGAGTACTCATTAAGGACGTAACTTCATAGCAAATATTTCTATTTTCAACCCGCCTCGCCCCGCATGATTTTTTTTATTTTTTTCCTTTTTACTGAATTTGATACTAATATATGAAATTCAAAAAAAAAAATTATTATATATATTTTCCTACAAAGTAATACCAATTCAATCGATAATGACTGAATATTTATGAAGTTAACTTGTTCATTGCAGAACTAAACTATTAGCAAGTCCAAAAGGTTCATATAGAAAAACACAAACTCTAATCACATAACCTAAAACGAGTATATACTTTATCTTTTAAAACATGAATATGGTGCTCTAATACTTTCCATATTCCTACTCATTTTACTTGATAATTAGTAAACAACTCTCCACTGACAAGATGTTAAAGTACTTATGCAAGAATTTATGTTAACTAACGCAAGAGTTGGTTGAATATTGCATCATAATTTATCTTCAACAACTGAAATATGCAAGTCATATTCTTGGGCACCTCATTATACTGCCTTGGTATAGGCTTTTGTTTATCCATCTTTTTCAAGAAACTAACATGGTTATATTTAATTACTGCATGATTATATTTAGAGTTAAAATATCTTTATGTTCAAAAAAGAAAATGTTTTATCCTTTAGTTAAAAACACAAAATCTAAAAATGTCACACCCTCATCTTGATAGGGCATGATGGGCACCCGACTCTCATCAGAGTCGAGCGAACCTTTAAACGTTCGCTTTACCAAAACCTGTCATTTCAAAAACTCTTAAAACATATGAAACTTTTCCAAATAGAGATCATTGTCTTTATACAGATTATGAAACCTTTCGATCAATTACGAACTTTAAACCAACTGAAGTCATCTGAAAGTACATACTCATTTAACATCTACAAATGACTCGCACTTCTCGTCGCCCTATCCACAGGACACTGTCTGCAAAGTCTCTAACGTATACAAAATACCATGACATAAGTACTTTGACCCGGCAACACTCCGAACTGAGATGGAGCTCGCCAATCCCGCTGGAACACCTTTAGCAAAGTCTTCCACTCATCTGGGTGTACCTGCGTGGCATGAAACGCAGCCCCCGAAGAAAGGGGGTCAGTACGGAATATGTACTGAATATGTAAAGCATCACTGAATCATAAACAAGGAAAGGCGTAACAGTAACCAGTTCAGAGGCAACCCGGGAATAACCTGGAACAGCATTTCGAACCGTTCCATAAAGTGCCTTACACGCCTTCTAGCATACACAATATAAGTACAGCATACCCAAATTCTAGAATACACTATGAGAAAAGAGTATCATAATGGCCCCTTCGGACGGCCGCTTCCGGCATATTAATAATGATGGCCCCTTCGGGCATGCCGCCGGCATAATAATGCTAGTCTTGGCCCCTTCGGGCATGCCGGTCCCGACATAATAATAATGATGATGGCCCCTTCGGGCATGCCACCGGCATAATAATGCTAGTCCTGGCCCCTTCGGGCATGCCGGTTCCGACATAATAATAATGATGGCCCTTTCGGGCATGCTGGTTCCGACATAATACTACCCTGGCCCCTTCGGGCATGCCGGTCCCGACATAATAATAATGATGGCCCCTTCGGGAATGCCGGTTCCGACGTAATACTACCCTGGACCCTTCGGGCATGCCGGTCCCAACATAATAATAATGATGGCCCCTTCGGGCATGCCGGTTCCGACATAATGCTACCCTGGCCCCTTCGGGCATGCCGATCCCGACATAATAATAATGATGGCCCCTTCGGGCATAATAATAATAATGATGCCATGGAATGTAAACATGAGTCGTATATGGAATGAAATAGTACAACCTCGCACCCCCTTCGGAGTGGTTTTGAAAATCTAAATAGTGAAATCTCGCACCCCCTTCGGAGTGGTTTTGAAAATCTAATTAGTAAAATCTCGCTTTGTGTTTCCTTTAGTATAAAACTAATCTTCTCGAATGCCATTCGGAAACATATCAACCGAATGTCGGACATCATAGATACGCATCAAACCATATGAAACAGCTTATAGAAATCAAGAACGTTTCAAAGCAATCCGAGTTAGCATATGAAGGTTAGAAACGTTATTCATTATAGAAACCTCTACGAACGTTTTAAAGCAATCCGAGACTGTCTACGAAAGTTTTGGACATTAATACTTATAGAACTCTTTTAAAAACAAGAACTCTTTATACTTTGCTCGTTATACAATCATATAATAATCTCGACTATACTAAGCATACTCATATCAAGAAGTGAATAAGAGTCGTAAACAAGCTCGGAATCAAGAATAGAGTTACCCCACGATACGTATCATAACTTACTTAGCTCTAGGACATGCTAAAAGAAAGAAAAGGTAAGCTTTACATACCTGTCCCACATCCAATTAGCTACGCTTATTCGTCCAAACTTGCTAGTCTACATTCAAGAAAATTGACATAATCATTAGACTCATCGACATATGCTTGTCTTAGTCCTTCAAATGAATTCATTTATATTCTGTCGAAATTTCGGCAGCATTTCCCCTGTAAATACACCATCCCCGAGAATCTAACTCGGCCAATTGATCAACAACAAATCCGAGAATTCAACTCGGCCAATTTATCAACAACAAATCCGAGAATTCAACTCGGACAAATTATCAACAACAATACCAACAATCATATCTCCAACTCAACAATTATTTCAAATGCATTCTAACGCTAGCAATCCTTTCTACACAATTCGACGGCATTCCCCTTATATTCAATTCAACCACACATAGTCAAGCTAACATCAATGATTTCACATTCAAGTATTAATCCGAAATCATTCTAACATGATTCAAGAATACTTCCAACAATTCAACCAACATACCACTTCACCCGAAACCTTCCAAATTCAACAAGAACAATAACAACATATTTTCTTTCCTTCCAAATTCTTAAACTACACCAACAATCCACACGTTAACAATATCATTCACACAAACATAAGAAAACATACTAATGTCACATTAGTTTCTACAACAACCCACCACCAATTACAACTTCAACTAGAATTATTAAACTTTCATTTCCATCATAGATTCCATTACAACAACAACCAAAATACTAGATAAAATTTGTTCCTCATCCCTACACAATACAACACATACACGACCACACATAGCACATACACGGCCAAACACCAACACACCAAATTTCATGAATTTCATCCACTTTTACGTACTACAACATACACAACCATCCATACTATATAAAAGAAGATTAAATCTTACCTTTTTCCCCTTAACTTCTCACTTGGCTTTGGGTTGTGAACTTGCAACAAAGAGGGATCTACTTGCTCCAACAATTATACCACGTTAAAGAGGACCTTCAAATTAGTAGGAATGCTAGGAGAAAATAATTTTTGAATCAAAATTTTTGGACTTTAATTTCCCCCCCCCCCCCCCCCCCCCATGGCCGAATAGGCCTCTCCTTTCTTCTCTTCAAGCTTATTGAAATTTCTAAGGGACAAAGATGAAAATATGACTTTTAAGTCATCTTATACACATATATAATTAATCCATATGGGCCTAAGCCCACTTACCTTGGACGGCCACTTGGGCCTCTTATTTCAAGACCAATTTTTTTTTTTTTGTCTTGCACTTCATGACAATTTATTTTCCAAATTTCAAATTTTGCCCTCAGCCTTCCTCTGTATTTCCTATGAGCCATCTTGCGAATTTCCCTTTTTGCCCCTAGTCTTTCTTAATATTTCCACTTCAAAAAATTTCATGAACAACTTGTGTGCTAAACAAGGTCAAAAATATAGCCTTGCCCTTAACTTCCCGTAATTATCTCGAATTATCCGAATACGTAAAATACGGGATATAACATCAGGAAGAGGAAGGAAGAAAACTAAAAGAAGAGAAGACGGAGGAAAGCTGTTTTCTTTTGATTGCTTGATTTGGGTATAAAACAAGAAAATAAATGATTTTTTTCTTACTAAAATAACAAAAGAAAGATTGCAATAAAAAGCTTCAATAAAGGTAAATGGGTTGAGAGTTCTTTATAATATTGGACAGCAACAAATTAATGTAGGTTTAGGATGAGTCTGTGCAATGTTACACAGCAACATATAGTCAATTCATGACTTCAACAGACAATCCCCCCCCCCCCCCGCCTCCCACATATGCTTGAACCTGTACTGCCCAACATACGCTCAAACCGACACCGCCCCGTTGTCATCCCTAGCCACTAATATATATTTCAATGAAAATTTGAACTTGAGCATTTTGGAATCAGTATCACGTATGACTCTGTAACCACCAGAGATAATTCAATGAACATTTATTGGTTCATTTGCACCTATATCATTTGTTACTCTGTTGATTTACCCCTAATTTATACTTATCTTTTAGTTTCACTTTTAAAACACTTTTTGCCCTCCATATTTGTATCAAATCAATAAATATAAAACAGGTATTACATATGAACTTTTATCACTTAATTATAATTATGTAATATGTATTCTTTTATTAATTAATAATATTATATGTTAAATTAATCATTTTGGTGTTAAAATTGACTGCATGTAAATATTTCCTTGATTCATTTTGTCTCTACAAAGTAAAGAGTGGCAGAATATCAGATTTTTCTACGATCCTCTTTACCTTTAAAAAAGCTAAAGATCTTCATAAATCTCATACTCCTTTTGCAAATTCACAAGTACCAAATAGAATTAAAAAAATAATAATTTTCATAGAAAATTTGGTTCTTTAGGTCAAACTCCTATAAAGAACTACTTTTTAAAAATAAAAAGTAAAACAAAGAAAACCAAAGCGGAAAAAACTTAACTGGAACTGTTGCGAGACAGGTTTTGTTACACCTCAGAAATTCCCCATCTCGTACAGTGAATAGACTAACGAAGAATACGAGTATACGATGTTTTAATCAGAAGAGAATGACGTTTGACGACCCTAAGTAAGATTTCAAAGGCAATGGGAATAAGAGATAGGTTATACTCCACAATGACTAATTATAGGTTCTGAAGACGTGAAAGTTGCAGATTTGCACTTCGGCCCAGTCGATCGTAAAATGAAATACGGACCGTAAAGTGGTATACGGCCCATAAACTATCATGTCGTATTTCAACTTACAAAACTTCAACTTTCTGCCAAAGACTTGAATGGTTAAAAACGACTTGAAATACGGCCCGTAAACTGAGTCGTAAACCACCATGTCCTCAGCATACCTTTCTGGTTCTGTTATGCTTAAATACGCCAGCAGAATACGGACCGTAAATTGGAATACGGACCGTAAACTGGGTTTACGACCACTGTGCACTTCAACTACTGTTCATTTCGGATCAGATTTTAAGTCATTAAAAAGGAAACCCAAGCTCATTAATTCATTTCATTTCCACGTTACTTCTCTCTAGAAACCTCTAGAATATTCTCTACTCTTCATCTAGGAGAAAACAAAGGAAATCAAAGATCAATATCAAGAATCCAAGTGAATCAAGTGTGTGGAACTCATCAAAGTTCATCCAAGTTAAGAAATTTCAAGAGAAGTAAACTAGGGTTTTGGTGCAAGAAGAGTAATACCACTCAAGGCTTGTTCCTACAACATCTAAGGTAAGTTTTATGGCATTTACATGTTATTTAGGGTGTGGAAGAGTTGAAACACTTGGATTATAGAAGGATGTAAGAAATGGGTCATGAAAGTGTGAATAGTAGCAATGTTGAGTAAAGGTTTGAATTGAGCCATGATCATTGATAATTTGTGATTATAAAAATGTTATGAATGACATTTAGAACATGGAAAAAGTATCCTATGTGAGAAAAATGCAATAATGAACCATGACCATGATTATGGAGAAATTGAAGACAAATTGTGAAATACGGATATTGTAAACGAATGATGAGTGTTGTCTATGATATTGAGAGTGTTTTTATGAACGTTTGAGAGTTGATATAGAATGTGGGGAAAGTAGTATAAACAAAGGAAATGCTGCTCAATTTTCCCTAGAAATAGTAGCGCGTTCTTATAGTCGATTAACTAACGTTAATGTGAATTCCCTCTTGAAGGTAGAACATACGCACTAAAATAGAACGTACGATAGACTGATTAAATGAGAAAGGTATGTGAGGCTAGTCCTTTCTTTCTAATGGCATGAATCCTATAGCACGACTTTCTTTCTTCTTCATGAATTCCTACATTCCGGAAAGCTAAAAGTCTATGTCCATGAATAGCTACACAAGATAAGAGATATGCTATGAGTCCTATAATGATGATGATGAGTTAAAGTATGGAGATTCTAAAATGTATGATATGATGATCTTATGATGTTAATGATGTTATTTATTGCGTACACCCACCTTATATCCTAATTCCTTCAAGGTGAGGCAGAATGTCAATGAATGCTCCATAATGAAATCGGGGGATCACGACCTTACGTCACCCCGATAAAGTATAGTTGTCCCTGAGCCTTATGCATGTACTATGATAAACATATTATGATGAGTATATTACGATAAGCATATTGTGATATAACACCGCGCCTATATGGCCGGGCAGTCATCGCTAAGGCGGGCAGCGTATACACCATGGCCAGATGGCATGGGCAGACACCACTAGTGGGCGGCATGAGATGATACCCCGGACGCGGGAGGCCTGGACGCAGGCTAGTATTATGATTATCACACCGATCCGATATGGATGGGCAGCTTATACATTTATGCCTATATGATATGACGATGAGTATGAGTAAGACAACATGCATTATTTCTTTTATATTTGACAGTCAGATACAAATGTTTCATATTGATATTTCCTTTGTATCATTGTCTTATTTCATTGTTTATGCCTCTCATACTCAGTACAATGTTCGTACAGACGTCCGTTTTCTTTGGACGCTGTGTTCATGCCCACAGGTAGACAGGGAGGAGAGCTTGACCTAGATCTGTAGTAACTGCTAGCTGATTGGAAGCACTCCTTTGTTCTGGAGGTGCTTGATTATTCTTTTGTGTATATTCATGTATATGTATTTTGGGCATGATGGGGTCTTGTCCCGTCTTCATGTTCAGCACTCCAGTAAAGGCTCGTAGATACACAGTGTGGGTTAGATGGTCTCACGAGAGGTTATTATGTATATATATTATTTTGATGGCCGAGAGGCATATGTATATAAAAGTATTTATGTTTCCATATGAAATATGATTTTCCTACAATTTGAGTATAAATGTGATAAGAGAGCCAAATGAGCATGATGAGAAATAGAACAAGCGGTGCTCGGTGGTTAGCCCCGGGTACCCGTCGCGGCCCCTAGCTGGGTCGTGACAGGTTTATGCAGGTCAAGCAAAATTGAAAATACAGTTAGACTTCTCTGTCTCATTATAAAAGCCAAGTTTTTCTCAGAACAGATTTTTATGTTGCATTTTATCTTTCTATAACAGCTTTTTAGCTGTAACAACTGTTGACACCTAATTTTTGACCTCCCTTAATTTATTTCAATCACTCAGAGTCCCCGGATAATAAATGAATGAGCTGAGCATTTTTAACAATCTTAAATGATTTTTATAAATTTCCCAGATCAATATTTATTCCCCTTAAATTAACAACAAGGAATTTTCATGCATCATATTTTTATTTAGAGAATAATAAATATTTTCAGGATATTTTATGAGATTTGGTTAAACTTAAACTAAAAAAAAAAAAGGAAAGAGAGAAAGAGTAAGAGTTCTTATTTAATCATTTAAAATTATTTTCAAATATTTCTTTCCTTTTATTTTATCTTTTAATGTTTGGATAATTTAAATAGTTTAAGTAATTAACTATTTAACCTTTTTAACTCCTGATTTTTATAAAATAAGCATAATTGCACATTAATGTTTTAATTAGGTTAGTTAATTAATTAAGTGATAATTGTTGCAAAATCGAGCCCTTTTATATAGATATATTTTCCTTTTGTTTTTACCTTGACATAATTAATTTAGTCAGTCCACCATTTAAAGAAATTAGTTAGTTTTGCAAAATCCGCCTATTAATATTTAATTTAAAATAATAGGTTTAACCCAATTTCCAAAAATTTGATTAAAATTATTTTTCATAAAGTATTTGTGGCCCAATTTTCGCCGTGATTTAAATTCCCTCTAATTTTAATTATTGATTGCTAGAAATATACGTGTATACACTTGGTGTATACATAAAGAAAGGCCCTTTTTTAATTGGACTCAAATTTGGACCAAGTCCAGCCCAATAAGGTCGACCCGGCCCAAACCCTCCCAACATAAAAGCCAAAGGCCTCAGCCTTCCCTTCCCCCCTCCCCCCCCCCCCCTATCATTTTCACAATTTCTGGGCTAGGGTTTGATAACCCTTATCTGCCGCCTCACATTCTTTCTCTCATCCTCTGTCCGAAACCCCATTTTTGGTAATGTTTCAGATAAGGAAAGAGGTCACCACGCCTTGCCATGGCTGAAAAGGGGAAGGCAATTAATGCCATTGCCCTATTTCACTAAAATTCGATCGACTAAACCCAAGTATGGTACGTTTTCTTTTCTTTTTCACCTTTTGTCTATTTCTCAGTCAAACCACTGAGATCCTTAATTAATTTTCAATTTGTTTGCATCCGTGAAGTCACATTTTCATTGGTTGGTGTTAGTCTGTTGGGATTGACTGGAATAGGTCCAAATCGGACCCTCCATTATCGATTCAGACTCATCGTAGCCGTTATTTCTTGAATTAAGGCAATATTATTTAAATATTGCAAGTCCCACATCGTGTAAGAGTTAGGATTCCACATTTTTTGGGTTCTATAAATAGAACCACATTTCTCAAAAGAAGAGGAAGAAGGAAGAGGTATAAAAACCCAGAATTTGAGCACTTATACTCGAAATTGGGATTATTAGTTAAAAAAAATAGATTTGATCCTTTGAGTTGAGTCACTAGTTAAAAAGTTTGTTTGTTTGTTTGTTTTCATTGTGTGGTGGTTGAGGAGGGAGTTGGAAGCACAAAGGAGCTTTCGAATCCAATTCTTGACCAAGGCTGCATTTAAAAAAGGTAACACTATAAGCTTGTCATTTATTTTTGTTATTTTTGATATTTAGTCCCTTTTTAGTGTTCTGGAGACTGATGGGTAGTTTCATAAAATAATCTTGTCTCAGCATTATTGGAGTGAACTTGGAATAAAATTGTTATATCCCGTGTTTTCACACGTTGGGAAAAATTCGATAAATAATGGATTCTTGAGATATGAGGCCAAATTTGATAGTTCGTTGAACATACGAGTTATGAATGAAAGAATAGAATTATGAAAGTGCGGGACAAGGCTAAGGGTAATTTTGGAATTTTGGAAATTAGTTTCGGGAATTACAAAATGTGATCCATAAGTTATTGGGCTCAAAAAAATTAATTGAATTGAAGCCCAAAGAGGGGTGCTTGGCCGGCCATTGTAGGCCTTGGCCCAAGCCCAAAATAATGTGATCATGTGCAAGGCATGTGACATTTAATTATAAGAAGACCAAGTCTTCATAACCTATCCATTATGAGACTTAGAAAAAAAAAAAAAAAGAGATCAAGAGCAAGAAGTGAGGGTTTCGGGTGAGGTGAAGAAAAACAACACCCAAAAATCTTGATTCAAAAATTCAAATCTTGTTGAATTCCTACTAATTCAAGGTCCCTTTGCATCTTGGTGTAGTTGGTTTGGAGTGGGGAGCTTTGGATTCCTCAAGGTGATCACTTGTCCAAGTAAAGGAAACTTGAAGAAAAGGTAAGAATTTCTATCTTGTTATTGTGTTGTTGAGCCTTATTTGTGTTGTAGTATGTAGAAATGTGCTTATTGTATGAAGAAGTGGAAGTTTGCAAAGTGGGTGTGTGTGTGAGTGTGTAGCCGTATATATATATGGGATGTATAGCCACAAATGTGTTGAAATTATGTTGTATTCTAGTTGTGAATGTGATGGAATTCATGTTGAGAATGAAAGTGGAATAAATTTGATCGAATGGCTAACAATAGCCCTTGGCCGTGTGGTGTATATGGCTTGAGAATAAAATGGATTAAGATTGTTTAATGTGTTAGTTGTGTTGGGATTGTGATGTTTGTAATGTGAATGGAGTTAGAATGATATAAGTTGTATTGAATTGGAAGGTAGGAACTTATGTCGATTTAGTATGATTTTTCCGACATTAAGTAAATGAAGTGTTTGGTTGTGAATTTTGATGTTCTTTGATGAATTTGGGAAGTTGGAAACTTGTTTTGAAATTATATGCCAAAGATTTGATGTTTTGCATAAGTTATGTTTTTGGCGGAAACGTGTATATCATGTATATCAAGTGTATATCCTAAGAGGAATGATAGGAGATATCTTTAGATTTATGTGGTGATGATCTTGAATGATAATGGATGTGAGATTATAATGTTAATTCGAAAATCGGGTTGAATTGATAATTAAGTTGACTTGTGAGAAAAATTGTTAGTTGGAGGATATTTGTACTTGTAATGTTCATAGATGACCTTGATGTTGTTGTTTGGGTTGTTGATTGATAAATTTTAGCCGAGTTGAATTCTCGGGGTGCTATATGTATAGGGGAAGTGCTGCCGAAATTTCGGTAGCCAATTTGTGCATTAAATCAAGACTTTGGCATCCATGGCTTACAAATGGTAAACTTGACCATTTGCAGTTTTTCGACGAAACGGGAAGCGAGTTTGAAGAAGCTTAAGGAGCGTGAAAGGTATGTAAAGCAACCCTATTACTTCCCTTGGCATGCCTTTAGTGAATTAGGGTCGGATCCGGGCCTCGAAGGACCTCGTGGCCCTCGGAATCCGCAAAGGAAATTTTCCATTTTTCCTTCAATAGAATTGAACATCTTTGGTGCCCTTTGCTTGAAATAAGGCACCTTTACTTCAAACTACTTGAAACGTCGCCGAATGTCCGTAGAACCTTTTTAGGTGACTCCATATGGTTAAAGAACACTATTTGGGCCCGCCGCCTTGTTTGTCCCGAGGCGGGCCCGCTAATTACGATTTTGCCCTTATGAGTTAAGGAATCCTTTTTAAGCAAATTTTTGAAAGAAAATGTGTTAAATACCTTTAAATTGTCTAAAGAATGTGGTTTAAATATTCTATTAAGTCCAAGGAATTATTCTGATACCCGGTATGACTTCGGGGAAGCTATACTTCCGTAATTTATTTTGACATACGAAATGTGTTATTTTGATCCCGTCTGACTCCATTTGATTTGTTCGTCTTCGATACGCTTCGTCGAGTCTTTGAAGATAATTATGACGTTTTAAATTGCATTAGTTTCTCACTACTCTATTCGTGGATGTCCCAACGTTTCCCACACTGAGCCCGGGCCAGGATATGTTGTCAAGCGTAATCTTCTGCATTGTTCGCCGCGCCCCGAGGTGAGGGGGCAGGTATACGCGTACATGGGTCTGTGGAGTATGATGTGCCATGTCCGCCTGTTCTGATCTGATTTGTTATGGCCATTCTGATATGACATTTTATGATACGGGGCCACGCCCCCTTCTTCTGATTCCTATCTGTTGTGGCACCGATGTCGGGAGGGTGACCACGTTCTGTCTGCCGAGCCCTATGGCTGGGGCCGGACATGATATGACATATGATTTTGTACATACTCTGTCTGTTTTGAAAATATGCAAATGACACTCAGGATTTTTCTACTCAGTTTTCTGAATCTATTATGATTTATACTTCTGTACTTCTGCTTTACATATTCAGTACATATTTCGTACTGACCCCCTTTCTTCGGGGGCTGCGTTTTTATGCCGCGCAGGTACAGACGACAGGTTTGCCGATCCACACGTCTAGGATCCTATTACTGCTATTTTGGGGCGCTCTCTTCTTCAGAGCCCATATTTTGGTACAGTCTGACACTACTATCTGGATGCGTACAGTATTCTGGGTATGACGGGGCCCTGTCCCGTCTTATGACTGTGTTATGTTCTGTAGAGGTCTGTGGATATATCTGTGTGGGTTTTGTACATATGTTTGGGGTGTTTTGTTCTATGACGGCCTTCTCGGCCTATGTGTGCCAAGCCTACCCTTCTGTTAATTTCTGTAGTATTCACTAATGTTATTATATTATTCCGTTAATTTGCTAATCTGGGTATCGGGTACGTATAGGTGCCCACCTAGGGCACCGGTCGCGGCCTACGGGGTTGGGACGTGACAAAAGTGGTATCAGAGCGGTTCGTCCTCGGAATGTCCACAGACCGTGTCTAGTAGAGTCTTGTTTATCGGTGTGTTGTGCACCACACCTATAAACGGGAAGCTACAGGGCATTAGGATACTACCCTTCTTTTTGTTTTAGATCGTGCGTTAGAGCTGTGTTATAAAGATGACTCCTCCCTAACGAATGGTTACATTTGCAGATATGCCTCCGAAAAAGGCAACAGCGGCCCAAAAGGGCAAGTCAGTGGCCGTTGGAGAGACGAGCCGGGTCCAGAGGACTACCAGGGCCCAGACATATATTGCTCCGGAGACCTTGCCCCAGACAGAGGGTTCGTCTACACCGCCGCTAGTAGAGGAGATTGGGGCAGCCGTAGCTGCAGATCGGGGGACGGCTCCTCCGCCAGCTCCTGCAGTTCCAGTACCTGATCCTCCAGCTCCACGGCCAGGCACTGAGGATCAGTCCATGAGGGAGGCGATTCAGTTATTGACCAGATTGGTGGCAGGACAGGCCCAGGGCCACGGACTGGGAGGCGACCGGATGTATAGGCGTGACAGCTCGAGGGCCCGGGAGTTCTTGACTTGTGGTCCTCCAGAGTTCTACGGGACTAAGCCCGACGAGGATCCCGAGGAGTTTATCAGGAAGATGCGGCGCACTCTAGAGCTGATTAATGCTTCCGAGACAGAGTCAGTCGCATTGGCTTCGTACCGGTTATATGACGTGGCAGCGAACTGGTATGAGTCGTGGAAGCTATCCCGGGGGGACGACGCTTCCCCAGCAGTTTGGGGTGACTTTTCTCAGGCCTTTCTTGGACATTTTCTGCCCCCAGAGTTACGACGAGCCAGGGCTGACAGATTTTTGTTATTGAGACAGAGGGGCCGCAGTATCCGGGACTACAGTTTGGAGTTTGATTCCTTGGCCCGATATGCGCCTACTGTGGTAGCTACGATGGCGGACAGGATACACAGGTATATTATGGGGCTCGATCGCTATTTTATTGATAGTTGTCTGGTATTGGCGGCCCAGCCCGATATGGATATTGCCCGTATTCAGGCGCACGCCCAGGGCATGGAGGATAGGGGCCGAGGGGGGCAGCAGGCCGACAGGAGCCAGGACCGGAGACCGCCCAAGAGGGCCAGATCATCGGGTTATTCTGGAGATTTTCGGGGCAGGCAGCCGCAGCAGCCCCAGCAGCCGCAGCAGCCTAGTAGATTTTCATCTCAGCCGGCACAGAGCGCACCTCCCCAGCCTACAGGTCGCAGATTTGATAGCCCAGGGTATTCAGGAGCAGGCCAGAGCTCCAGGGCTTTAGGTTCGCGGACAGATAGGGGTTCGGGTCAGATGAGGCCACCCAGAGTTCAGTGTTCTTTCTGTGGCAGATACCACCCGGGAGAGTGCTACAGAGCCACCGGGGCATGCTTTTCTTGTGGCCGTCAGGGTCATTCGGTGAGAGATTGCCCGTATAAGGGCAGTGCGGGTGGTGCAGTGCAGCCTACCGGATCAGCCGATGGGTCTTCATCTTCATCAGTGGCTATGCGCCCCACGGGGCAGGGTACTCTGGCACCAGCAGGTCGCGGCAGAGGCCGTGGTGCAGCTTCTGGTATTGGCGGTCCTTCGAACCGCATCTATGCTTTGGCCAGTCGTCAGGATCAGGAGGCATCTCCTAATGTCGTTACAGGTACTTTATCGGTCTTCTCTCGATCTGTGTATGCATTAATTGATCCAGGTTCGACTTTATCGTATATTTCGCCCCTTGTTGCTGGTAAAATTGGTATTATGTCTGAGCCTATAGAGCCATTCGAGGTGGCCACACCGATCGGAGACTATATTGTAGCGAATCAGGTGTATAAAAATTGTTCTGTACTTGTATGTGACCGTGACACTAAGGCAGATTTGGTGGAGCTAGATATGATTGAATTCGACGTTATTATGGGTATGGATTGGCTAGCTTCCTGTTACGCTCATGTGGACTGCCAGAATAAGGTAGTCCGTTTCCAGTTTCCCGGGGAGCCAGTTGTAGAATGGGCTGGTAATACAGCATCGCCGAAAGGTAAGTTTATTTCATACCTTAAGGCAAAGAAAATGATCAGAAAGGGCTATATTTATCATCTGGTACGGGTGCAAGACTTGACAGCAGAGACGCCGACACTTCAGTCAGTCCCCGTGGTTAATGAGTTTCCAGATGTTTTTCCCGACGAGCTTCCAGGTCTTCCGCCAGAGCGGGAGATAGATTTCTCTATTGATTTACTCCCAGGTACTCAGCCTATCTCTATTCCTCCGTATAGAATGGCGCCGGCAGAACTGAAGGAGTTGAAAGAGCAGTTGAAGGATTTGCTAGATAAGGGCTTCATCAGGCCCAGTACTTCGCCTTGGGGAGCTCCGGTATTATTTGTGCGTAAGAAAGACGGGTCGCTGCGTATGTGTATTGACTATCGGCAGCTGAATAAGGTAACTATAAAGAATAAATACCCCCTCCCCAGGATTGATGATTTGTTTGATCAGCTGCAGAGTGCTAAGTACTTCTCGAAGATAGATCTTCGATCTGGTTATCACCAGGTACGAGTTCGCGAGGCTGATATTCCTAAGACGGCTTTCCGGACCCGATACGGGCATTATGAGTTCAGGGTCATGTCTTTTGGGCTTACTAATGCCCCCGCGGTATTTATGGATTTGATGAACCGGGTATTCAGGCCGTTCTTGGATATGTTTGTGATTGTATTTATTGACGACATCCTGGTTTATTCTCGGTCCGAGGCAGAGCACGCGGATCATCTCAAATCGGTATTAGGGGTACTCCGACATCAGAAGCTGTATGCGAAATTTTCTAAGTGTGAATTTTGGCTATCCTCAGTGGCTTTCTTAGGCCATGTTATTGCAGCTGATGGTGTCCGGGTAGACACACAGAAGATCGAGGCCGTGAAGAATTGGCCCAGACCCACGACGCCTACAGAGGTACGCAGTTTCTTAGGGTTAGCAGGTTATTACAGGAGATTCGTGGAGAAGTTTGCCTCGATTTCAGCGCCTTTGACAAGGCTGACTCAGAAGGGAGCTAAGTTCCAGTGGTCTGATGCTTGTGAACGAAGCTTCCAGTTGCTGAAGGAGAAGCTGACTACAGCCCCAGTTCTGACACTACCCGAGGGACCGGACGGGTATGTTATTTATTGTGACGCTTCTGGCATCGGGTTAGGCTGTGTATTGATGCAGCACGGCAGAGTTATAGCGTATGCTTCCCGGCAGCTCAAGAAGCATGAGAAGAATTATCCTACTCACGATCTGGAACTCGCAGCGGTGATTCATGCTCTGAAGATATGGAGACACTATTTATATGGCGTTCATGTGGATATTTATACTGATCATAAGAGTCTCCAGTATATTTTCAGACAGAGAGAGCTTAATTTGCGGCAGCGGAGGTGGTTGGAGCTTCTGAAGGATTATGACGTGGATATTTTGTATCATCCGGGTAAGGCTAATGTTGTTGCGGATGCGCTCAGTCGGAAGTCCATGGGCAGTTTGGCAGACTTACAGCCAGACAGGAGGGAGATAGCCCGGGATATTCAGCAGTTGGCCAGTCTTGGGATTCGTCTGGCCGATTCTGGAGACACCCGGATTTCTGTTCGAGGGGTTTCTGAGTCCTCCATCAGAGACGATATTAGGCGACATCAGTTCGAGGATCCGGTCTTAGCTCGGTACAGGGACACAGCTTATGATAAGGAGAGGACCCCGTTCGAGTTTTCGCCGGACGGCACTTTATTATACAGGGGCAGGTTATGTGTACCTGACATTGCAGGCCTTCGACAGCAGGTTATGAGCGAGGCACATTATGCTCGCTATTCAGTCCATCCTGGGTCTACGAAGATGTATCATGACCTTCGATGTGTTTACTGGTGGGACGGTATGAAGCGGGACATTGCAGAGTTCGTCGCTCAGTGTCCTAATTGTCAGCAGGTCAAGATTGAGCACCAGAAGCCGGGAGGACTGCTACAGGAGATAGAGATCCCGACATGGAAGTGGGAGGCTATTAATATGGATTTCGTTACGGGTTTGCCTCGCACTCCACGGAAGTATGATTCCATTTGGGTCGTCGTGGATAGGCTGACGAAATCAGCCCATTTTCTTCCCGTTAGGACTACTTATTCCGCAGAGGATTATGCCAGGCTCTATATTAGGGAGATTGTGAAGCTTCACGGAGTTCCTCTATCTATTATCTCTGACAGGGGCGCCCAGTTTACGGCGCATTTCTGGAGGTCTTTTCAGGAGGGTCTAGGGACTCAGGTGAGCTTGAGCACAGCGTTTCATCCTCAGAGCGACGGTCAGGCCGAGCGCACTATACAGACGCTGGAGGATATGTTACGGGCTTGCGTTATTGATTTCAGGGGTAGCTGGGACGATCACTTGCCGTTGATCGAGTTTGCATATAATAATAGTTACCATTCCAGCATCCAGATGGCTCCGTACGAGGCTTTATATGGCAGGAAGTGCAGATCGCCGGTTGGCTGGTTTGATGTTGGCGAGACAGAGTTGATCGGCCCAGATATGGTCCAGCAGGCTGTGGATAAGGTGAACCTTATTCGAGAGCGACTATTGGCAGCCCAGAGTTGACAGAAGTCATACGCGGATAGAAGGCGTCGACCGTTGGAGTTTCAGGTAGGCGATTGGGTATTTCTGAAGGTATCGCCTATGAAAGGCGTGATGCGGTTCGGCAGAAAGGGTAAGCTCAGTCCGCGTTATATTGGGCCGTATCAGATTGTTCGGAAGGTTGGGAATGTCGCCTATGAGTTAGCTTTGCCATCTGATTTGGAAGCGGTGCATCCGGTGTTCCACGTCTCTATGCTTCGTAAATGCATTGGAGACCCTTCCAGAGTATTCCCTGCTGAGGATATTCAGGTGACGGAGCAGTTAGCGTACGAGGAGCAGCCCGTATCTATTTTGGATCGTCAGGTAAGGAGGCTCCGAAATAAAGATGTGGCCTCCGTTAAGGTACTGTGGCGGAATGATAACCGGGAGGAGATGACCTGGGAGTCGGAGGAAGAAATGAAGAAGAAATACCCTCATCTATTCCCTATGGCCACAGGTAACCTCGAATCCCTGCTTAAGTTCATTTCAATATAAATCGTAAGTAATATGTGTTGTCTGTAAGCATGAACTCCCCAAAGTGTTTTCAAACCCTATAAGATTAATTTTACATTCGAGGACGAATGTTCTAAAGGGGGGGAGGATGTTATATCCCGTGTTTTCACACGTTGGGAAAAATTCGATAAATAATGGATTCTTGAGATATGAGGCCAAATTTGATAGTTCGTTGAACATACGAGTTATGAATGAAAGAATAGAATTATGAAAGTGCGGGACAAGGCTAAGGGTAATTTTGGAATTTTGGAAATTAGTTTCGGGAATTACAAAATGTGATCCATAAGTTATTGGGCTCAAAAAAATTAATTGAATTGAAGCCCAAAGAGGGGTGCTTGGCCGGCCATTGTAGGCCTTGGCCCAAGCCCAAAATAATGTGATCATGTGCAAGGCATGTGACATTTAATTATAAGAAGACCAAGTCTTCATAACCTATCCATTATGAGACTTAGAAAAAAAAAAAAAAAGAGATCAAGAGCAAGAAGTGAGGGTTTCGGGTGAGGTGAAGAAAAACAACACCCAAAAATCTTGATTCAAAAATTCAAATCTTGTTGAATTCCTACTAATTCAAGGTCCCTTTGCATCTTGGTGTAGTTGGTTTGGAGTGGGGAGCTTTGGATTCCTCAAGGTGATCACTTGTCCAAGTAAAGGAAACTTGAAGAAAAGGTAAGAATTTCTATCTTGTTATTGTGTTGTTGAGCCTTATTTGTGTTGTAGTATGTAGAAATGTGCTTATTGTATGAAGAAGTGGAAGTTTGCAAAGTGGGTGTGTGTGTGAGTGTGTAGCCGTATATATATATGGGATGTATAGCCACAAATGTGTTGAAATTATGTTGTATTCTAGTTGTGAATGTGATGGAATTCATGTTGAGAATGAAAGTGGAATAAATTTGATCGAATGGCTAACAATAGCCCTTGGCCGTGTGGTGTATATGGCTTGAGAATAAAATGGATTAAGATTGTTTAATGTGTTAGTTGTGTTGGGATTGTGATGTTTGTAATGTGAATGGAGTTAGAATGATATAAGTTGTATTGAATTGGAAGGTAGGAACTTATGTCGATTTAGTATGATTTTTCCGACATTAAGTAAATGAAGTGTTTGGTTGTGAATTTTGATGTTCTTTGATGAATTTGGGAAGTTGGAAACTTGTTTTGAAATTATATGCCAAAGATTTGATGTTTTGCATAAGTTATGTTTTTGGCGGAAACGTGTATATCATGTATATCAAGTGTATATCCTAAGAGGAATGATAGGAGATATCTTTAGATTTATGTGGTGATGATCTTGAATGATAATGGATGTGAGATTATAATGTTAATTCGAAAATCGGGTTGAATTGATAATTAAGTTGACTTGTGAGAAAAATTGTTAGTTGGAGGATATTTGTACTTGTAATGTTCATAGATGACCTTGATGTTGTTGTTTGGGTTGTTGATTGATAAATTTTAGCCGAGTTGAATTCTCGGGGTGCTATATGTATAGGGGAAGTGCTGCCGAAATTTCGGTAGCCAATTTGTGCATTAAATCAAGACTTTGGCATCCATGGCTTACAAATGGTAAACTTGACCATTTGCAGTTTTTCGACGAAACGGGAAGCGAGTTTGAAGAAGCTTAAGGAGCGTGAAAGGTATGTAAAGCAACCCTATTACTTCCCTTGGCATGCCTTTAGTGAATTAGGGTCGGATCCGGGCCTCGAAGGACCTCGTGGCCCTCGGAATCCGCAAAGGAAATTTTCCATTTTTCCTTCAATAGAATTGAACATCTTTGGTGCCCTTTGCTTGAAATAAGGCACCTTTACTTCAAACTACTTGAAACGTCGCCGAATGTCCGTAGAACCTTTTTAGGTGACTCCATATGGTTAAAGAACACTATTTGGGCCCGCCGCCTTGTTTGTCCCGAGGCGGGCCCGCTAATTACGATTTTGCCCTTATGAGTTAAGGAATCCTTTTTAAGCAAATTTTTGAAAGAAAATGTGTTAAATACCTTTAAATTGTCTAAAGAATGTGGTTTAAATATTCTATTAAGTCCAAGGAATTATTCTGATACCCGGTATGACTTCGGGGAAGCTATACTTCCGTAATTTATTTTGACATACGAAATGTGTTATTTTGATCCCGTCTGACTCCATTTGATTTGTTCGTCTTCGATACGCTTCGTCGAGTCTTTGAAGATAATTATGACGTTTTAAATTGCATTAGTTTCTCACTACTCTATTCGTGGATGTCCCAACGTTTCCCACACTGAGCCCGGGCCAGGATATGTTGTCAAGCGTAATCTTCTGCATTGTTCGCCGCGCCCCGAGGTGAGGGGGCAGGTATACGCGTACATGGGTCTGTGGAGTATGATGTGCCATGTCCGCCTGTTCTGATCTGATTTGTTATGGCCATTCTGATATGACATTTTATGATACGGGGCCACGCCCCCTTCTTCTGATTCCTATCTGTTGTGGCACCGATGTCGGGAGGGTGACCACGTTCTGTCTGCCGAGCCCTATGGCTGGGGCCGGACATGATATGACATATGATTTTGTACATACTCTGTCTGTTTTGAAAATATGCAAATGACACTCAGGATTTTTCTACTCAGTTTTCTGAATCTATTATGATTTATACTTCTGTACTTCTGCTTTACATATTCAGTACATATTTCGTACTGACCCCCTTTCTTCGGGGGCTGCGTTTTTATGCCGCGCAGGTACAGACGACAGGTTTGCCGATCCACACGTCTAGGATCCTATTACTGCTATTTTGGGGCGCTCTCTTCTTCAGAGCCCATATTTTGGTACAGTCTGACACTACTATCTGGATGCGTACAGTATTCTGGGTATGACGGGGCCCTGTCCCGTCTTATGACTGTGTTATGTTCTGTAGAGGTCTGTGGATATATCTGTGTGGGTTCTGTACATATGTTTGGGGTGTTTTGTTCTATGACGGCCTTCTCGGCCTATGTGTGCCAAGCCTACCCTTCTGTTAATTTCTGTAGTATTCACTAATGTTATTATATTATTCCGTTAATTTGCTAATCTGGGTATCGGGTACGTATAGGTGCCCACCTAGGGCACCGGTCGCGGCCTACGGGGTTGGGACGTGACAAAAATCCCCTCTAATAGGATGCCTTTACTAATAGTGTGCCTAGCCTGATATTTGGATTCTTTGTTTGAATTAAAGGACTTGGATACATGTTAATCCTGTGCAAAAAATGTGTGTGAACTTCTATAGAATTGAAATGATCCATGTTGAATAAGTTTGAGGTCTGGTAAGGGTCAATCGTTCACTATTAGTAATATGTTGGAATAAAGAGTTTGCTTTAGCTAATTAGGGGACATGTAGGGTATTACATAACTGTTTTGAGTAATAATTTAGAGTGTATGATTTTGATAAGACTGCCCCGTTCTTGTTACACCTCGGAAATTTCTCCGTGAACGTACAATGAATAGACCAACGAAGAGTATGAGTGTACGATGTTTTACTAAGAAGGGGATGACTACTTATGAGTTTTGAAAATGCGAAGTTGCAGATTCGCACTTCAGTCCAGTTGGTCGTAAAATAGAATACGGCCCGTAAAGTGGCTTACGGACCGTAAACTGCTATCGTCCTCCAATATACAAAATTTTAACTTTCTGTCAAATGTCTACATGGTTAAATACGACTCAGAATACGGACCATAAATTGAAATACGGCCCGTAAACTGTGACCGTAAACCACCATGACTCCAGCAAACCTTTCTGGTTCTGTTATGCTTAAATACGGTCGTGAAGGACGGACCGTAAACCAGAATATGGCCCGTAAACTGGGTTTACGGCCACTGTGTACTTCGACTACTGTTCATAAAAATCAGATTTTAAGTTAAGTATAAGGGACCCTTTTTCATTCCATTCATTTCATTTTCACTCCACACTTCAAAAAACATCTAGAATACTCTCTAATATTCATCCACAAGAGAAGCAAAGGAAAATCAAGATCAACAACACTAAAACCATGAAATCAAGAGTGTGAAACTCATCAAAGTTCATCTACACCAAGATATTTCAAAGGAAGTGAAGTAGGGTTTTTGGCATAGAAGAGTATTGCTACTCAAGGCTCATTCCTACCACATCTAAGGTAAGTTTTATGACTTTCTCATGATGATTGAAGTATTTATACGTTGAAACACTTGGATTATAGAAGAGTGTAGTAAATGAGTCATATAATGTGAATAGTGTCATAGTTGAATGATAGTTGGATTGAATTATGAATGTTGAAGAGTTGGGAGTATAAATATGTTATAAATGATGTGTAGACCATAAAATAGGTGTGATGTATGATAAAATATGATGATGAGATAAAACCCGTAAATGTGGAGAAATTGGAGAAAAATGGTGGAATGTGGTAAATGTAGATAAATGACGATTGTTGATACGATATTGTGAGTGTTGTTGTGAAGGTTTGGTAGTTAAAATGAAACATGGGAAAAGTAGTAGAAACAAAGGAAATGCTTCCCAATTTTCCCTAGAAAATAGTCACGCGTTCTTATAGTTGATTAACTGACGTTGATGCGAATTCTCTTGAAGGTAAAGACGCAAATGTTGAAGAGGAACGATCAAGCGGTAGAATAGCTAAAGGAAAAGGTATGTAAGGCTTATCTTTTCTTTCAAAAGGCATGAATCCTTCAAGTCTTATATAATCCTTCTACAAAACGAAGCCTATGAGTCCTTCAATATATTGAATTACATACGAATATGATGGTGATGATAATGAGCTAGAGTATAGCGATTCAAGAAATTGTGGCATGATGTTCCTATAAGGCTAATGATGTTATCTTTGTTAACACTCGCCTTATGCTCTATTTCCTTCAAGGCGAGGCACGATACTCATAAACGTTCATAATATAAGCGGGGGCTCTCGACCTTACGTCACCCCGACATTGTTATAGATTGTTCATAAGCCTCAATATATGTCCTATGACCAATGTTTCGAGAAACTACGAGTCTATGTTCATAAAGGATTTCATGTGAGATAAATGTAAGAGATACGCTATAGAAATGATAATGGAAATGATGAGCTTAAGCCCAAAGATTATAAAGACTATCATACGATATTTATACGAAACTCATGCTACGAATATGATGTGATTTTCATAGATTGTCTTTAAATTTAAATGTGTGCATTAATGAAAGGTTACGATAAGCTTATAAGAAGTAAGTGATGGCAATGATAATGATAAGATATATTGATCCTTGTATGATTCATGTGATATGGTCGAGCCACTACGTGGCCGAATATGGAAGATATGTATGTGATATTGTCGAGCCACTACGTGGCCGAATACGGATATTGTCGAGCCACCATGTGGCCGAATACGGATATTGTCGAGCCCTACGTGGCCGAATACGGATAATGTTTTATGTGTATGAGAAGCTACGGCACTACGATGATGAATTATATGACATGATGATGTATACGCTATGATGGTTCATGTACGACGATTATGCATATGTGATATATGTATGAAATGTATCACCCTTAAAGGTCGCGCAGGTTTTGCCTTCACCTCATGACTTATGATTTCTCTATTATGTTTGTTTCATTCATGCCTTACATACTCAGTACAATATTCGCACTGACGTCCGTTTTCTGTGGACGCTGTGTTCATGCCCGCAGGTAGACAAGGAGACGGCGCAGACCTTTAGGAGCTATCAGCAGATTTGCAGAAGCACTCCCTTATTCTGGAGGTGCTAATCGAGTTTATATTTTTGTATATATATATATATATAAGTATTTTGGGCACGACGGGGTCTTGTCCCGTCCATATGTCTAGTACTCTAGTAGAGGCTCGTAGATACGTATGTGTGGGTTATATGGTCTCACAAGGTCCCTACTGTATACACGTAGATATGTGTACATTATCTTTTGATAGCCAAAGGTCTTATATATATAAAAGTATTTATGTTCTTTAATGAAAATGATTTACTTATGATTATGAGTTTATGAACGAAAAAGGAGGCTTAATGAGTACGATGAGTAGTAGAACGAGCGGTGCTCGGTGGTCAGCCCCGGGTTCCCGTCACGGCCCCTAGCTGGGTCGTGACAGTTCTAGAGGCCTACATGACATGCTGTTAGATCACTATTTGATCATTTGCCCTCTCAATGTGCCAATACTTACTTTGAAATAACTAATGACCTAGATATACCTCTAAGTGCTGTTGTATGATACTTGTCATGAACCTTGAGTGAGTCTACAACTTTCATCAAGCCTAACCTGTGATATTCCTCTTCCAAGAGGTGAGACTGTCATGCTTCCACCCTACTATTCCTAAGTGATAATCATCTTAACTCTATATCTAAAGAATCCTTGTACAAAATGCTTTGTTCACTCTTGATGTCTTCCATGATTGATGTTGCATTATTGCATAAGTATAATGACTTGACATTCTCTGTAATTTGCTTCTGTTTCCTATTGACTTGGTAAGCTTTATGGTTTACAATAACTGGTTGACCTAGATAAATATGATGAAGAAAAGGATCAAATATATAAACTGATCATGAATATGGCTTTTTAACAAGAGTCCCATGTCCTATTCAGAGCTCAGTCTAGCTTATCTCATATATTTAAAGACAAATCAAGCTAAATTAAGACCTGTACATTATTGTTGTCTTGTTAGGAGACTGTAATGCTTAAAAACCTCTACTTGACTATGGTCTTTGGGCTGAGTTTGACTAAAGATAGTTAGCTTGCTACTGACAACTTAAGTCTGAATTGATGGGTATTGAATGGACCTAACCTTAGTAAACTAGATATTATTAAGTTAGTGTTGGGCATCAAACAAGGACATAACCACAATAGGAATAAGTTTTAAAGGAATCTAAGCTAATTGGAAGGCAGTTAGAGGGAAGGGTGTGGACTAACAATGAATAATTAGTTTGTTAATAATAGGTTAGGTTGACACTACTTTACAAGACTAATCTGCTTCAGTACTAAAGTAGGACTAGGTAAAGGGGAGGGAGAATGAAACCACCTAAGTCAGCTTGAGTCTTGTGTATATTAGTGGGAAGAACCCTGCCTAAAAGGAAAAGGCAAGTTATTAAGTGGTCTGATTCAATCTTTTAAAAGAGGCTAGACGCTCAGAATTTGAGTAGAAATCTAAAATGCTTACCATATAGCCCATTTATGAAATAAATATCCTGTTGTCTTTACACCTGCACATTGCATTTTGGGGACCTGTTTTTATTACCAGCTGAGTTTTTGTCTTCTTTTTTTTTTTGTGAATCTATTTATGCCAAAGACTTAAAAGTTTGATCAGGTTAAGTGTTTAGAAGACCACTATTAAAAATCAGGGTTAATCCAAGGCCATTTGGTTACTTGTTTGCCTGAAATATCTTTAAATCTTGTTTAAAGATCTTGAATGCCTTAAGGTGAGAGTTGGCACTGGTCCTAATCAACATATGTGATTGTCCCATACCTAAGAATTTGTAAGACGAGTGAATCAAGTTGCTAATCTGAATCTATATTTTAAATCATGAGATTCCTACATAATTCTATCTGGGATGAAACTGGTTCAAGATTCAAAAAATGGAAATCTACCTATTGTCTCCCTCTTGAATTATTTGGGTTTGGGTCTAAGTTTTAATCCTTTGTCCAGATGTTTAGTTATCACTACTTAACTGACTGTCTCATATACACTTTCTATGACTTGGTCAGATATAGTTTATAGTATGACATGACCTGCTAAAATGTTCAGACTAGCTTGAGATTGTTCTGTGAAGTTAAAGTGACTTAAGGAATTTGCTAATGACAATTTGACCCATGCTATGACTCTGTATGAATTTTCTAGGCCTTAGTGGTGAAAAATGGTTCTAGTCCCAGCCGAAATGATCATGTCTACTTATATAAACATGCATTTAAACTTATTAAGACACTTGGCTATGAATAGTTTAAGTGACAATGTTCCTTATGATTAGAAGGGATTAAGAGTAAGCTAAAAATCACATGGCCTAGGAGAGTTTTTTTTCAAAGGTGCCTTGGGAGAGGATAAAGGGAGAACCAGGCATTACTTGGTTCACAATACCTTTCCTCCACATAAAAGGCACCATGGCACTTCTATAAGCCCATGGGGTGCATGCTGACTTTATAAATACCTTAGAATCATATGGACTCTATTGTCAGAACCAAGGAACCTAGATTAGAATCAGACACACACTAATGAATAACTTATTGAAACCAAGTGATGAATCTAGGTGCATACATATGACTAAACTAGACACAAAGGAAAGAATTTAAAGGAAGTATGAAACCTGAATATTGAGGGCATTGAAACTAAATCATTAAAGACCATTAGGATTATGTGGATCCCTCTTTCAAAGACTTCACCAAAGAGATATAGATGATTTCTGTATTCTTTCTATCTCCTCTGAGTTATATCATGTATAAGGCTTGCATATCTCTCCACATGGTATTTTCACCTTGTTAGATCTGTACTGGAGTCTGAAGATCCATTTCTGTACTATCTTTATGTATCTAGACCTGCTTGAAACTTGTTTTCTTGTGTTGTACCTGTTTGCTCAACTTGCAATTGCTCTCTTTATATACCATAGTGTGTGCTTGCTTGTGCCATGAGTCTTGTGTCCTGCGTATTTCCCTCCTGATCAGCAGGACTGTTGTTTCCTATGGCCTCCCCAATGTTGTGTTTGGCATATTGTGTGAAATATATATTCTTTCCGTTCTTGCAAAATTTAGAATTATGAAGCAGTTTGCATGTCTAAATTGAATCTGCCTTCTCTCCTATTATGTGAATATGCTAGAATCTGAGTGTCAATGCCAATGTCTGACTACATAACTTATCTGGTTTTAGGTGTTTGTTTAACTAGTCTATATCTAAGTGTGGCCTTTGTACAAGGTAGGAGTCATTTTGATATAAGTAAATGGGGTAAAGACCTGGTAAATTAGTTAAAATGTGAGCTCTAAAACATGTGTTAAGGTTGGATATACATAAAATATACCTTAGGTCCTCAAAAAAGGAAGGTATACCCTTGATATACACTTGATACACATTTGATACACAAACCATAAGGGTATGTCTTTAGTATAATGTGCGAGAATATGCTAAATATACATAGAGTATACACCTTAGTGAAATTAAGAGGGGATCACATTAAGCCCGTTAACTCTTCAACTGGGTCTTTGCTTGAAAATAGATGGGCTTAGCCCAATATAATAAGTAGGAAACTAAAGGGATTTGGGTGCTTTCCTTTATGTTTGATGTTGGGTCATTAAAGCCCGGTGGCATATATACATGTGCATGTGCTGTTTTTTTATTTTTAAATTGTGTATGTATACATTATATGTATATTTGTATACGTGATAAGTACAGTAAATTGAAAACTAACCGTGTCCCTCTTATTTTTCCTCCTCCACTGCATGGTCGTTCGGGCCAAGTCCAACCAACCTGTTGGGCCAAGGCCCAATAGAAAAATTCTTTCTAAAAACTATCCAGTCCAATGAAGACGAAGATGGAAGCTAATATTATTGAATGCATAGAAGGCCCAGCCATGGGTGAAAATGGCCAACTAGAGGCGTAGGCTTGGTACGCCCCTAGCCTTCCCTTTCTTCCTTTGTGTATCTATTTATTTACTTATGTCTTTTTTTTTATGTGTAATCTAGTTGTATTTTGTATTTGTAAAAATTTGTAAAACTCAGATATATATTGGAGCTTATGGTTTGAATTAGCCGTCTTAGGACAACGATACTTATGCCGTTTAGTCAACTTTAGATCCCCAAAACAAATTTTGAAAACCTGCTTAGTATAAATAAATTCCCAAAGTCTAAAAATGGATAACTGTTTTCTCTGAATACGAGTTTAACATGGACAAATAGGAAAGCAAGATTTCAAGAACTTTGACCCTTTTTCAAACAAGATCAAATTAAAATTTTCAAACCCAAAGGCATATCCTTTTGAGAACAAATTAAGTTTTAAACCCGAAAGATAAATAATTTTTAGGCCGAGCCCAACAAACGAGAAATTGAGATGTATGCATATGAGAGGCCAGTTTTTTAGAAAGAAGTACAACTATGGAAAAAAAATTGAGCCAAAGCCCAAAACAAAACAAAAAAATGCATCAAAGGTTATGGATTTTAAGGCTAAGTTCGTCTTATACACATAAATAACAAGGAAAATTGTGTCATAAATTGAGTCCATGAGAATTTGTAAATACCAGGGTTTAGAGTAGGGCGTTCTAAATGTGTTAAACAGACTGACCCGAGCCAAGTATGAGACTAAGCATGAACTAAAGTATACCTAACTTATAAATCAAAAACGATTTTGATATACTATCCTTACATATATAAAAGGAAATTATGTGTCTTCGGATATTATAAATCCAAATCTAAATACCCCGTTCGGGATATATTCAATTATTTTCAAAATGATATGCAAATGGCAAATTTTATAAATGCGGGAATAAACACCAAATAAACAGTTCATGCAAATACTCATACATTGGAATTCGAAGGTCAACCAAACAGTACGGATCCTTAATATTAGGGTACCTAACAACATCCCTAGGGGATCACCAAAACCCTTACCGAGAACTTTGCATTACGAAGGCTTTTTTCACGGTATATGAATAAATCCTTCGAAACTGGTTTTCCTAATTTCCTAAAAATTAGGTGGCAACTCTTTTAAAACAAAGTCTGAAAGAGCACCAACGAGTTCGAAGTAACTTTTTCCGAGCACTAACCTCGCCCGCGAAAATACGAACCGTAACAACAACAACCTCTTTATCAAATAACCCCTCTATAAAAACTATCTTCTTTTTTTGATAATATAATAATTAACCATCTTTATAAAATAGAATTTCTGAAATTACCAATAAATAGGTCTAGATTTGACCAAATATTTTGTACTTTAATATACTATGACAAAGAATATTATATGAATATATATTTCTATTATTAAAAGTTTTCCTTTCTTTACATAAAATGTGATTTTGTGCATCTTTTTTTACTATAACAGCCAAATAAGATGTAAAGAAAAAGGGCAGTCCAATACACAGAGCATCCCTCCTTAGTAGGATCCCAGGAACATCCAATCCAAATAAGATTTAAATATCATAAATTATTATAAGTATGCAACAGGCAGTCGCTATAGCAGCCAAAGAATCTGTAAACAAGCGAGGTCGTTATAGAGAGGTTTGATTATACAAATTTATGCTATGCAGGGCAGGATAGTGCAGGTTTAGTCTTTGCGGGTTAAGGTTGGACCTGCTCCGCAATCGCTGTACTTGCCATCTCTACACACCAACAGAAGGTTGCCTCACTTTCTGATGCACAATCAAATTGAAATGTATAGTTGTTATTCCAGGAGTGAACTCGAGGAAGATGATGGCTAGGTCAGGGAAGTAATCCGAGATTATAGCTAAGTAAGAATGATATAGAAGAGAAAGAAGAAGATTTTATTATCACAATTAATGAATGTTAATTCTCAATTACAATGGGTATTTATACAATCAACATAACTATCCAGCTCAACTCTAACTAATCCTGTGAAAAGTGCAACTAATTTCTGGAACCCACCTACTCTAACTAACTTTGGGAATCTGTAACTAACTCTGGGAAATATTTAAATAACTCTTTAACTACTTTACCTAATCCTAAACGTGCATCAATAGCCCTCTCTAAAGAACATTCTTGACCTCAAGTATGAAAAGTAGGAAATCTATGTTACAGCTCAGTTAGGTACTCCGAAGTTGCTTGTTCAGCATCCATTCCACTCCACTTAACTAAAACTTGACAAATAGCCTTGTTACCCTTTTTTACCGATCTTCTTTCTATAACAGACTCTAGCTTAGGACAATAAGGACTGGATAAATGAAACACAGGTGGGTGGTTGATAGAATGAGGGACTTCATGACACTTCGTCAGTTGAGAAACATGGAAAACTCGATGAATTAAAACATCAGCTGGCATCAGAAGCCTGTATGCTACAGCACCTATCTTAGCATTACTAAGGTAGGGACCAAAATATTTGGCTGCAATCTTATTGAAGGGTCTAGTTGCCACTGAAATCTGTTTATAAGGCTGTAACTTCAAATATACCCAATCACCAACCACAAAGGCCCTATCAGATCTGTGTTTATTGGCTAAATCCTTCATTCTCTGCTAAGCCTTTTCAATATGAAACTTCAGAAGTTGAATAACAGCTTCTCTTGCAGCTAATGATCTGTCCACCATATTAGGAGTTGCTTCTTGTCACGCCCCAAAACCCACCCTAGACGTGACCCGCATCCGATGTCGTGAACAACATCGGAAGAACCTAAACGACAAAATAATAACACCTGAACCCGCCAGGTTCAACATTCGCCTCCAACAGTTTGTAAAATAAATGTAACATCAATTCCTTTTTAGTAATCTTTCCTTATTAAATTAAACAAAGTTATAAGTAACTGCATATATCAGGATCACAATTATGAAATAAGATCAGCGGAAGTCTAATATAAGTAAATAGTCATAAACGTGGCAAACACCTATTAAGTCGTACGAGACTTTGACAATCTACCCACAATTATGACAACTATCTATGGAGCTTCTAAGAGACAAAAATCATCTAACTTGGGGACGCAGCTCGGAAATTTAGAATAATAAATAAAACAGGAAGTGTCCCACGAACAAGGATGTGGGCTCACCAAATCAACAGCAGCAGCAAGTTCTCCTAAGCGTCGAGAGTATCACGAACCTGCTCTTCTCCGTTACCTAACATACCATCAAAAACAACAATGGTATGCCTGAGTACTTTCGTACTCAGTGAGTGCCTCAGGGACAACGAGTATTATAAAAAACAAATATAATAATACATAAAGAAATCAGTTCTGAAAAGATAGTACAAAAACAGTCATTCCACTTTATGATTCTTAATATCATTTGTTAAACAGTTTACAAAGCCATTAATCAATATAAAAACAGGTATTCAGCATGTGTATCTCAATAAGAATTATCAAAACCGATTACAAAGCCTTTTGTCAAGTAACAACTTCAAATATGCCTTTTAAATCAGTTAAGATAGTCATCAACAATTCCATAAGAGAATAAGAATGTCACACATGCCAATACAGGCCCAAGAATCAAGCATATCGCGCATAACGCACCACACCGGAACATATAATTCTCAGTGGCTATCCTTCCTCCCGAATAGCTAGGCATAAATCAATCCGAACTATGTAGTACGCGGTGGCTATCCTTCCTCTCGACTGCTAGGCATAAATCACACCGGACTATGTAGTACGCGGTGGCTATCCTTCCTCCCGAATACCTAGGCATAAATCACACCCTGGGTAGCGAACCCAGCGGTGGCCACTCTTCCTCCCGAATGGCTAGGCACAAACTACACTCCGGGTAGCGAACCCGGTAGTGGCCACTCTTCCTCCCGAATGGCTAGGCAATTACGACACTAGGATCCATAGTGACTACCCTTCCTCCCGAGTAGCTAGGCATAGATGCACCGGAATATGAAATCCTCGGTGGCCACCATTGTTACACCTCAGAAATTTCCCCGTGAACGTACAATGAATAGACTAATGAAGAATACGAGTATACGATGTTTTAATCAGAAAGGAATGACGTTTGACGACCCTAAGTAAGATTTCAAAGGCAATGGGAATAAGAGATAGGTTATGCTCCACAATGACTAATTATAGGTTTTGAAGACGTGAAAGTTGCAGATTTGCACTTTGGCCCAGTTTATTGTAAAATGAAATACGGACCGTAAAGTGGTATACGGCCCGTAAACTACCATGTCGTATTTCAACATACAAAACTTCAACTTTCTGCCAAAGACTTGAATGGTTAAAAATGACTTGAAATACGGACCGTAAACTGAAATACGGCCCCGTAAACTGAGTCGTAAACCACCATGTCCTCAGCCTACCTTTCTGGTTCTGTTATGCTGAAATACGCCCGCAGAATACGGACCGTAAACTGGTTTTACGACCATTGTGCACTTCAACTACTGTTCATTTCGTATCAGATTTTAAGTCATTAAAAAGGAGACCCAAGCTCATTAAATCACTTCATTCCCACGATACTTCTCTCTAGAAACCTCTAGAATATTCCCCACACTTCATCTACAAGAAAACAAAGGAAATCAAAGATCAATATCAAGAATCCAAGTGAATCAAGTGTATGAAACTCATCAAAGTTCATCCAAGTTAAGAAATTTCAAAAGAAGCAAACTAGGGTTTTGGTGCACGAAGAGTAATACCACTCAAGGCTTGTTCCTACAACATCTAAGGTATGTTTTATGGCATTTACATGTTATTTAGGGTATGGAAGAGTTGAAACACTTGGATTATAGAAGGATGTAAGAAATGGGTCATGAAAGTGTGAATAGTAGCAATGTTGAGTAAAGGTTTGAATTGAGCCATGATCATTGATAATTTGTGATTATAAAAATGTTTTGAATGACATTTAGAACATGGAATAAGTATCCTATGTGAGAAAATGCAACAATGAGCCATGGCCATGATTATGGAGAAGTTGAAGACAAATTGTGAAATACAGATAATGTAAATGAATGATGAGTGTTGTCTATCATATTGAGAACGTTGTTATGAACGCTTGAGAGTTGATATAGAATATGGGAAGAGTTGCACAAACGAAATGAAATGTTGTCCAATTTTCTCTAGCGTTAGTAAGCTGTTTTTATAATCGCTAGCTAATGTCGATACAAATTCTCTTGAAGGTAGAACGTACGCACTAAAATAGAACAAGCAAGCGATAGATTAGTAAACTACAAAGGTATGTGAGGCTAGTGCTTTCTTTCTAATGGCATGAATCCTATAGCACGACTTTCTTTCTTCTTCATGAATTCCTACATTCCGGAAAGCTAAAAGTCTATGTCCATGAATAGCTACCCAAGATAAGAAATATGCTACGAGTCCTATAACGATGATGATGAGTTAAAGTATGGAGATTCTAAAATGTATAATATGATGATCTTATGATGTTAATGATGTTATTTATTGCGTACACTCACCTTATATGCTAATTCCTTCAAGGTGAGGCAGAATGTCAATGAAGGCTCCATAACGAAATCGGGGGATCACGACCTTACGTCACACCGATAAAGTATAGTTGTCCTTGAGCCTTATGCATGTACTATGATAAACATATTATGATGAGTATAGTATGATGAGAATGTTATAATGATGACATACACCGCGCCTATATGGTCGGGCAGTCACCGCTAAGGCGAGCAGCGTATACACCATGGCCAGATGGCATGGGCAGACACCACTAGTGGGCGGCATGAGATGATACCCCGGACGCGGGAGGCCTGGACGCAGGCTAATGTTATGATTACCCCACCGATCCGATATGGACGTGCAGTTTATACACTATCACACCGTACCTATATGGGCGGGCAGCTTATACATTTATGCATATATGACATGACGATGAGTATGAGTAAGACAATATGCATTACTTCTTTTATATTTGACAGTCAGATACAGATGTTTCATATTGATATTTACTTTGTATCATTGTCTTATTTTATTGTTTATGCCTCTCATACTCAGTACAATGTTCGTACTGACGTCTGTTTTCTTTGGACGCTGTGTTCATGCCCACAGGTAGACAGGGAGGAGAGCTTGACCCAGATCTGTAGTAGCTGCTAGCTGATTGAAAGCACTCTTTTGTTCCGGAGGTGCTGGATTATTCTTTTGTGTACATTTGTATATGTATTTTGGGCATAGCGGGGTCTTGTCCCGTCTCTATGTCTAGTATTCCAGTAGAGGCTCGTAGATACGCAGTGTGGGTTAGATTATCTCACGAGATTGTTACTATGTAGATACATTATTTTGATGGCCGAGAGGCTTATGCATATAAAAGTATTTTATGTTCTCAAATGAAAAGATGATTTTCTTATGTCTTGAGTATAAATTGATAAAAGAGCATTAAATGAGTAAGATGAGTAGTAGAACGAGTGGTGCTCGGTGGCTAGCCCCGGGTACCCGTCACGGCCCCTAGCTGGGTCGTGACAACCATCCTCCCGAATGGCTAGGAAAAATCACATCAACAAAGTTCATAGCATAAAAGCCGAATTACAATTCATGTCAAGGTAGTCACATCACCATTTACCATTAAGGTTCATTATGCCATATTGCAAAGATAAATCATTTCAAAGAATGTCTTGAAAATATTTACACTTCTTTAACCAAGATTGCAATATCATAATTCATCATGAAAACATTAATACCAATCCTTAGCCATCATTATTGATTACCTCTTATAGACGAAAAACGTTTATAACTTATATATGTACTTAGAGCATGATACAAACTAGGTTTAATGTGGGCTTGTCCCCTCACGCACATTAACCATAATTAAAGCAAGAAATAGAGTTTCAATTCATGAAAAGTTTACCTTTTTATTCAATGAAGAGCCTTAAAAGATACATACAGATCACAACCAAAGAGTTCATAAAAACCGACCGAAAGAGTATGTTCAAAAGAGACATACAAATCACCTTTATAGTCAAAAATGGTTTCTAAAAGAGACATACCTTAATTCTCGCTCAAGCGTACTTCCCACAATCCAAGAAGTATTCTACAATATTTTTAGATAGGAGAGGTTAGAACTCTATCCTATTTCCACCCATAAACCCTTCTTGCCAACGAAAGCTAGGGTCTTCATCACTAGAACGTGTTCTTGAACACTTCATGAATCAATCATGGATTCTAATCTCATAGGACAACCTACACTAGTCTAAACCCTTTCAATAACATCACAAAAGTCAAGGATCATACCTTATTGAAGGAATATTAACTTCTCCCAACGTCCCTTTCTTCTTCCCCTTCTTGGATTTCAAGAATCTAGGGTTTGTGGAAGATGAACTAGTGTTAATTTGATGTTAGATTGATGAAGTAATGATGGGAATTGATCAAGAACTTACCTCATATGTTTTGGGGAAACCCTAGGGTTGTTCACTGTCAAAAAGTCGGCCAAAACGAAGTGGGAATGAATATAACGAAGTTAGGCTTTTATAAAATTTGGGAAATATCGCTTCAGACGTAAAATAGCTTGGTGCGTCACCTGAGGCGTCGCCCAGGGTGGCGCACACAGTGTATCCATTTTGCCAGCATCAAAATTTTGAGTTTGCTGGAAATTTGGCTTGGGACGCCGCCTAGGGCGCCGCGTACGCCTAATTTTCGCATTGCACAGATGATGCTCAGTAAAATGGGCATAACTCCTGGCACAAAGCTCTGTTATAGCTGTGAAACCTACCGTTGGAAAGATATTTCGAATACCTACAAATTTAATTAAGGAAGTTCTCCCAAATTCCCAATGAAAATATACGAAAACTGGCCATAAGTGAAGACTGTCTTAGACTTAGACGAATTTAGAAGACCTTAAGAACTTCACTTTTTGGTTTGACTTCAAAACGACTGTTTATCACCCGAATTCATCCCGAATGGATTCATATAGCTAAAATATCATCTTATTACTAGTTTTACACTTTCACATCTATCCCGAATTTACGGGATGTTACACTTCTCCTACCAGATAAGGAAGACGTATACGGGGTTTTTGACCATACAACACTTCATATGGAGTGCATTTGATAGTAGTATGGTAGGTAGTATTGCACCACCACTCAGCCAAGGGTAAGTAAGCAGCCCACTCCTTAGGACTATCTGAACAAAAGCACCTTAAATAAGACTCTAAGGTTCTACTTAGCACTTCAGTTTGCCCATCAGTCTGTGGATGGTATGCAGTTGATCTCTGCAATTGCACTCCTTGTAATGTAAACAATTCCTGCCAAAAAGCACTCATGAACACAGGATCTCTGTCACTAGTCATAGTAACTAGCATACCATGCAACTTAACCACATTATGTAAGAAACTTTGAGCAACAGTTTGAGCAGTATAAGGATGTTGCATACTTGTTACACCTCGCACTTTTAGATCATGAGCATTCCATGTATTTCACCATATTAATGGAGTATCGGAGACGTCCCATGAAGTTTTGGAAGGTACAAGCCATGGGAAGTACCTAACAATGAAGTAAAGGATGAATTACGATCTCGTAAGTCGTAATCGAGAAGGACGACCATGGAACAAAAGGACATGACCATTATCAAATATGATTAATGATAAACATCATGTATAGATAGTTTTGGAAGATTCCGGGACCAAGCAAATCGAAGAAAATAAGTTTGTCAAAAATTTGGAAAAAAGTTGGCAGAATTTTGGGTCAACTTTGGAGGGGTATATCTCCAGGTATATTTGGAGTTTTAAGGTATTTCAAAAGCCTAAAATGAAGTTCGTCGAGTCTAGTTTCCAACGCAACAAATCGCTCGTCAAAACGAGATCGGAGTAGGGAATTACGACCATTTTAAGATAACCCATCCAAGCTTCCAAATGGCTTCCGCGGGTCCCACATGGGAAAGTCAGTGGAATCGACTTATGAGGGGTATAAATACCCCCCCCCCCCCCCCATCAACCCCATTTTTTCATCATTTTACACTCCTATGAGTCCTAGAAACTTCCTAACACATCCCCCAAACATTTATAGCCCATTAAATCAAGAATTTAACAAGATTACACCGCGCCTACATGGCCGGGCAAGATAACACCGCGCCTATATAGCCGGGCAAGATAATACCGCGCCTACATGGCCGGGAAAGATAACACCGTACCTATATGGTCGGGCAGTTTACTTATATATATATATATATATATATATATATATATATATATATATATATATATATATATATATATATATAATGTTGATTTAAAAGTTAAAGTTAGCATGCATGGTATCCGCCTTAAGAGGCAGTCAGATGTACAGGTTATGTTTATCCCATGTTATGTTTCATATTTCTTATTATGTTGTTATTCATGCCTTACATACTCCGTACATTATTCGTACTAACGTCCTTTCTTGTGGACGCTGCGTTCATGCCCGCAGGTAGATGGATCTGACCCGTAGCTGCTTCATCAGCGGATTCTCAGGAGCACTTCACTTACTTCGGAGCTGCAGTCTATTTGATATTGGTCTTTATGGTCACATGTATTCTATGTAGAGGCTCGTAGACATGTGTGTACAGTTAGACGTTTCATACCCCTACCGGCTTATATCATTACATAACCTTTTAGTAGCCTTGTCGGCTGGTGATGATGGACATAATTGTTGAAAAGATTATATAGAGATGTGCCGTTATATTGTGATATATGTCCTTACGGATTATGATATCCGGGAGCTATCTTTATGGTCCACCCAGAAATGTTTATGAGATGTATGTTTAGAGGTACTCGGTGTGTTAGCTCCGGGTGCCCGTCATGGCCCTCTGGTTGGGTCGTGACAAAATTAGTGAAATGCCCATACTTGCTTAGCCTGTCTACTACCACTGGAATAACATTCTTACCACTGGACTTGGGTGAACCCTCAATAAAATCATGACACACATCAGTCCAAACACCATCAGGAACTGGCAAAGGTTGTAACAACCCTGGGTAAGCAGCAGCATCATACTTATGTGTTTGGCAGATGTTACATTTGCTGATAAAATCCCTAATGTCTTAATTGAGATTTTTCCAATGAACGGTGCTTAAACCCTTCTAACAGTAGCATCCATGCCTGAATGCCACCCTTGAGGAGTATTGTGCCACAAACCAATGATAGTTTGTTTCAACTGCTGGTTATTTCCTACTACAAGTCTGCCCTTCCACCTCAGCTGATTGTTGCACCTGGTGTAAGATTTATAAGGTTGTGTTTGCAGTTTGGTAATCCCTTCATGTAGTGTAGGGTCAGACTCCCAAGTATCCTTGATTTGAGGATACAAGGAATCATTAGGAGTAAGCAATGAAATAGCTAAAATCTCAGCATCAGGTTTCCTGGATAAAGCATGAGCAGCTTTATTTTCTAAACCCTTCTTGTATTCTATTGAAAAATAAAATGCCATCAACTTAGAAATCCCAGCACCCTGAAAGTCTGTGCAAATATGCTGATCCAGTAAATGTTTCAATGCTTTCTGATAAATCTTGACAACAAAGTGGTTGCCAAGCAAGTAATGTGACCACTTGGTCACAACAAAGATGAGTGCTAGTAATTCTCTGTCATAGACAGACAAAGCCTGATATCTAGGAGCCAAAGATTTGCTAATATAAGCAATTGGGTGCCCTTGCTGCATCAAGACAGCCCCAATGCCTTTACCACTAGCATCTGTTTCCACCAAGAAAGGTTTACAGTAATCAGGCATAGCTAATACAGGAGCAAAAATTAAGGTCTGCTTCAATGTGTTGAAAGCTATAGTAGACTCATCTGACCACATAAACCCCTCCTTATTGAGCAGATCATGTAATGGCCTATAAATTACCCTAAAACCTTGAATAAACCTTCTGTAATACCCTACAAGGCCTAGAAATCCTCTCAACTGCTTGATATTGGTAAGACACGGCCATTGTTGAACTGCTATAATTTTCTTGGGATCAGTAGAAACCCCTTCAGCACTTATGAAATGTCCTAAGTATTTGTTACACCTCATAGTTTGGTACGTTAAGATTCATTAGGTGTTAGCTGCGTAATCGTGGATACTGGAGTACCTTCTAGGATATATTAGATTATATGCGTCTACCTTATGATTATGAGAGTTCAAGTTCATATAATACGCTAGGGAAGCATTGGAGGGCGAGTAGATTATAGTTCTAACGTCCGAGATTATTGCCTCCGATTTGATTCCTTGGCCAGATATGCTCCATCCTTTTTTGATTCTTTGAGGGCCAGGATTCACAAGTTCATAGCGGGTTTGCACCCTAACTATGTTGAGGCTTGTACCACCGCAGCGGTGAATGACAATATGGACCTTGCTCGTATTCAGGCGTTTGCACAGAACTACGAGGATAGTCGACTTCAGCGGCGGGCAGCTGAGAGCATGGACAGGGAGTATCATAAAAGGGCTAGGACCATTGGTCAGCGGGGAGAGAGTAGGGGGAGTTTTAGACCCCAGCACCAGGGCAGACCATTTTGGCCACAATCAGCTCAAACTCAAGTATACAAATCAAGGTATTATATTCCATCTATACCAGGGGAAAGCTCCCGTGTGTTAGGGTTGCAGCAGCAGAGGAGTTTAGGATGGAGCAGACCAGTACCACAAGTATGTGGTAATTGTGGTAGAGCGCATCGTGGACGTTATCAGTTTGGATCGAATGCTTGTTTTAGTTGTGGTAGCCCGGATCACTTTGTGAAAGACTGTCCGCAGAAGGGACCGGGTGGTATGGCGCAGCCGACATGGTCACTAGCAGGGTCATCAGCATTCGTGCGTCCTTCTGGGCGCGGGTCTCAGTCATTAGCAGGTAGAGGCAGGGGCAGAGCTTCGAGTGCGGGCGGTACTCCGAACCGCATCTATGCTTTGGCAGGTTGTCAAGACTTGGAGTCCTCACCAGATGTTGTGACGGGTATATTAATAGTCTGTTCATATGACGTTTATGCGTTGATAGATCCAGGCTCCTATTTGTCCTATGTCACTCCACTTATTGCGGGAAAATTCGGTATAGTTCCAGAATTATGGAATGAGCCATTTTTTGTGTCTATGCTTGTTGGTGAGCCTGTTGTTGCTAGGACGATTTATCGTGGTTGTTCTGTAGTTGTTTGTGGTCGTCAGACCATAGCAGATCTTATACAGTTACAGATGGTCGACTTTGACGTCTTTATAGGAATGGATTGGTTAGCTTCCGTTTATGCTAGTGTGGGTGTTGGACGAAAACTGGCACGTTCCATTTTTCGGGGGTAACACCTTTGGAATGGAAGGGCAATACGTCTTCGTCGAAAGGTAGATTCATTTCCTATCTCAAGGCGAAGAAGATGATTTCGAGGTGATGCATCTATCATATAGTTCGATTCCAGGATACAGAAACAAAACCGCTAACCCTTCAGTCCATTCCTGTAGTTAATGGGTTCCCAGGTGTGTTCCCAGATGAGCTTCCAAGTCTCCCACCAGAGCGAGAAATTGACTTCGCTATAGATGTCCTACCGGATATTCAGTCGATATCCATCCCTCCTTATAGGATGGCCCCTGCTGAGTTGAAGGAGTTGAATGAACAGTTGAAGGATCTATTGGAGAAGGGCTTTATCAAACCTAGTACGTCGCCGTGGGGAGCCCCAGTGTTTTTTGTAAGAAATAAGGATGGTTCGTTACGGATGTGTATCGACTATAGGCAATTGAATAAGGTGACGATTAAGAACAAGTATCCCCTTCCGAGGATAGATGATTTATTTGATCAACTGCATGATGCTCAATATTTCTCCAAGATAGACCTGAGGTCAGGTTATCACTTGGTCAGGATCAAAGGGAAGGATATTCCGAAGACAGCATTTAGGACTAGATATGGCCATTTCAAGTTCCTTATTATGTCTTTCGGATTGACTAATGCTCCAGCTGTATTCATGGACCTGATGAATCGTGTATTCAGATCCTTCTTGGACCTGTTTGTGATTGTGTTTATAGACAATATTCTGGTTTATTTTCGATCAGAGACTGACCATGCATATCATTTGTGTGTGGTACTAAGAGTCCTTCAAGGTCAGAAGTTGTACGCGAAATTCTCCAAATGTGAATTTTGGCTAAACTCTGTGGCTTTTCTAGGGCATATTGTTTTAGATGAGGGAATCAAAGTGGATACTTAGAAGATAGAGGTTGTGAAGACTTGGCCTCGACCTACGACCCCGACAGAGGTTCGTAATTTCCTGGGTTTAGCAGGATATTACAGAAGATTTGTAGAGGGCTTCCCATTGACAAAGTTGACCCAGAAGGCAGCTAAATTCCAATGGACGGAGGCTTGCGAGCGAAGCTTCCAAGAATTGAAGGATAGGTTGACTTCGGCACTAGTTCTGGCACTTCCAGAGGGGTCCGAGGGCTATGCTGTTGTCACGACCCGACTAGGGGCCGTGACGAGTACCCGATACTTGTACCGAGCACTCCTTATCTATCATATTACCTTTACCTCTTAGCAAGCTGTGTAAACAGAGCCATATTTTTTTTTTGAACATTAACATTAGCAGCGTCATTCTGAACATAGGCTAATAAACTTCATTAGCACTTTATACAACAACATTAACATGCCAAAACACCATATATCTGACTATACTTGACTGACTGTACATATCTGCCTACGAGCCTCTAGACATAGTACACTTATACATAGAAAGGGCCGAGTACTATCGTGCCCGAGATTATATATACACAAAATAGTACCACTGAAATAAGGCTCCGGAACAACTGGAGCGCTGTAGAGTACTGCTGGCAGAGCTCCTAAGGCTCAAGTCCACCTGTCTGCTGACCTGCGCGGCATGGAACGCAGCGTCCACAAGAAGGGACGTCAGTAAGAATAGTGTACCGAGTATGTAAGGCATAGAAAATAATACAAGCAGTAACATAGAGTACGATTAATAATATCATGGAGTCACAGGGCACATAACGAGGCGAGAAAGTAACCTGGGCATAGGAAGGCCCCTTTTCAGGCCGGCTGTCATGTAGGCTTGTCCTTTCGTCTTTGAAACGTTTCTTTTCATAAGTATAGGAATTAACATTTATATATTACTTATTCTCGTGTACAGAAAACAGTACATTTCAGTAACGGTACCTTTTGCTCACATTTACAGATGCCGAATACAATCGGCTCCACCCCCACAGTGTCCCTTATTCCCGTATACAGAAAACAGTACATTTCAGTGAACAGTATCTTTGATTCACATTTTCAGACGCCGAATACATCGGCTCTCCCAAGCCCCCTCCCCAACAGTGTCCCAACACATTACATCATATATAGGTAGCATACATTATATATATATATATATATATATATATATATATATATATATATATATATATATATATATATATATATATACAGACGCCGCGTACGGCTCTCCCATATCCCGCGTCCAGGATGGAATCCACCTAAATCAGGTGGTGATATAACAGTGACCCTTCCCCTTTCCCCGTACACATATACATATACATTTGCTTATCTTTTATACATATACACGTCTCATATACAATTACTTATCTTATTTATATATACATATCCATACACATATACCTATTTTATATACATATGTCATATAAGCACACAAGAGCCAAGGAAAGTCATGTATCCATCGGAGTGACGTAAGGTCGGTGACCTCCGATTACGTTATGGAATGCTACTTATAGCTTTGTCTCACCTTGAAGGAACAAGTATTTTAAGGCGAGACTATCAACGGAGAATAGTATTACAATAACCGTAGAATGAAATCGTGGGCATCATAGATGACCGTCATAGGCTTTGGAGTCAGAGAAAATAAAGATATAGCTAAGAAATATAAATACGATTCAAAAATTAGTGTATCACTTTCATGTTTACATAAGATACTTAGCTTAGTCATCTTAGTCATAGAGTCGTTCCGGTCGTACTTATCAAAGGTACATTCTCTTGTCTAACATTGTAATTATCATTATCCTCATAGAAACATTCTCGTTAGAGCAGTCATAGTACTTATCATTCGGTAACGAGATTGGGATCAAAAGTCCCCTTTGGATTTACTTCAAGTAAGTCAACCACGACTATAGGAAAATCCGAGAGTAACGGGCCCACCTCGGGCCGGATGAGGTAGTGTATACGATTTACGTATGTTACGTGTCATAGCGTTACTTGTGAGGGTCTTAGGGTAATCGGGTCCCATTTATACAAGTTCTAAGGGTGTAGGAGGTTTTTCCAACAATTGGCACACTTTCTAGTTCAATTCTATTGAACAAAAAGTGGAAAACTTTAGGTGCGGATTCCGGGGAACCGAGTTATCCCCGAGGCTCGTACCCAACTTATTACAACTAAGACATGCCATAGAAAGAAGGGTAAAGCCTTACATACCTCTTCCGCTCCTTTTTGCTATTCCAAATTCACGTCGCAATCTCGTCAAAATCTGCAATTTGGTCATAGTTACCAAAACTCTTATTAGCATACTTAGTGTTAGAATCTTAAGGAAACACTTGGCTACCGAAATTTCGGCAGCATTTCCTCTGTAAATATACCATCCTCAACATTCAACATAGCCAATTTCTCATCCATCACAATCCGGGAATTCAAACCCGGCCAAACTATTAACATAATCGACAATCGCACTAGCAATTCACATATTTCATCCAAGATGCATGATTTCAATTTATTACTTTCTTCAAAACCTTCCGACTTCAATGAACACTATAACAACCTTATAGTATATAGTCCAACGACATCATACCAATATCATTACATACTATCCATGCAAGAACACTATTCTTCAATATACATAATCTTCCAAAACAAGCTTTCAACTACTAATATCTCACTAAGTTCATTAGGCTTTCATTTGTAATATAAACTCCACAACACAACAACCAACATACTAAATAAAACTTGCTCACTATCCATTCACCATACCACACACATACACGGCTACACACACACATATATCACACGGCCAACATCATGCATTCACAACTACAATCTCTCCAAAATCATTTAACTTCCATCTTCCACATAACATTCACAACAATAACAACCAAACACTAAATAAAATAATTAACACATGGTCTCTACACACACATAGGCATACACGGCCACATCTATATTCTTGTTCTTCAAAATTTTCATTCACTTTTGCATACTACAACATGCATAAATATTCATAACATATAAAAGAGCACAAGTTCTCACCTTCCTTTTCCTTCACTTCTTCACTTGTCTACAATTGGCAACTTGTATGATTATGAATTTTTCTTGCTCCAACAACAACTCCACCTTGTCAAGCACCCTCTACTTGGTAGAAAATGATTTTTGCAAGAATTTTTATCAATTTTCCTTGGAAATGTTTCTCTTGGCCGAAGGCCTTGGGGTTTTTCTCCTTCTTTTCTCTCTTTTGTTTTCTTGAAGTTTCTAGAGTCTTATGAGATAATTATGAGTTTTTTTCATCCTTTTAATTCATAAAAAATTTATCCCACATGGGCTTGGTCCCAAGTATGGCCGGTTGGGCCTTTAATTTTTTTTCCTAAAATTTCCAAGCCCACTTATGTTGTGAGCTAGACCTTGTAATTCATGAAAACAAATTTTCCAACTCCCAAATTTGCCCTTCGTCTCCCTCCATATTTCCACGAGTTATGTCGTGAATTCCCCTTTATGCTCTTAACCTTTCTCATTCTCTTCACTTCTAAATTTTTCATAAACAACTCATGTGTCAAACAACATAAAATATTGCTTTGCTTGTTGTCTTCCCGCGATTGTCTTGAATTATCCGATTGCACAAAATGAGGGATATAACAGCTGTCTATTGTGATGCCTCGAGGGTCGGATTGGGTTGTGTATTGATGTAGCACGACAAGGTGATTGCTTATGCTTCTAGACAACTCAGGAAGCACGAGAGGAACTACCTTACTCACGACTAGAGGTAGCAGCCGTGATTCATGCACTTAAAATCCGGAGACATTACTTATATGGCCTTCATGTTGACATCTATACGGATCATAAGAGTCTTCAGTACATCTTCAAGCAGAAGGAGCTAAACTTGCGGCACAGGCAATGGTTAGAATTGCTGAAAAACTATGATGTCGATATTTTGTACCATCCAAGAAAAGCGAATGTGGTAGTAGATGCCCTCAGTCTCAAATCTATGGGTAGCTTAGCATACCTACGAGCTGGAAAAGGGGATCTGGCTCGTGAGCTTCTTCAGATAGCCAATTTGGGGGTCAGAGTTATAGCTTTAGGAGATGCCGGAGGTACCTTTCAGACTACAGCAACATCATCCTTAGTAGCTGAGGTGAAAAGGCGCCAGTATGAAGACCCTTCATTGACCCATTATAATAGTTCCGCAAAAGAAGAAATCGCCATTTGGGGTTACCAAAGATGGAATCCTCAGGTATCGAGAAAGGTTGTGTATTCCCGATGTTGCGGGGCTACGCCAGGAAATTATGGGGGAAGCTCATTGCTCCCGCTATTCTATCTATCTTGGGTCAACAAAGATGTACTGCGACATTAAAGAGGTTTATTGGTGGGATAGAATGAAAAGGGATATAGCGGAGTTCGTAGCCCAGTGTCCTAATTGTCAACAGGTGAAGATTGAACAACAGAAGCCCAGCGGATTATTATAGGCTATGGAAATCCCGACTTGGAAGTGGTAGGTGGTTGATATGGATTTCATTTCAGTCTTACCCCGGTCTCAGCGTAAGTTTAATTCTATATGGGTAATTGTTAATAGGTTGACAAAATCAGCACATTTTCTGCCTATCAAGATTACGTACTCCGCCAAGGATTATGCGAAGCTTTATATTAAGAAGATAGTCTGACTTCATGGTGTCTCTGTATCCATTATCTCTGATAGGGGTACGCAGTTTGTGGCTAATTTTTGGAGATCTTTCCAGGAGGCTCTGGGGACTCAGGTGAACCTTAGCACAGCATTTCCCCCCAGACAAACGGACAAGCTGAGCGTACCATTCAGACCCTTAAAGATATGTTAAGGGCCTGTGTGCTAGATTTTAGGGGAAATTGGGATGATCACTTGCCTCTTATTAAGTTTGCATACAATAATAGATACCACTCCAGTATCCAGATGGCCCCGTATGAAGCTTTATATGGGCGAAAGTGCAGATTACCAATTGGATGGTTTGAAGTGGGAGAGACAAAATTAGTAGGGCCAGACTCAATCCAGCAAGCGGTGGATAAAGTTAAGCTTATTCGAGATCGATTATTAACAGCCCAAAGTCGATAGAAGTGTTACGCGGATAATGGCCGACGAGACTTGGAGTTCCAAGTTAATGATTGGGTATTCCTAAAGGTGTCGCGCGATGAAAGGCGTCATGAGATTTGGTAAAAAGGGTAAGCTTAGCCCTCGATATATTAGGCCTTATAGGATTATTCGTAAAGCGGGCAAGGTAGCTTGTGAATTGGATCTACCTTCCAACTTAGAGTCCGTACACCCAGTCCTCCATGTATCCATTCTCCGTAAGTGTGTTGGAGACCCTTTGAGAGTTGTGCCCATCGATAAGGTTCAGGTCACCGAACAACTATCATATAAAGAGGTTCCCCATTGCAATCCTGGATAGACAAGTTCGGACGCTAAGAACTAAAGATGTAGCCTCAGTGAAAGTTCTTTGGAGAAACAATAATAGGGAAGAAATGACTTGGGAAGCTGAGGAAGATATGAAGTCTAGGTTTCCACATTTGTTTTCGCTCCCAGAAGAAGTTCAGACAGAGACGTCATTGTCATCAAGTGTGTAACACTTTCCTTCTTATAGTTCTTTGGTCGTGTGGGGCCCTTAGTGTCGTTATTGTTATAGCCCTATGAGGCACTGTATATTTTGGGTTGTTGTGACAGGATGATAGTGGTACAATTACAGGGGAAACTCTGGCAAAATTTTCTTAGAATTCCTAAGAGTTTAACATTCGAGGATGCATGTTTCTAAGGAGGGAGGAATGTTACACCTCATAGTTTGGTACGTTAAGATTCGTTAGGTGTTAGCTGCGTAATCGTGGATACTGGAGTACCTTCTAGGATATATTAGTTTATATGTGCCTACCTTATGATTATGAGAGTTCAATTTCATATAATAAGCTAGGGAAGCATCGGAGGGCGAGTGGATTAAGGAAATTAAGTTGTTGGAAATTTGGAGAAAAGATGAGGGACAACTTTTGCCCAACTTGGAGAAGGAATATCTTTTAGTATATGAGGAGTTTTGAGGCAAAGCAAAAGCCTTAATTGAAGTTCACGAAGTCTAGTTTCCAACGCAACAAACCGTGCATCAATCCGACATCGGAGTCAAACGTTATGAGCATTTTAAGATGGGCTGTCAGAGCAGGGAATTAACCCTGCGCGAACGCGTCAGAAGGTGGCGCGAACGCGCAGAGGAGGACCCAGCAACTCAGCGCGAATGCTCCAGGAGGCAGCGCGATCGCGCTGAGCAATTTTTAAGTCGGTCCAGGCAGATTCTGGAACTCTATATAAGGGGGGCTTACTCCCTCTTCTTCATCCAAACTCCCCAGAAAATGCCCCAAATATTCAGAAAATTTCCCACAACTTCCCAACATCAAATTTTAGCCCGAATTAAGTATAATCTCTGAATTCAGGTTCAGACGGCGTATAGTTGCGATTATAATATCATATTGCGGTGAATTTTGGCTGGAATTCAAGGTGGAAAGTGAAGATATTGCGGTTCTAGCAAGAGTAAGGTATGAATCTTCCTTTATTGATATTGATTTAGGCGTATTTACAAAAGTAGAACTATTAAATGATCGTATACCAAATTTGTTGGTTGAGAAAGTTGAATAAACATCGTGTGGGATGTTTTGTGGAATACTTTGGTATTGATGATGTTGTTATTGATTTTGGTGTTGTTGTTGTTGTGTTAGTTGTTGGTATTGTGATTTCGGGCTAGGGATATAAACAGGGGAGATGCTGCCCGAATTATGGCAGATTCTAAAGGACTTTGAATTAAAGACTTGAGATAGGCATATGATGATAAGTCTAACAGTAGTATGATTATTCTTGAATGTAGATTTACGAGCTCAAGAGAATAAATGTTAAGTAATAGAAGACCGAAAAGGTATGTTAAGGTTGTTCCTTCTTTTCTTGGCATGTTTCCATATATGGTAAGGGTGTGATAAACCTTATGACTCGAGATTTTTCAAAGTAGAGCTTGTCATATTGTTGTCTAGTTTCTGAGTGTTATGTTATTCTTTCTGAGGGCCCACGTCCCCTTCCTATGTCCTTGAGTTCATAGAGAGACAGAAGAGACATGTTACAGAGTCGGTTTCAGTACGTGCACGATATACATATATTTACATTTTATATTATTTAGCCTATGAGCCACGGAGTTATTACCTGGCCTATGAGCCACGGAGTTATTACCTGGCCTATGCGCCATGGAGTTATTACCTGACCTACGGGTCATTGAGTTATTACCTGACCTACGGGTCATAGAGTTATTACCTGATCTACGGTTCATGGAGTTGATTATACCTGGCCTATGAGTCACAGAGTTATCTATGTCAGACCCTCGGGTCATAGAGTTATGTCTATAGAGTTATGTTATCTTACCTCTGATGAAAGGCAACCTAGGTAGAGTACTTTCAGATGTTTTCTTGAAATATCTAGAGTATAGCTTGTTACTTTATTTCAGTTGTTACCTTGCCTTACATATTCGGTACATTATTCGTACTGACGTCCCTTTTGTATGGGGGCGCTGCATTCATGACTGCATGTACAGATCGACAGATTGATAGGCCTCCCCAGTAGACCGGATCTGACATCAGCTGATTGGTGAGCTCCCTTTCTGTTCGGAGTTGCCAGGTCCTTTGGAGTCTTTCCTTTTTTATTCCAGATTGTATGGTACAGTTACACATCTCTCTAGAAGCTTGTAGACGAGTCTTATATATAGTGTGTTTGTGTGATAGCCTTATCGGCTTGTATATGTCTGTCGGATGTTGTTGGTTTTGTACGATTAAAGCAGCCCCCTCGGCTTGCTCAGTTATATATATTTTGGGTGTGCGCCCAATTCAGATGAGAGAGTCAGCATTTTTATATATCTTCAGATTAGGCGTTATCAATTTAAGTTGGGGGTCACTCCCTAGAGTTTCAGGTTTAGAGTGGTTTTCTCGGGCATAGCGTGGCTTCGAGTGCCGGTCACGCCACTTAGGAATTGGGGCGTGACAGTATTCCACCTTAGCCACCCCAAAAGCACACTTTGACATCTTAGCATACAACTGAAACTGCTTCATTAGTTCAAACACAGCCCTTACATGATCTATATGAGCAGACATAGATTTGCTATAGATCAATATATCGTCAAAAAATACAAGAACTGACTTCCTGAATAATGGTTTAAACACAACATTCATAAGGCTTTGAAAGGATAAGGGTGCATTAGCCAACCCAAAAGGAATGACTAAAAACGCATAATGACCCTCATGAGTCTTAAATGCAGTCTTGTGAGTATCCTCTTCAGCCATTCTCAATTGATGGTATCCTGCCCTGAGATCTATTTTAGAAAAGACCACAGAACTTCCCAACTCATCTAATAAATCCTCTATCATTGGTATGGGGAATTTATCCTTCACAATAACTTGATTCAAATCTCTGTAGTCAACACAAAGTCTCCAACTGCCATTTTTTTCCCACTAATACCACAGGAGATGCATAGGGACTAGTACTATGTTGTATCACACCTTGATCCATCATTTCTTATACTAATTTCTCAATAATATCTTTTTTGACACCATGATATCTATAAGGTCTTTTACTAACAGGATTAGTTGTGTCTAAGAGAGCAATTTTGTGATCATATGAACCTCTATGTGGTGGCAATATAGTAGGCATCTCAAAGATACAAGAATACTGATCTATCAAGGTAGATAGTTCTGGTGAAATTTCAGTATCTTGAGCAGCTTGAATGTTGTATCAAGGTAGCTCCTTCTACTTTAGTGTTGACTAATCATGAAGAATTGAGCATCTTGTCCTTCATCCTTGGGCAAAAATTTTGCCTTAGCAAATTTGAGTTGAGTACCAGCACCTCTTAACACGTTTCTTCCCTTAGTATACAAACTCAATGGATTTGTTTTTAAAATCAAACAGAATTCTTCCAAGAGTACTCAACCATTGAACTCCTAGTACAATATCAACATTACCCAGGGGCAAAAGTAAGAAATCTGAAGAAAATGTGGTACCTTGCAGTAACCACTGTAAATTCTTACCAACTGAAGTTGTCTGCACTTTTCTCCCATCAGCCACACTAATAGATTGTTTATTGATAGGATTAGCCTTACATCTAAGACTTGCAGCTACCCCTTGGTCAATGAAATTATGTGTGCTACCAGTGTCAATAAGCGCACCTGTAAGGGCTTCTTTTCATGATATTGTTACACCTCGAAAAAAAAATCGTTAATGCACAGTGAATAGACTAACGAAGAGAACAAACTATACACTGTTTCAATAAGTAATAAATAGCATTTGATGATTCTAAATGAGATTTCAAAGACATTCGAGGTAAGAGACGGAAGTTTGCAAAGAAAGGCAAGGTATATGCTATGTATTGGAAAAGATGTACGAGTGACGAGTTAGTGATGACTTAATGATGTCTTGGAGAAGAGTTATAATGTCCCTTATATTGTTAAGGAGGTTCTAAACAAGTGGTAAGAAGGTTCCATAAGGATTGGAGATCAAACGAGTCGATGAAAAAGAGTTCGGAAAGCTGGGCATCATACGGCCCAACATACTAGTCGTATGTTAGGTCGTATGTTCTGCCTAGAATGGGACTTTCACTGGACCAAATCCACGGCCAGACATATAGCCAGTATAAAATATACAGACCATATGTTGGTCCGTAGAATTTGGTCGGGACAGCTTCTAAAATTTATATAAAAGACCAACCTCATTCAATTTATTTCACTTCCTCACTTCACACTTCAAGAACACTTTAGAAAGCTCTCCACACTTCTTCCACAAGAACCCAAGAGAAATTCATGATCAACTTCATCAAACCAAGAAAACCAAGTGTAAGAAACTCATTGGAGTTCATCCAAGTCAAGAAATCCCATTGGAAGTGAATTAGGGTTTTGGCTCAAGTGAAGTATTTCTACTCAAGGCTCATTCCTACACTATCTAAGGTAAGTTTTATGATCATTCTATGTTGTTTAAGGTATTGAGAGGTTGAAAGACTTAGATTATGAAAGGAGATAGAAAATGGGTCACAAAGATGAGAATAATGAGATTTTGAGTAGTAGCTTGGGATGAGACATGTTTCTTGATATGTTGTGATTGTAAATACGTTATAAATGACATTAAGAACATGGGATAAGCATTATATGTGAGAAAACGTACTAGTGTACTATGACCATGGTTATGGATGAATTGAAGTGAAATTGTGAAATGTGGATAATGTAGGTGTATGAAGATTGTTGCTTATGATGTTGTGAATCTAATTATTGATGTTTGGGAGTTGATCTATGATATGGGGAAAGTTTTATAAACAAAGGAAATGCTGCCCAATTTTCTCTAGCTTTAGTAAGCACGTTCATATAATCGATTAGCTAATGTTAATGTGAACTCTCTTGAAGGTAGAAACGTGAGCATTGAAGGAGAACGATCAAGCGATAGAGTAGCTAAACAAAAAGGTATGTAACGCTAGTCCTTTCCTTCTAAGGAATGACTCCAATGGCATGAATTTCTCCTATTTTTCCCATGACCTTCTTACATTCCGGCAATTATGAGCCTATCATTATAAAGAGCTTCACATGAGATAGAGAAGTGAGATATGTCATGAGCATGATAGTGATAATGATGAGTTTAAGTCTAAAGAAACCTAAAGTAAGGTACGATGTCCATGAGGTTAATGATCCTAAGTATGGTTCCATTGATGTTGTTCCTTGTGTACACTCACCTTAAATGTTAATCCCTTCAAGGTCAGATATGATGAATATGATCATTCCATAATGCAATCGGGGGTTCACGACCTTATGTCACCCCGACATAGCTATAGTTGCCTTTAAGTTCTAATGCGTGTTTTATGATAAATGTATGATGATACGATTCCACCGTGCCTAATTGTTCGGGAATGTCACCGTGAAGACGGGCTGCATATGATTCCACCGTGCCTAATTGGTCGGGCATGTCACCGCGAAGGCGGGCTGCATATGATTCCACCGTGTTGTTACACCTCGGAAAATTTTTCATTAATGCACAGTGAATAGACCAACGAAGGGCGCGAAGTATAAGATATTTCAAATAGCATTTGATGACCCTGATTGAGATTTCAAAGACATTTGAAGTAAGAGAAGAAAGTTTGCCAAGAAAAGACAAGGTATACGTTATGTATCGGAAAGGATTTGTGAGTAACAAGTTAATGATGACTTAATGATGTTCTAGAGAAGAGTTATAACGTCCCTTAGATTGTTAATGAGGTGCTAAACAAGTGTTAATAAGGTTCCATAAGGATTGGAGATCAAACGAGTCGACGCGAACGAGTTCGGAGAAACTGGGCATTATACGGCCCAACATACTGGCCGTATGTTTGCCCATATATTCAGCCCAGATTAGCACCCCTCACTGGACCAAAAGTATGACCAAACATGCGGTCAGTATATTTATACGAACCGTATGTTGGTCCGTGAAATCCAAGCGGAACATATTTTGTATTATTAATAAGGGGTCCAAGTTTATTTCATTTCATTTCCCCTTCACTCCCCTTCTCTCTAAAAATATCTAGAACAATTCTCTACACTTCTTTCACAAGAATTCAAGAGATATTAGTGATCAACTTCATCAAACCAAGAGAATCAAGTGTAAGAAACCCATTAAAGTTCATCCAAGACAATGAATCCAAGTGAAGGTGAAACTAGGGTTTTGCTCAAGTGAAGTATTTCCACCCAAGGTTCATTCCTACACCATCTAAGGTAAGTTTTATGGTATTTCCATGTTGTTTAAGGTATTGATACATTGAAAGACTTGGATTGTAGAAGAATATAGAAAATGGGTATTGAATGTGAGAATAGTGATGTTTGTGAGTAGTAGCTGGGGTTGAGAAATGATTTTTGATATGTTATGATTATAATAATGTTATAAATGATATTGATAACATGGGATAAACATTGTATATGAGCGAAAGTAATAGTGTGTTATGACCATGGATATGGATGATTGGAAGTGAATTGAGAAGTAAGGATAATGTAGGTGAATAAAGACCATTGTTATGATGTTGTGAATGTTATTATTGATGTTTGGGAATTGATATATGATATGGAGGAAGTCGTATAAATAAAGAAGATGCTGTCCAATTTTCTCTAGCTTTAGTCATGTATGCTAAGCTATTGATTTTCTAATGATAGTATAATTCTAATGAAGGTAGAAACGTGAGCATTGAAGGAGAACGTGCAAGTGATAGAATAGTTGAACGGAAAGGTACGTAAGGCTAACCCTTCTTTCATAAGGCATGGTTCCTTGGCCAAATATCTAATCTTCTATAAGCCTATGATGTCCTCCAAATGATTCTATCTTTAAGAGCTACTAAGCTCATGATTCTCGATATGTTACGATTGTACTAAATTCCTCCTATGATGAGTAATCCTCTAGGGATAGATGTAATGAAGGACGATAGTAATGATGCTAAAGATGCTTATGGGATTTTATGTATATGTGCCTATGTATGGCTATTATGAAACCCCGAGCTTATATGGTCGGGTAGAATATATATATATATATATATATATATATATATATATATATATATATATATATATATATATATATATATATATATATATTGCGCGCGCACCACTACAGTTAGGTACGGACAACCCTGAGCCTTGGTAGGGCCAGGTATGTATAACCCTGAGCCTTGGTAGGGCCAGGTATGTATAACCCTGAGCCTTGGTAGGGCCAGATATGTATGACCCTGAGCCTTGGTAGGGCCAGGTATGTGAAACACCGAACCTTCATGGTCGGGTATGCTATGTAAATGATATGTATATGTAAACGATATGTATATGAATATGAATATAAATATGAATATGCTATGAATACGAAAATGGATACGAAATGTAAACGAGTACGGAAACGTGTACGGATACATATATGGATGTATGTACACAATCATGCATTAGAAATGGGAAGTCCCTATGAAAAGCAAGTAAGTGTTTATGACGATGATACTACTATCTCCCATCCTATGCTATTTCTTATGTTGTCTATTATGCTTTCGTAATGATGTTGATCATGCTTTACATACTCAGTACATTCTTCGTACTGACGTCCTTTTGTTTGTGGACGCTGCGTCATGCCCACAGGTGGCCAGGGAGACAGGCTTGATCCATAGCCTTATTACTCAGGGACTACATAGCGAAGCTCCATTTTATTTGGAGTTACAGCTTTTGGTATTTATTCTTTTGTGTACATATTTATGGGCATGGCGGGGTCCTGTCCCGCCTATATGATATGACATACTCTCCTTAGAGGCTCGTAGACATGTGTATATGGTTAGATGTATTTGGCTTTGTCGGCCTATATTTTGGATATCATTTTGTTAGCCTCGTCGGCTTATGTACATTGTTTTAGGCGTAGTTGTTGATGATGATATAAATGTATTGTTGCCCAATGGAAATTGTTATATCCCGTGTTTTCACACGTTTGGAAAATTTGAAATATCTTGGATTTTTGAGAAATGAGGTCAAATTTGATTTTATTTGACATAGGAGTTGTGCATGAAAGAATATTGTTGTGAAAGTGTGGGACAAGGCTAAGGGCAATGTTGGAATTTTGGAAATTAGTTTCGGGAATTACAAAACGTGGATTATAAATCATTGGGCTCAAAAAAAAATGAAATGAATTGAGGCCCAAACCATAGACCATGGCCGGCCACTATGGCCTTGGCCCAAGTCCAATTACATGGTCATGTGCTTGACCATGTGACCAATAATTATAAGAAGACCAAGTCTTCATAGTATATCCATTAGAGAGCAAGAAAACCAAAGCAAAAAAATAAGAGCAAGAAGAGAGGAGGGTTTCGGGTTTGGCTTGGAAATTTGACTCCCAAAAATATTGCTCCTAAAATTTTTCTTTCGTGGTTTTCCTACTAAATTGAGTAGCCTCTTCAACTTGGTGTAGTTGTCTTAGAGGGAGAAGCACTTGATTCATCAAAGTGATCACAAGTTCAAGTGAAGAAGACTAGAGAATAAGGAAAGAATTCATCCCTTATCCTTGTGTTATGAAGTTTTGTTTGTGTTGTAGTATGTAGAAATGTGTTGATTGTATGAAGAAATGGAAGTTTGCAAAGTGGGTGTGCGGTATGTATGTGTAGCCGTGAGGATATATATGTTGTATACCTATAATGTGTTGAATTATGTTATATTCTAGTTGTGGTTGTGGTGAAATGCATGTTGGAAATGAAAAATTGAATGAATTTGATAGAAGTTGGTAGTGGGGTGTTTGGCCGTGTGGTATGGAGTGTGTGGAATGGAAAGGGATTAAGTTTGTTTAGTGTGAGAGTTGTGTTATTGTGATTCTTGCAATGTAAATGAAAGTAAAATGATATGAGTTTGCTTTGAAATGGAATGTAGGAACTTATGTCGCTTAAGTATGATTTTACGACGTTATGAAAATGAAGTTATTAGGTTGCTAATTATGATGATCATTGATAGATTTGGAAGTTGGAAACATGTTATGAATATGTATGCCAAAGATTAGAAGTTTTGAATGAGTTATGACTTTGGCGGAAATTTTGTATATTATTTATATCGTGTGTATAATTTAAGGAAACGATATGAAATGCTTTTAAACTATGTTGTGGTGAACTAGACTGATAATGAATGTGAAATCATTGAGATTAGTTTGAAAGTTAAGGTTAAAGTGAAGGTTATGACATTGTGTTGAAAAGATGGCTAAATAAGTTATATTGCGTTTATAGTGATTGTTGTTGTTGTTGATGTTTGTTGTTGGGTTGTTGTTGATGGTTTTGAACCGAGTCGAATTCTCGGGGGTGCTATATGTATAGGGGAGGTGCTGCCGAAATTTCGGTAGACATATATGAGTTAAGTTGAATTAGTAGCATCAATAACTCACAATTGGTAAATGTGACCATTTGCAGATTCTCGACGAAACGGGGAGTGAGCTTGGATAGGCGTGCAAAGCGCAAAAGGTATGTAAAGATACCCCGATCCTTCTCTTGGCATGCCTAAGTGTATTAGAATCGAATTCGGGCCTCGAAAGACTTTCTGCCCCTCGGAAATCCGCAAGTGAAAATATCACTTTTTCTTCCAGTAAGATTGAACTCTTTTGGTATGCTTTCTTGGAAATTATGCAAACTTTCTCTAAACTCCTTGGAAAGCTATAGAACGTCCGTAGAACCTTTGTAGGTGACCCCATAAGTTTAAAATATGTAATTTGAGCCCACCGCCTTGCTTGTCCCGAGGTGGGCCCACTATTCCCGGATTTGCCCTTATTGTACTTAAGTCTTATTTTCGAGCGGTCTTTGAAGGAAATGTTTGGACTACCATTCTGATTACCTAACTAACATTGTTTCAAATATTCCATTAAGTCTGATAACCTGTTTTGACACTCGGAACGATTTCAGAAAGGTTATACTTTTGTAATTCATTATGATACCCGAAACTCACTTACTATGATCCCGTCTGACTTCATTGGATTGGTTTGTTTTTGATATGCCTCATCGAGTCTATGGAAACATTTATGATATTTTAACTGTATTAGTCTCTCACTACTCCATTCGTGGATGCCCCAATGTTTCCCACACTGAACCCGGGCCAGGATATGTTGTCAAGCGTGATCCTTTGCATTGTTCGTCGTGCCTCGATGTGAGGGGGCAGGTATACGCGTACATGGGTTTGTGGAGTATGTTGTGCCATGTACGCTTGTTCTGATATGATTTGCTATGGCCATCTGATATGATATATTATGTGACGGGGTTATGCCCCATTCTGATTCTTCTGTGTTGTGGCACCAGCGTCGGGAGGGTGGCCACGTTCTGTCTGCCGAGTCCCTTGGCAGGGGCCGGATTTGATATGACATATGATTCTGTATACACTCTGCATGTTTTGAAAATATGTATTTGATACTTTGGATTTTCTGCTCGCTTTCTGTACGTTCTGTACCAGTTATGATTCTGTTTCTGTAATTCAGGCTTTACATATTCAGTACATATTTCGTACTAATACCCTTTCTTCGGGGGCTGCGTTTTCATGCCGCGCAGGTACCGACGACAGGTTTGCGGATCCGTCCGTCTAGGATATCTTTTCTGCCATTTGGAGCGCTCTTTTATTCAGAGCCATCTTTTGGTACAGTCTGCCACTTCTATATATGTATATTCTCGTTCATGGGTATGGCGGGGCCCTGTCCCGTCATATGATTCTGTCGGTCTGTTTAGAGGTCTGTGGACATGTGTGTGGGTTAGGGTCCTTCTGTACAGACGTGTGCTTATGTTGTGTTTGGGCGATCCCATTCGCCGCGGCGGCCGGTCCGCATATATTTAAATGTTGCTTTGTCGGCCCTGTGTGGCCTTTGTTGGTATTTTATGCGTGCAGGGTATATGGGATAGTCCGTAAAACAAAGGAAACTCTGCCGAAATTTTTCTGGAAATTATCTAAATTTGAAATAAAGCCTTGTCGGCTTCTGCCATATACTAGAATGCGTTTGAGTGTCCAGATCGGGCACTAGTCACGGCCTACGGGGTTGGGTCGTGAAAAAAGTGGTATCAGAGCGGTTCGTCCTCGGAATGTCTACAGACCGTGTCTAGTAGAGTCTTGTTTATCGGTGTGTTGTGCACCACACCTATAAACAGGAGGCTACAGGGCATTTAGGATACTACCCTTCTTTCTGTCTTAGATTGTGCGATAGAGCTGTGTTATTAGGATGACTCCTCCCTAACGAATTGTTACATTTGCAGTTATGCCTCCAAAAAAGCGACAGCGGCCCAAAAGGCCAAGGCAGCAGCTGTGGGAGAGACTAGTCGGGCCCAGAGGGTTACCAGGGCCCATGCACATATTTCTCCTGATATTTTGCCCCCGGCAGAGGGCTCTTCCACACCGCCACACGTACAGGAGATTGGAGCAGCAGCAGCTGCAGGTCGAGGGGCGGCTCCACCGCCAGCTCCCGAGATTCCAGTACCTGAGCCTCCAGCTCCACGGCCAGGGACTGAGGATCAGACTATGAGAGAGGCAGTCCAGCTATTGACCAGACTTGTGGTGGGACAGGTTCAGGGGCACGGATTGGGAGGTGACCGAGCATATAGGCGTGACAGTTCGAGAGCTCGTGAGTTCTTGACTTGTGGCCCTCCAGAGTTCTTCGGGACAAATCCCGAGGAGGATCCTGAGGAGTTTATCAGGAAGATGCGGCGCACCTTACATTTGATCAAGGCTTCTGCGACAGAGTCAGTCGAGTTGGCTTCGTACCGGTTGTATGATGTAGCAGCTAATTGGTACGAGTCTTGGGAGTTGGCCAAAGGAGACGGTGCTCCCCCAACAGTCTGGGATGAGTTTTCTGAGGCTTTTCTTAGCCATTTTCTACCTCCGGAGTTACGGCGGGCCAGAGCTGACAGATTCTTATTGCTGAGACAGAGGGGCCGCAGCGTCCGAGAGTACAGTATGGAGTTCGACTCATTGGCCCGATATGCGCCTGCTGTGGTAGCTACTATGGCTGACAGGATGCACAGGTATATTATGGGGCTGGACCGTTATTTTGTCGAAAGCTGTTTGGTACTGGCTGCTCAGCTCGGCATGGATATTGCCCGGATTCAGGCGCACGCCCAGGGCATGGAGGACCGACATAGGGAGCGTCAGCCTGATAGGAGTCAGGATCGGAGACATCCCAAGAGGGCCAGATCATCTGGGTATTCTAGAGATTTTCGGGGCAGACAGCCTCAGCAGCCGCAGCAGCCTAGCAGACATCTATCCCAGCCGGCACAGAGCGCACCTCCACAGCCTACAGGTCGCAGATTTGATAGCCCAGGGTATTCAGGAGCAGGTCAGAGCTCCAGGGCTTCAGGTTCGCGGACAGATAGGGGTTCTGGTCAGACGAGGCCACCTAGGCCTCAGTGTTCTTATTGTGGCAGATACCATCCGGGAGAGTGCTACAGAGCCACTGGTGCATGTTTTTCTTGTGGCCGTCAGGGCCATTCTGTGAGAGATTGCCCGTATAAGGGTAGTTCGGGTGGTGCAGCGCAGCCTACCGGATCAGCCGTCGGGTCGTCATCTTCATCAGTAGCTATGCGCCCGACAGGGCCGGGTACATCAGCACCAGCGGGTCGCAGCAGAGGCCGTGGTGGAGCTTCCGGTCCTAGCGGTCCTTCGAACCGCATTTATGCTTTGGCCAGCCGCCAGGACCAGGAGGCATCGCCTAATGTCGTTACAGGTACTCTATTGGTTTTCTCTCAGTCTGTGTATGCACTAATTGATCCAGGTTCGACTTTTTCATATATTTCGCCTCTTGTTGCTGATAAAATTGGTATAACGTCTGAGCCTATAGAGCCATTTGAGGTAGCCACACTGATCGGGGACTTTGTTGTAGCGAGACGGGTATATAAAGATTGCTCTGTAGTTATATGTGGCCGAGACACTAAAGCAGATCTGGTGGAGTTAGATATGATCGAATTCGATGTTATTATGGGTATGGACTGGCTGGCTTCCTGTTATGCCAATGTTGACTACCAAAATAAGGTAGTTCGTTTCCAGTTTCCTGGGGAGCCAGTTATAGAATGGGCCGGTAATACTGCATCGCCGAAAGTTAAGTTTATTTCATACCTTAAGGCGAGGAAGATGATCAGAAAGGGGTATATTTATCATCTGGTTCGTGTGCAAGACTTGAAAGCAGAAACGCCGACTCTTCAGTCAGTTCCCGTGGTTAATGAATTTCCAGATGTGTTCCCAGATGAGCTTCCAGGCCTTCCTCCAGAGCGGGAGATAGATTTTACTATTGATTTGCTTCCAGATACTTAGCCGATATCTATTCCCCCGTACAGAATGGCACCGGCAGAATTGAAAGAACTGAAAGAGCAGTTGAAGGATCTGTTAGAAAAAGGCTTCATCAGACCCAGTACTTCGCCTTGGGGAGCTCCGGTATTATTCGTGCGTAAGAAAGACGGGTCGCTGCGTATGTGTATTGATTATCGGCAGCTGAATACGGTAACCATAAAGAATAAATACCCCCTCCCCAGAATTGATGATTTGTTTAATCAGTTGCAGGGCGCCAAATATTTTTCGAAGATAGACCTTCGGTCAAGCTATCATCAGGCACTAGTCACGCCCTACGGGGTTGGGTCGTGACAGAAATAGTATGAATGAGGAATAAAAGTATGATTTAGCTATATGGCTCACCTAGATGTAAATGTGAAAGTATGATAAGAGGTGCCCAGGTGGGTTATCACTGGGTGCCCGTCGTGGCCCTCCGGTTGGGTCGTGACACGTGCCTAATTGGCCAGGCATGTCACCGCTAAGGCGGGCTGCTTATGACTACACCAAGCCTAGAGGGCCGGGCATGACACCACTAGTGGGCGGCGTATGATGATTACCCAGACGCGGGTTAACGATGAGGATGTATGTGATATGATGATATATGTGATTTCATGATTTATGTGATATGATTAAAATGCTCACACTCTTAAAAGTCAAGCAGGTTATATCTATTCTTCACCTTATGTCTTATGATTTCTCTATTATGTTCATTTCATTTATGCCTTACATACTCAGTACAATGTTCGTACTGACGTCCTTTTTCTTCGGACGCTGTGTTCATGCCCACAGGTAGACAGGAAGGAGATCCAAACTCGTAGTAGCTGTTAACCGGCCTAGAGAGCACTCCATTGTTCCGGAGGTTCCATTGATTTATTCTTTTATGTATATATGTTTTGGGCACGACGGGGTCCTGTCCCGTCCATATGTCTAGTACTCTAGTAGAGGCTCGTAGGTACGCATGTGTGGGTAGTATGGTCTCACGGTTTCCCATTGTATATATGTATTATTTTGATAGCCAAAGGGCTTATGTATATAAAGGTAATTATGTTTTGAATGAAAATGGTTTTCCTATGATTAAAAACATGAGAATAATGAATGAACGCAGGATGAGTAATAGAATGAGTGGTGCTCGGTGGTTAGCTTCGGCTACCCGTCATGGCCCCTAGCTGAGTCGTGACAAAAGGATATCCAGTTACTCTAATTGTTTGATAACCTGTTACTCTAGTGAATGCATGCAAAGATATAGCCATAAACTCATCAGTTACATCCAGCAAGTCATGTATTATTTCTCTTTCATCTGTTGCATTCAACCCTTCATCACAGAAAAAACACAATCCAGCAGATCTTTTCTCATCCATTTCAGCTGTGGTAAATCTCCCACCAGAACTGAATTTGTTGGGCCTATTGGGATTGGCTTCAAGAGGTTTCTTGAATGTGGAATTTGGTAGGAAAGGTTTTTGGAAGTTTTTGTGGTCTGTAGTGACTTGGAGTTGGCAAAAGAGCACCTTGAAATGGCTTAGTCACAGATTTCAAACCCTAAGTCTTGGCTTGAGCTTCAAACATCTCCTCTTGTAATCTTGCAATCTTATAAGCTTGCATACGTGTTCTTGGTAATTGAATCTTAACTGCTTTGTTCAACTCAGGTTTGAGTCCTCTTAAAAAACAACTGATTGTATTCTCAGTTGACAAATTCACAACTGTCAAGAGTCTATCAAACTCGGCCTGGTACTCCCTAACACTACCAGTTTGAGTTAAATTCTTCAAGGATTCCATACGATCTTCAAACTCCTCACCAAATCTTTCATTCAAAGCTAGCACATACTCAGTCCAAGTTGGATCTACGACTGAATTTCTACCCTTGATGTACGATCTATGCCAAGCTATGGCCTCTCCTTCTAGATGAATTGAAGTTACCTTAACCCTTTGATCAAAAGGAACTTCACCCATAGCAAAAAATTAATCTACTTTGTACAGCCAAGTTGAGAAATCATGGCCAGAAAATTTGGGAAATTCCAACCTAAAATTTCTTGTAAAGAAATTACCATTATGTGTAGGAGTATGATTAGCGTGATTTTCCTTCCTTATCTCTGGCAAAACTCCAACAGAGCAGTTCCTCTCCACTGATGAAGATTCAGCCCTTCTAACTTCTTGTTCCTTTCCTTTCCCATTCAATTGATTGATAGTTGTTCTTAATTCCATCATCTCCTTATCAACTATAAGATTGCGATCATTCATGTTATTCATACCCTCCATCAATTTCTGTAATTGATCTTGAATCTCTGTCAGTTTATCCTCCATTTCCTCAACTAGTCGATCTTGATTTTTGCATCTAGTAACAAATTCGCTGCTTCTGGTCATTATTCTACTGACAAAATCAATAGCTCTTATACCAATGGATGCACAATCAAATTGAAATGTATAGTTGTTAATCCAGGAGTGAACTCGAGGAAGATGATGCCTAGGTCAGGGAAGTAATCTGAAATTATAGCTAAGTAAGAATGATATAGAAGAGAAAGAAGAAAATTTTATTATCACAATCAATGAATGTTAATTCTCAATTACAATGGATATTTATACAATCAACATAAGTGTCCAGCTCAACTCTAACTAATCCTGTGAACAGTGCAACTAATTTCTAGAACCCAACTACTCTAACTAACTTTGGAAATCTGTAACCAACTCTGGGAAATATCTAACTAATTCTTTAACTACTTCACCCAATATCTAACTAATTCTTTAACTACTTCACCCAGTCCTAAACGTGCATCACTTTCCTTCTACATCTCATACTTTTGAACTCACCATATGATAGTATGTAGGCAGGTGCACAGAGATTTATTTATGTATTTTCAGGAATAGATAATAGAATAAGATTGAAAAATCTTTTTCATTTTTAACCTTGGCTAGATCATGTGCAAACGCTAAATTTACACATGAAATATTAAGCGGAATTGGACTTCTTTCCAAAGACGAAGCTACTGGATAATGATCATTATTGGTTGCATATTTGATTCCATCCATAAGTCGATAATCTTCCCTATGAGTTATAGTCTCAATAAGAGACAAAGCTACTCGATAATGATCATTATTGTTGTTTCTGTCAGCACTATACAATCACAAAGGTAAGTTCCTCAATGATGACAGACAACACAGCCAAACTGTATTAGGAGGATAGGCGAGGTTTTTGTTCAAAGTTTAGTGGAAAAGAATGCAACGGCAGAAGAATAAATTGCACATTGCATGCAATATTTTAGACAATCTAGAATAAATAAAAACCAGCAGCTATACATGAGGATACTCAAACATATACATGTGATCTGGTCATTCAATGTTTGTCTACCTATGCCTATGGGCTCTAATTTAGTACAATAATGTTGAAACAAAAATCAAAATAGTTGACAACAGGAAATGCATTCCACCCAGCTGACAGCCTGCAATCATGGCAACAACACATGTATCATCTTTCAACTCAAAATAAAGAGATTTGTTCCTACAAAGGGGTAAAAGTCCGTAATCAACCTTCAGACACCACCATAACATTATGGAGTATCAATGGTGAATACTCGCTCTCCAAGGCAAAATGAGAACTACGTTTATGAGGTCGAGCAGGAAAAGGAAATCAATTTTAAACCCCACCCCACCCCACCCCACCCCCCTTCTAACACGCAAGAGAAGTGATAGAGAAAAGCCAAGCTAGGAACTGAGATTCTCACCAGAATTTCCGAATGTCCGTGACGTTGGTAAAGCTGGCAAAGACATCTCTGCAAAGAGACACCAAAGAATATTCTCTGACTTCTATGAAATCAGTAAAATCACTTTAAAGATAGGCAGTGATCAGTCAGTTACCCGGAGCACACAGAGAAAAGGATGTGACCGATGATGATGAAGGCCATGGAGCAGCAATATTGTCATTTAAGTCGCAAGTAAAACTGAACCCGCTTGAATTGTCATATACCAGATCTGCTGGCAAGCTTCGAAGCAAGCACCCTGCTTCATTAAGTTGAACAACTTCATCAGTATAAAATAGACTGAACATAGCTAAAACTTCTCACTGTAGAAACACAAAATGTTTCTTGATCATGGGAAACACACTTCCCATCAACAAAATGCTATTACAGCAACATGCAGTTCCATATGAATCTAAAGCCAACCGAGTTATAAACTTCAAATTGTTTCTCATTAACCGCAGATGTATACGTAGTTTCCAGATCCCCAGAACCTAAATCAAAACCTTTAAGTTCACATGACAGACTATATGCAATTATTGCATGATCGAAACTTCTAACGCTAAGGACCATGTACATAACTAAGCATACTATACATAAGGAAATGGCTCTATTGATTTTATGGCTAACTTTCGGATAATGAAAATGACATTTTGATATCACGAATAAGCCTCTTAGAGTAATTGTTAATCTGATTAGAGTAGATCCCTTCTGTTAGGACGATTCAATCTGGTTTCCACCCCCAGCAACAAAATAGATGTGGACAGAGAGAACATGTGCAAACATTTCACAACATTTATCAGTAGTGCACATCAACTGTCTTTTCTAATGTTAGATGAAAAGAAGCACCGGGCACATGAGTGAAAGTATTATTAAACCATACAAGACACAAGATTTCATAAGATATTTTCAATATCATTAAGGAAGATGAAAGGGAAAATCCTATAACAGTATTTGAAACTACTGTTTCTTAACCTAAAATAGCAAGTTTCTATTCATAGATATGCACTGATTCTGGACCCAGAGCCGAGTCAGATGTTCATGGGGTCTCAACTTATATCAATATTACTGCATACGTTTCTGAATCAGTTTTTAAGCTTGATGAACACCCAGCCAATACTTCTTAACAACAGATACAGTTAAAATTCAACTATAGCTCACTACTGTATAATTACACAACATGAATCAACTTCCAACATCGGTCTCTAAAAGAGAATCTGTACCTTCTTGCCCATACGCTGCTCCACCACGGCAAACAGCAACCAGCCGAAAAGAAAGCAAATGTCAGCTCCAAAAAACAAGAGACATGGATAAACGGACAAAATCACAAAATGAATAATCACCTTGGAGACTAAAATCCTTTAAGTCAACATCACAAAGCTCATAAACATTTGTCAAGACTCCAGCCTTTTGTAACATAGAACCAAATACAGCAGCACATATAATTGCTTGCCGATTTGTGATCAACATTTGCTGCTGTATCCCTGTGATGTAGGCATTTAACGAGCTACAACATGAAGGACTGGGAGCAGCTAAATTTCTGCATGCATTGATAACTTCTGATGGCTGCTTGAAGTCCAGGGGACAAGCTACATCCAAAAGACTACAGCTTAAAAATAAGCCTTTAAAGTTTGGTAAACATACGTTAGATGGTATAGTATAGTACTTGGGCATAATGAAGGAACTAATTTCTGTGTTTATCCTTCTCACTTAATCTAGGGAAGAGATGAAAATATGATAAAAGTTGACAGCTTTATATTTCTAGCTCATGGATAATTCCAATTCAAGGACTACATACAACTTTATTACATTAAGAAAAGACGATCATTTTCAGCTGAATTTGGCACGTTAGGTCTTAACAACCTAATTGGAGTTTTCAGTGGATTTAGCATAATTGGACCACATCGTAGAAATAAAGCTCAAACTTAGAAGAGAAAAGTAAAAAGTCCAGCTACTAAAGCTTAAAACTTAAGATAGAGATTAGACAAGGAAACAAAACTAATACTTTTTTATAACCTAGAAGTATTTGAGGGCCAACTGGCTCATGGTGTGGAACTCAAAAATAATGGGGCTCCTCTACCTGTCTTCCCTTAAATACCAAACTTGTGGACCACTGCAGGGTTTGAAATCATGGTGTGAGCCTAACCCACATACCACGTGGATGTGCTGGTGGAACCAGAACTCAGCACTAGCTCCATTTTCAGTTCACCATTTTTAGCCATCAAGCATTGATGGGGTTGCCTTAAAATAGAACTGATTTCGCTACAATTCCTGACAACCAGGTTTGGAAGCAGCAAATCATAAGGGCTTTCAGATAGTTTCTTTTGAAAAAAGTAGTCCAAAGTATGACCCCCTCTTAATGACCAGGCCAACTTTTATCATTGAACCAAAGCCTCGGGGGACGAAAACAAAACTAACTCCTAAAATGCAGATGCTAACTATTAGAATCCTCGTGAATATTCTAAAATATATGTTAATATATAGGGTGGCTTAATTTACTCCTATTGTAATTAGGTATGATTCCCTTTCCTTTTTAGAACATGCAAATATAGTTATTTAGACCCCAATAGCTTGAGAGAATAAGCAAGCCAATTTCTCTCTTATTTTCTCTTCCACTTCACATGATATCAGTCTGGTTAACGCCAGCAACACATCGGAAGAGAATTCATCGACGTAATTTTTCCGGCAACTTTCTGAGGTTATTTGCGTCACAGCCTTCTTCCTCAGTGTTGTGCGAAAACCAACACCATCACAGGGTTGTCCACCCCTCGGCGAGCAAACCCCAGTCAGTCACTCCAGCACCAGACCTGAAGCGCGCCCTCACGTGCCGTTAGAACGATCCCTCTGGCGAGTACGTTTGCTCCACACACCAGTGCACGCAAGCTAGTGCACGCAAGCTCGTCCGGCCACTTTCCGACTTAGCTTTTTTTTCCAATGGGGTCACCTGGTCAATCCAAGGCTATCCAAATAAGTGCCTCCCGATTCCGACCACTTATTAGTGACCAGATTCGATTTTCTGGTAACTGCTTCTAGTTTTTCAGTTTTTCGGTCAATCCAAGGCTACCCATATAAGTGCCTCCCGATTCCGACCACTTATTAGTGACCAGATTCGATTTTCTGGTGACTGCTTCTAGTTTTTCAGTTTTTCGGTGACTGCTTCCAGATTTCCATGTCAGACAAATTTCACTCCGGTAACATCTACATCAACATATACTTGATATTTGCTTAACCTTTGACCCATCATCATGTCTCTCAGATCTGATATTTTTTATGCTAAGACAATAGTTTCCAGTAATTCAGACCATTATATCACTATTGAACCTTTTGATAGGTACTGCAAATTACTTTCTTTTTTTTAACAAGGTTAGTGCAAATTACTTATCTTGGTCTTCTTCAATTCAATTATGGTGTAATGGATAAGGTGTTGAAGATCAGTAAATTAAACAAGCTAATGATATTAATCAAAAGGATCGGGAGAATGGGAGAAGATGCTCAATTGTGTAGTTTATTGTGGATGTCTATTAAATCGAAGTCGATGTTGTTGTTTCGTCCATTCTGGACATGCTTGTTAGTTTTTGGGAAAAGGCTGGTGGGCTATACACGAATGACATCTCTCATTTTTGTAGTGTGATTTCTCGGTTGACTAGCCGCAAAAAGAAAGATTTAGAGGTAGATTTTTGCTGTGACCCATCATGTCTCTGGGATCAGATATTTTTTATGCTAAGACCATGGTTTCCAGCAATTCAGACTATTCTATCACTACTGAACCTTTGATAGGTAGTGCAAATTATTTATCTTGGTCTTCTTCTTAGTTTGGGAAAAGGCTCATGGGCTATACACAAATGACATCTACCACTTTTGAAATGTGATTTCTCGGTTGACTAACCTTAAAAAGCAGGATTTAAATATGTCTACTTATCTTGGACAGGTGCAGACTGTTACGAAAGAATTTAATGAGTTGATGCCCACTACTATAAGTGTTGGAAAACAATTGGAGCAACAACAGACGATGTTTATAGTTGTTACACTTGCTGGACTTCCATCTGATCAAATTTTGGCTAGTTCCACTGTTCCTATTTTTTGAAGAATAGAATATAGTTTAAAACAAGTTACCATCAATGAAACTAACAAAATACTTAAAACCCTAGTACATTTGAGAACTGTCTTAGTAACACAGAAAACTAACTCGAAAATTCACCATCTTCACAATCCTAAATTAAGCAGAAGACTTAGACTTGGCAAATAAAAGCAAGAAGAATAGTTTTCTAAACTCTGGCTAAGACCACAAGCTTGAGTTCAAATCCCTTTCTGACCTCCATTTCAGTCTCAGCTAAAACCTCTACCCTCAATCCAATACCCATGTAGCGAAGAACACAAATAAGAAAACAGTGACTTTAACAGAGAATGTTGAGTATATGTAGCATGAAGAGCAGAAGAGTAAGCTATGGGAGAAAGGTGTTTTATGAAGCTGAAACAAACCTAAGCACTTCTTAGTAAAAAGTTCTTTACTATGTGCTAAAATGCTTACCTTTGTTAACTTTGCAGGAAGACAACAACCGAAATGCAGTATTGGCATCCTCAAACCTTAGTTTCCTTGCAATCCATGAATAGACAACTCCCTTACAATCATTAAGAGTATCAATTTCACTAGGTGCCCCAACTATGTTCTTGTTATCACTGAGAGTCGTTTTCATCCCTGAGATCTGAAGTGCAGCCTCAGAAATTGCAGGCTGGCAAACAGGCCTGCAGCACTCTTTCAGAGGATCCACTGTGCTGCAAGACTCTAACAATTTGCTTGTATTTACTGCTTTCTCAAAGGTACTGATGTCCTTCACGGGGCAAGAACCACCAGTCAGATTGGACGACTTTACAGAACACATGCTAGATAATGAGCTGTTCGCTCCTCTGCTGGCTAGTAAACTGATGATATCTTTAAAACAATCATCAGCCACCGCATTTTGTAAAACTAAAGTATCAGAATGGTTGCTGTAAAATCCCTGGAATATGTGGAGTAAGCTATTAAACTGTGGGCAGCATATTACGTTCCCTACTATTGTCGACAAAGATTGAGTACAATCAGATGCTGTTTTTCCTGTGATGCTTGAAATGATCGAGAAATTTACAGGGCATCTTCCAGTCAAGACAGGGTCATATGTCTTTGGAAAGGAAGGGTACATTGGTGGCAAAGGTTCTCCAGGAAAAGGATAATGAGGGATCATAGTGGGTGATATATCAATTGGCTGAAAAGTTCCAGTGTTAGGTGAGCTAGGTAGTTCAGATGTTTGCCCAGGTTTAGGTAACAGAGGAAGAGCCACTACATTCTGATAGCTAGACAACCACAGAGCAATTACTAGCAGCAGGTGGCAAAAAGAACCTGCAATACGAGAAAAATCTGCATCTCAGCAAGCACACACAATTTATGACCTGGACTAGGATGCACATAAACTGTACGAGAGTTCAGCAATGTCAATTACTTTTAGTAAGTGGTTATTTCAGGCAATAAGGGCAGGTTAATACTACGTAGCTTGAAACTTGTGAAAAGATCATGATAATGAAATATGTGATTGTGATGCAAAGAAAATTAACTGTCATTTGCTATGCAGTAACGGAAAATATAAAGGCCGATAAGGGAGGAATGGTCTAGTGGTGAGGACTTCCCACCTCCAAACAATAAGCTTTTTTTATCATACCAGGAAAAAAAAAATACAAAGGTACAATCAAGCAAAAAAACTAGGGACTAAAAAGTTGTAGGCCACCGCGTAACCTTCTCTACAACTGCCTGCTTAATCATGAACTTATAAAATAAAAAACTTGAAACACCTATGATGCCATCTGTTAGGAGACAAAACAGAAATCCCAAGAAAATCTAGAGCAAGCCAGGTGGATTTGGGTGATGGGGGGGGGGGGGGGGGGGGGGGGGCAAAGTCACAGTGCAGAGCTTTATGTTTCCCAATCTCCTACTAGATAAAGGAAAGTCTAGCATAAAAACTTTTATGAACCCAGTGCTTTACCTTTGAGACGATTGACAATCTTCACACAAGCCATGACTCCACTAACCCTTAGGCAACATGGGGACGTGCAACAGGAACCTTTAGCCGGCTGATGGTACACCAATTGAGCTGATCACACAAGTATTAAGATGTGCCAATACCTACACCAGATCCAACCATGGGTTAACGCAGAAGAGATCATGCAACACCATAAAATCCTAAACTGCCTTATAAAGCAAAGGAACATTCATATATAAGCTTGGATCTGATTACTAAGAAAGAGGTACTACAACAGAGAGGAGCATAACATGCTTTGTACCCTGCATAAGGCAGTCCAAATGCATCATTTTCTTGTTGGAGAAGCACTAAATAAACATATAGCCAGGTACAACTCATATATCATGGAAAATGCAAGCTTAATAACCATTTGCAGAGTAGACAACTGATAAGATTGCAAGGTAAACTGGGGTAAGGCCTTAAGGGACCTTAGCAGACTAAATGCAAGATCTCGCTACATATACCCTAAGCAACTCTCATCCAAAGAATCAAGGAAAGAAGTCGGAATAAGATGTCCTAAATTGCCTCTCTTTCGTACTTGCCTCACCCTAGTTTTTCTTCTTCTTCTTTTTTGTAATTGTTACTTCTCTCGCCCTAGTTTGCTGCTTGAAAAATTGAAAAGAAATGGAACTTCAAACCCACTTCATATTTACATATCGCATCATCCAATAAATCCTCATCAAGAAAAAATCATCCAATAATTTCTTGAGATATCCTACTTCCATAACTGCTTTCCATTTTAAGCCAGTGTCCTAATTATCCTAATCACAGTTTAAGATCATGAACAAAGTGTAGGATAAAAGGCATTTCATACCTTAAACTTATAGAAAAAGAATAGCTTTTTCATAACAAAAGTTACAGCTTGAAACTTGAAAATAACACTAACAAGACTAACATTATCCTACTTTACTCCAGCCTAGTAACACAAATAAAAGCAAAAAAAAAAAAAACTAAACATCTAGACAAGAAAACCAAATCTTCCCAAAAAAAAAAAAAAAACACTAATCTTTCTGTCGACATAGAACATTGATGCAGACTGACTTTAACAGCTATAATAAGAAAGATTGGTTGATGCTTCAATGGTTGTACCAAGTGCAATTAGTGTAGTTCGCAGCTGTGGAGAGTTAACTTACAAAAGGACACAAGTTTCATCAGTTGTATTTGAACCCCTTATGTTTAGTTCCTTTATTTACGCAGTTACCCCAATTTTCCTTGTAATAGTTCTTTTAGATCCCATAAACTAGTTAGGGTTTCTTCTTTATACTCTGTTTTACTAATCCCTTTGAAAACTATCAATCAAATTCATCTTTTAGCCCTATCTAGAATAGCTTAGTTTTAGTTGTAGATTTTAGCTCAAAATACATAATAACTCGCAGCACCGTATTAAAAAAGGGAAATGCAGCTTAAATCCCTAAGATCTCAAGAAAAAGTAACCTACACCAATATAAGCAAATCCAAATGGGTAGTCAAAAAACATACACATAAAGAGAGAAGAAAATGATAAGGATGTACCTGAAGTGAAAACCCAGTAAAGAAGAGTAATTTTTTATGATCAGTTGTTGTCATTTAAGAATGGGAAAAGGGTTAAAGCAAATCAAGAAGCAAAGTTCATTTTTTTCCAAGTTAGAATCAACCCACAAAACAGGTTGTTGAGTTCAGTATATTGAGTTTGTAAAGTGGGGGTATATGTGGAAGAAAATATCAAGAATCCGAGGAAAAGGGGGAGAAGGGGAAAGTAGGTGCGGAACTGAATGATGGATAAAGTGGGGCGCTGCGGCTTGAGGGTGTGTAGCTATGTAGGTAAAGGGGATAGGGGGTGTTATGTTACTTTCCTCTTTTGCCCATAGTTGCTTGTTATGTACTTGGAAAAATGAGGTCGGAAGGCCACAAAGTCTTTAATTTGGAGACAGGGCCCCGACTTTCTTTTTCCTCTTTTTTTATTTTGTCTCGAAAATTACTAATGTTAAGATTAGCAAACACTCAGGGGCCTCTTTGTATTTGCACGAACTTCGGGGTGAAATTTTAAATTAACAAAAACCTAACAAATTTAGGCTCCAACTGATCTTCACCCGTCATCTTCCCCCCAAAATTCATTCTTTGATCTTCCTGCTTCTCGAAACTACAGATTACTTGACAAAAACCTAGATACATTAGCAGTGATTTGAAGTTCTTGAATATCCCCTTCTTCAACTTCCCTTGAAATATGCGATTTCAAGATTTATTTTACCTTGAAGTGATATATAGGTATGGAACCGTAATTTATCCTCTTTTTTATTTTTCGAATTTCAGTTTGTAATATTTTTTTTTTTCTGAATAAGTTTCACAGTTTGTAACTTTGATTTCATCATAATCATGGCTAGGACGAAAAATCTCAATAAAAAAGCTATTGGGAAAGGTAAATCGGAAAGTAAAAAATCTCTAGGGAAAGTTAAATCGGTGGGGGAGTCCGCTGGAAATAAAAAGAAAAGTCGGAAAAGGTTGAGAGTGGAGGTGGAAGCTGTTGACGACAACCCTGCATTGTGTAATTTTATTAATAAACGCAAAAATGATTCTAATTTACAAGTAGAAGAAGAAAAGAATGAAGATGTTCAGGAAGAAGAAATTGTTGAAAAAAGAAAAGAAAGGCGATGTTCAGGAAGAAGATACTATTGAAAAAGGAAAAAAATGGTAATGTTCATGAAAAATAAGTAGTGAAAAATAGTGTTGAAGATGAAGGGGGAAAGTATGTGGAAAACACAAGTGATGATGATGATGATGAAGAAGAAGGAAAAGATGATAAGAAGGTGAAGAAGAAGAAGAAAACGAAAAAAATGAAGAAGAAGAAGATTAGGAGGAGGAGGAGGAGGAGGAGGAGGAAGAGGAAGAAGAAGAAAACAATGTTGATGAGAGTGCCATAGACGTTGGAAGGTATGGATTGACCACATGAAGGGATAAGTTTGGTGGTTCTTTCACTGGCAAGATCTCAGCATGGTCTAGGATGTTAAATTTTTCGAATTAATAGATATTATCAAGACCTTACCGAACTTTTTGAAGCCTCTTGCTTTGGCAACTTCTTGTTAATGTCAAGAGATGGAGTGGATTCAATGGACAAATGGCTCATTCTCTTCTTTTTTGTCAAGTTACAAAGAATGAGAAAAGGCATGAGATGTGGTTCGTATAGGAGGGAGTTCCCAAAACAGCTTGAGGAAGTTTGTGTCACGACCCAAACCGATGAGTCGTGACGAGTGTCTGACCTCTAGAGACCAAACGACCTTATTGTAACACTCCGTAAATTAGAGGTAGGTATGAATATGTAAAAATCTAGTGATAAGATGATATTATATCTATATGAATCCATTCTTGATGAATTCGGGTGGAAGATGGTCGTTTTGAAGTCAAACCAACAATTGAAGTTCTTAAGGGCTCTTAAATTCGCCTAAGTTTTGGTAGGTCTGTCTTCTGGACTATTTGTCACGACCCGACTAGGGGCCGTGACGAGTACCCGATACTTGTACCGAGCACTCCTTATCTATCATATTACCTTTACCTCTTAGCAAGCCGTGTAAACAGAGCCATATTTTTTTTTTTGAACATTAACATTAGCAGCGTCATTCTGATCATAGGCTAATAAACTTCGTTAGCACTTTATACAACAACATTAACATGCCAAAACACCATATATCTAATTATACTTGACCGACTGTACATATCTGCCTACGAGCCTCTAGACATAGTACACTGATACATAGAAAGGGCGTACTATCGTGCCCGAGATTATATATACACAAAATAGTACCACTGAAATAAGGCTCCGGAACGACTGGAGCGCTGTAGAGTACTGCTGGCAGAGCTCCTAAGGATCAAGTCCACCTGTTTACTGACCTGCGCGGCATGAAACGCAGCGTCCACAAGAAGGGACGTCAGTACGAATAGTGTACCGAGTATGTAAGGCATAGAAAATAATACAAGCAGTGACATAGAGTACGATTAATAATATCATGGAGTCACAGGGCATATAACGAGGCGAGAAAGTAACCTGTGCATAGGAAGACCCCTTTTCAGGCCGGCTGTCATGTAGGCTTGTCATTTCGTCTTTGAAACGTTTCTTTTCATAAGCATAGGAATTAACATTTATATATTACTTATTCTCGAGTACAGAAAACAGTACATTTCAGTAACGGTACCTTTTTGCTCACATTTACAGACGCCGAATACAATCGGCTCCACCCCCACGGTGTCCCTTATTCTCGTATACAGAAAACAGTACAATTCAGTAAACAGTATCTTTAATTCACATTTACAGACGCCGAATACAATCGGCTCTCCCAAGCCCCCTCCCCAACGGTGTCCCAACACATTACATCATATATAGGTAGCATACATTATATATATATATATATATATATATATATATATATATATATATATATATATATATATATATATATATATATATATATATATACAGACGCCGCGTACGGCTCTCCCATATCCCGCGTCCGGGCATCCCGCGTCCAGGATGGAATCCAGCTGAATCAGGTGGTGATATAACAGTGGCCCTTCCCCTTTCCCCATACACATATACATATACATTTGCTTATCTTTTATACATATACACGTATCATATACAATTACTTATCTTATTTATATATACATATCCATACACATATACCTGTTTTATATACATATATCATATAAGCACACAAGAGCCAAGGAAAAATCATGTATCCATCGGAGCGACGTAAGGTCGGTGACCTCCGATTACGTTATGGAATGCTAGTTATAGCTTTGTCTCACCTTGAAGGAACAAGTATTTTAAGGCGAGGCTATCAACGGAGAATAGTATTACAGTAACCGAAAAATGAAATCGTGGGCATCATAGATGACCGTCATAGGCTTTGGAGTCAGAGAAAATAAAGAGATAGCTAGGAAATATAAATACGATTCAAAAATTAGTGTATCACTTTCATGTTTACATAAGATACTTAGCTTAGTCATCTTAGTCATAGAGTCGTTCCGATCGTACTTATCAAAGGTACATTCTCTTATCTAACATTGTCATTATCATTATCCTCATAGAAACATTCTCGTTAGAGTAGTCATAGTACTTATCATTCGGTAACGATATTGGGATCAAAAGTCCCCTTTGGATTTACTTCAAGTAAGTCAACCACGACTATAGGGAAATCCGAGAGTAACGGGCCCACCTCGGGCCGGATGAGGTAGCGTATACGATTTACGTATGTTACGTTTCATAGCGTTACTTGTGAGGGTCTTAGGGTAATCGGGTCCCATTTATACAAATTCTAAGGGTTTAGGAGGTTTTTCCCCCAATTGGCACACTTTCTAGTTCAATTCTAATGAACAAAAAGTGGAAAACTTTAGGTGCGGATTCCGGGGAATAGGGTTGTCCCCGAGGCTCGTAACCGACTTAGTACATCTAAGACATGCCATAGAAAGAAGGGTGAAGCCTTACATACCTCTTTCCGCGCCTTTAGCTATTCCAAATTCACGTCACAATTTCGTCAAAATCTGCAAATTGGTCATTTTTACCCAAAACTCTCATTAGTATACTTAGAGTTGAAATCTTAAGGTAATACTTGGCTACCGAAATTTCGGCAGCATTTCCTCTGTAAATGTACCATCCTCGACATTCAATTTAGTCACATTCTCGTCAAACACAATCCGGGAATTCAAACCCGGCCAAACTATCAACATGAATTCAACAATCACACTAGCGATCCATACATTACTTTCTTCCACATTTATGGACTTCACTATCATTCTACACATTCACAACATCATTCATGCAAAAATAAGAATTTACGCTAACGTCAAATTAACTTCTTCGACGCTTCCACAACGATTACAACTTCGTTTTCATTATGGAACGCATAACAACAACAATCAAAACACTACATAAAATCAATCCGATTGTCCCACACAACATCACCATATTCGGCCACCATGATCAACAACACAACAACTCGAATATTAATTACAACTTGCTCATTGTTCCTCAACAATTCAACACACAATCATGGTTACATAAGCCATGTTCACGGCCACCTATGTCATGCAGACACACTCGGCTAACATCAACCATGCACACCACAATCTCTCCAAATTCATTCAACTTCCATTTTCCACACATCATTCACAACAATAACAACCAAACACTAATTAAGTAATTGAAGCATGGCTCCTACACATATATATACATACACGGCCATACACTATATTTCTCTCTTTCATGAATTTCATCTATTTTAGGATACTACAACACATATACACCATATATAACACATAAAACAAGATTAGAATTTACCTTTCTTCTTCAACTTCTCACTTGCCTAACTCTTGGCAACTTGTATGATTTTGAACCTTTCTTGCTCCAACAACAACTCCACCTTGTTGTGCACCCTCTACTTGGTGGAAAATGATTTTTGGAAGAATTTTGCAATTTTTTTCTTGGGTTTTTCACTATGGCCGAATGGCCTTAAGCTTTGCCCTCTTCTTTTGTTCTTCAATTTTCTTGAATTTTCTAGAACACTTATGGGATAAAGATGACTTAGTCATCTTATTTAATACCATGAATTAATGAATCATGGGCCAAACCCATCAACATGGCCGGTTGGGCCTCTCTTTCTCCTTAAAAAAAATGTCAAGCCCACTTTATATTCTTAGCTAGTTCTTGCAATTTTGGGAAGCAATTTTTCCAACTTCCAAGTTTGCCCTTCGTCGTTCTCCATATTTCCACTTCTAGACTTTTCATAAGCAACTCATGTGCCAAACAAAATAAAATATTGCCTTGCTTGTTGTTTTCCCGCGATTGTCTTGAATTATCCGATTGCATAAAATGCGGGATATAACATCCTCCCCCCCCCCCTTTAGAACATTCGTCCTCGAATGTTAAACTTGCCTCATAGCGTAGTATATTATTTCGGGGAGGTCTCCCTTGCAGATGCCTCATGTCGCCTCGTATATTCATCTTAGGAGCTTAGGTTGCCTTTTGCGATCTTCACGGTTATAATCCCTTTTTCGTGGCACCCGCCGCGTCTACCCCCTCACTAGACACGTTCCCGTATATCGCCATATCATGGATCTTTTGTATTAGCTAGTGTGGACTCAACACCGGTCTCACCCTGTGACATCTATACTTTTCTCCTTCGTTGCCAAAGCTTTCTGTTGTTAATACTTCCCTTTTTTCTGTTAGTTTAGTCCATCTCGGCCTACATGACTCATATGGGATTTCTAACCACTTTTCACACCCCAATTTACTTTGGGCTGTCTACGCTTACACTCGTCCCTTATTTCCGCATTTATGAAATTTTCAGTATATTTCCCAGGGGGTCACCCATCATGGAATTACTCCCACATGAGCACGCTTAACCTTGAAACTTTAATGCATTTCAGTGTGTCGGTGTTAGTACTTCTACCTCCACTTCCCCGTACTACTTATGTCGCATAATATGGGACGCGTTGGGGTCTTAGCAGGTTTCGAAACGTCCGCGTAACACATCTTTTCTTTTATTTACAGTTCTAACCTCCGCAATCCTCAATATTCACCTTTTTCCTATGTGTATGGTCACTTTTCGTCCTGAGTTTGCAAATTTCCAATATGTCTAGTAACACAAAGAGTAACATACGATAGAGTAGAGCCTGGATCAGTTTAACGCATACATATAATAGGAAAATGCCGATAGTGTACCTGTAGCTGCATCTGGGGAAGGTGCAGGATCCTGCCGTCCTGCCAATGCGTATATACGGTGCGGAGGACCGGCTGAACTGGGTGCCCCTCCTCTACCTCGGCCGCGGCCCGCTGGAGCCTGGGAAGTCTGTCCACGAGGGCGCACGGCCGTCGATGAACAGATTGCTGATCGGGCTGGCTGAGTTCGGCCTCCTTCATCCTTTAGTGGGCAATCACGTACAAAATGGTCAGTTCGACCACAGGCAAAACAACCACCGGTGTCTAGGTAGCACTGCCCAGAGTGTGGCTTGCCACAACGAGCACATCGTGGCGGGGGAAGCCCCGTCCCGCTAAAATCAGCTCTGTACTGGGATCCTGAAGCTCTAGTACCCTGATCCGATCCCGAATAGGCGGAGCGGTCAAATCTTCTATCCGCAAATCGAGGTGGTGCACTGGCCACTGATTGGCCTGAATACCTAGACTGCTCTTGTGCATGCCCCCTTCTATACTCGCTTCTAGCCCCAGAAGATCTGCCCCGTTTTCTGAGACCCCTATCTGGATAAAGCTCCTCTCTCCGTGATTGGTACTGTTCTTCCAGATTTTGGGCATGGGCCTGGATGCGGGTAATAGTCATCCCGTCCTGGAGTGAAGCCGTCAAGCACTCTTTAACCAAATGTGGCGCTAGCCCACTTACAAACCGGTGCACATGGTCTCCCCTATCAGCTATCAGGGCAGGGGCATACCTGGTTAGCGAGTTGAAACGAAGGTTGTATTCTCGGACACTCATATTTCCCTGTCTCAGGTTCAAGAACATATCGGCTCGAGCCCGTCTAACCTCTGGCGGTAGGAAATGTCGCAGGAACGCCTCAGTGAACTCCTGCCAAACCGGAGGGGGTGCATTTGCTCCCCTCGATGATATCCAGCTACTGTACCACAGAACTGCCACATCCCGCAGCCTGTATGAAGCCAACTCTACGGACTCCGTATCTGAAGCATGTATAATCCTCAGAGTCCTCAGCATCTCATCTATAAAGCTCTGCGGGTCTTCCTCTGGTTTTTGACCCATAAAACTCTGGCGGCTTCAGGGTAATAAAGTCACGGGCTCTTGCGCTTACCGCCCTGTCTCCCAAGTCTACATCTTGCCGCTGAGCCTGTGCGGCAACTAACTGGGTCAATAACTGGATGGCCTCTGCCATCTGATGGCCCGGAACTGCTGGCGGTGGAACTGGAGGTGCGGGGGCTGGAGCTGGAGCTCTTCCCTGCTCTGCCGGTGCAGGGGGAGCAGGAACAGTCTGAGGGGGAGCCTCATTATGAGATCCTTCTTCTTCTAGCTCCCGTTCAACTCTGCTGGCCGCCACCCTCTTGGCTTTCTCGGCCATCGTAGTCTTTCTCTTCGGCGGCATTACTGAAACCATAACATAGGTTTAGGAAAAGGAATATCGAAGCCTGGCAACTTAGCTCTATCACACGATTTCATAATGCAAAGAAGGTCACATTTCCTAAATTCCCTGTAGCCTCCTGTTTATAAGTGTGGCGCGCTACACACCCATAAGCAAGACTTTACTGGACACGGCTCGTAGACAAACCCTAGGACCGAACTGCTCTGATACCACTTCTGTCACGACCCGACTAGGGGCCGTGACGAGTACCCGATACTTGTACCGAGCACTCCTTATCTATCATATTACCTTTACCTTTTAGCAAGCCGTGTAAACAGAGCCATATTTTTTTTTTTGAACATTAACATTAGCAGCGTCATTCTGATCATAGGCTAATAAACTTCGTTAGCACTTTATACAACAACATTAACATGCCAAAACACCATATATCTAATTATACTTGACCGACTGTACATATCTGCCTACGAGCCTCTAGACATAGTACACTGATACATAGAAAGGGCCGAGTACTATCGTGCCCGAGATTATATATACACAAAATAGTACCACTGAAATAAGGCTCCGGAACGACTGGAGCGCTGTAGAGTACTGCTGGCAGAGCTCCTAAGGATCAAGTCCACCTGTTTACTGACCTGCGCGGCATGAAACGCAGCGTCCACAAGAAGGGACGTCAGTACGAATAGTGTACCGAGTATGTAAGGCATAGAAAATAATACAAGCAGTGACATAGAGTACGATTAATAATATCATGGAGTCACAGGGCATATAACGAGGCGAGAAAGTAACCTGTGCATAGGAAGGCCCCTTTTCAGGCCGGCTGTCATGTAGGCTTGTCATTTCGTCTTTGAAACGTTTCTTTTCATAAGCATAGGAATTAACATTTATATATTACTTATTCTCGAGTACAGAAAACAGTACATTTCAGTAACGGTACCTTTTTGCTCACATTTACAGACGCCGAATACAATCGGCTCCACCCCCACGGTGTCCCTTATTCTCGTATACAGAAAACAGTACAATTCAGTAAACAGTATCTTTAATTCACATTTACAGACGCCGAATACAATCGGCTCTCCCAAGCCCCCTCCCCAACGGTGTCCCAACACATTACATCATATATAGGTAGCATACATTATATATATATATATACAGACGCCGCGTACGGCTCTCCCATATCCCGCGTCCGGGCATCCCGCGTCCAGGATGGAATCCAGCTGAATCAGGTGGTGATATAACAGTGGCCCTTCCCCTTTCCCCATACACATATACATATACATTTGCTTATCTTTTATACATATACACGTATCATATACAATTACTTATCTTATTTATATATGCATATCCATACACATATACCTGTTTTATATACATATATCATATAAGCACACAAGAGCCAAGGAAAAATCATGTATCCATCGGAGCGACGTAAGGTCGGTGACCTCCGATTACGTTATGGAATGCTAGTTATAGCTTTGTCTCACCTTGAAGGAACAAGTATTTTAAGGCGAGACTATCAACGGAGAATAGTATTACAGTAACCGAAAAATGAAATCGTGGGCATCATAGATGACCGTCATAGGCTTTGGAGTCAGAGAAAATAAAGAGATAGCTAGGAAATATAAATACGATTCAAAAATTAGTGTATCACTTTCATGTTTACATAAGATATTTAGCTTAGTCATCTTAGTCATAGAGTCGTTCCGATCGTACTTATCAAAGGTACATTCTCTTGTCTAACATTGTCATTATCATTATCCTCATAGAAACATTCTCGTTAGAGTAGTCATAGTACTTATCATTCGGTAACGATATAGGGATCAAAAGTCCCCTTTGGATTTACTTCAAGTAAGTCAACCACGACTATAGGGAAATCCGAGAGTAACGGGCCCACCTCGGGCCGGATGAGGTAGCGTATACGATTTACGTATGTTACGTGTCATAGCGTTACTTGTGAGGGTCTTAGGGTAATCGGGTCCCATTTATACAAATTCTAAGGGTTTAGGAGGTTTTTCCCCCAATTGGCACACTTTCTAGTTCAATTCTATTGAACAAAAAGTGGAAAACTTTAGGTGCGGATTCCGGGGAATAGGGTTGTCCCCGAGGCTCGTAACCGACTTAGTACATCTAAGACATGCCATAGAAAGAAGGGTGAAGCCTTACATACCTCTTTCCGCGCCTTTAGCTATTCCAAATTCACGTCACAATTTCGTCAAAATCTGCAAATTGGTCATTTTTACCCAAAACTCTCATTAGTATACTTAGAGTTGAAATCTTAAGGTAATACTTGGCTACCGAAATTTCGGCAGCATTTCCTCTGTAAATGTACCATCCTCGACATTCAATTTAGTCACATTCTCGTCAAACACAATCCGGGAATTCAAACCCGGCCAAACTATCAACATGAATTCAACAATCACACTAGCGATCCATACATTACTTTCTTCCACATTTATGGACTTCACTATCATTCTACACATTCACAACATCATTCATGCAAAAATAAGAATTTACGCTAACGTCAAATTAACTTCTTCGACGCTTCCACAACGATTACAACTTCGTTTTCATTATGGAACGCATAACAACAACAATCAAAACACTACATAAAATCAATCCGATTGTCCCACACAACATCACCATATTCGGCCACCATGATCAACAACACAACAACTCGAATATTAATTACAACTTGCTCATTGTTCCTCAACAATTCAACACACAATCATGGTTACATAAGCCATGTTCACGGCCACCTATGTCATGCAGACACACTCGGCTAACATCAACCATGCACACCACAATCTCTCCAAATTCATTCAACTTCCATTTTCCACACATCATTCACAACAATAACAACCAAACACTAATTAAGTAATTGAAGCATGGCTCCTACACATATATATACATACACGGCCATACACTATATTTCTCTCTTTCATGAATTTCATCTATTTTAGGATACTACAACACATATACACCATATATAACACATAAAACAAGATTAGAATTTACCTTTCTTCTTCAACTTCTCACTTGCCTAACTCTTGGCAACTTGTATGATTTTGAACCTTTCTTGCTCCAACAACAACTCCACCTTGTTGTGCACCCTCTACTTGGTGGAAAATGATTTTTGGAAGAATTTTGCAATTTTTTTCTTGGGTTTTTCACTATGGCCGAATGGCCTTAAGCTTTGCCCTCTTCTTTTGTTCTTCAATTTTCTTGAATTTTCTAGAACACTTATGGGATAAAGATGACTTAGTCATCTTATTTAATACCATGAATTAATGAATCATGGGCCAAACCCATCAACATGGCCGGTTGGGCCTCTCTTTCTCCTTAAAAAAAATGTCAAGCCCACTTTATATTCTTAGCTAGTTCTTGCAATTTTGGGAAGCAATTTTTCCAACTTCCAAGTTTGCCCTTCGTCGTTCTCCATATTTCCACTTCTAGACTTTTCATAAGCAACTCATGTGCCAAACAAAATAAAATATTGCCTTGCTTGTTGTTTTCCCGCGATTGTCTTGAATTATCCGATTGCATAAAATGCGGGATATAACACTATTTTCATGAAAATGTGTTTTGAATTTGGAAAAACCTTCTTGATGAAAGTTGTAGATCTTTGAAATAGCTTTCCAATGGTAGGTTACCCAGCCCGAGAAAAGTTATGTACAAAAAGTTATGTCTGTTTTACTGAAGGGCATAAAAGCTGGAGATTTCGCCCAAAGGACGCCCGGAAAGTACGGGACATCCTTTAAAGTATGGGACGTCCTTTTAAGACGTACTTCTTCCGTTTCTGGCAGAAAATTGGGTTTAAAATGGGTGTGGTCTTATTTTGTTCCCATTTTTTTTCATCCTTCCAAACCCTAAGGACGAAATCATCCCTTCAAGTCTTCAAATCAAAGGTAAGAACACCCTTAACATTTCTAATCTATTCTAACATCAAACCCATGATTCTTGTGACCAAAACCTAGGGTTTGCAGCATAATTCTTCCCAAAGTGATTCAAGCTAGGGTTTGGGTGTTCTTCATTATAAAAGTGAATTGTTAAACTTTGTTTAACGTATTAAGGTATATCTCTTTTAAAATCATTGTTGACTATAAAGGTGATTTGTATGTCTCTTTTTAAAATCATTTTTGACTATAAGGATGATTTGTATGTCTCTTTTTAAAAAGTTATTTTGAATAAAAATCACTTTTGAACCTATTGTTGGAAGTATAAATTCTATTCAAGAGTTTTTAATGAATGAAAGGAAAAGTAATCTTTTCATGTTTCTTGAACTCTAATTCATGTCTAACTTGTGGTTAATGTGTGTGAGGGGACAAACCGACATTAAACCTAGATTGTAACAAACCCTATATATGTATAAGATATTATGAATGTTTTCCTCTATGAGAGATGCTTAATAATGATGGTTAAGAGTTGGTAATGACATTCTTATTGATGAATTGAGACATGGAAATCTTTTGTAAAGGAGTTATACGTTTTCAAAACACTGACTGGAATGACTTAATCTTTCGATATGGCATAATGAACTTTAATGTTATTGATGGTGTGACTACTTTGAGATAAATTGTGAATCGGCTTCTATTCCATGGAACTGGTTTTGTGTTTTGCCTTGCTATTCGGGAGGAATAGTAGCCACTATGGATCCTAGTGTATTAATTGCCTTGTCATTCGGGAGGAAGAGTGGCCATTTCTGGGTTCGCTACCTGGGGTGTATTAATGGCCTTGCTATTCGGGAGGAAGAGTAGCCACTGTGAATCGATATTCCGGTGTATTGCACAGTGTTTAGGGAACCTCTATGGTCATCCCTTCGATGTGATTGATTCTTGGGCCTGTATTGGCATGTGTGATATTCTTATTCTCTCATGGAACTGTTGTTGACAATCATGATCAATTTGAAAGGCATAATTGAAAGGAATTGGGCCTATGTGGGCGATTTTGATATCCATCTTTATTATGGAACTGGTATTTATGCCTGATTGATTTAAAGCATAATTGAAACTGGGATTTTGAAATGGTTTGTAAAATGTTTAACAAATGATATTAAGAATCATAAAGTGGAATGACTGTTTTTTATACTATCTTTTCAGAACTGATTTCTTTATGTATTATTATATTTTATTTTTATGTTACTTGTTGTCCCCGAGGCACTCACTGAGTACAAAAGTACTCAGGCATACCATTGTTATTTTTTATGGTATGTTAGGTAACGGAGAAGAGCAGGTTCGTAATACTCTTAACGCTTAGGAGAACTTGCTGCTGCAGTTGATTTGGTGTGCCCACATCTTTGTTCGTGGGACACTTCTTGTTTCATTTATTATTCTAGATTTCCGAGCTACGTCCTGAAGTTAAATGATTATTGTGTCTCTTAGAAGCTCCATAGATAGTTGTCAGAATTGTGGGTAGATTGTCAAAGTCTCGTACGACTTAAAGGGTGTTTGCCACGTTTATGACTGTTTACTTACATTAGACTTCCGCTAATCTTATTTCATAATTGTGATCCTAATATATGCAGTTACTTATAACTTTGTTTAATTTAATAAGGAAATATTATTAAAAAGGAACTTGATGTTACATTTATTTTATAAACCGTTGGAAGCGAATATTGAACCTGGCGGGTTCAAGTGTTATTATTGTGTTGTTTAGGTTCTTCCGATATTGTTCATGATGTCAGATGCCGGTCACGTCTAGGCTGGGTTTAGGGGCGTGACACTTATACTCATATCTGAACCTTACTGAACATCAGGGGCCCACAAGTGACTTAAACTGATCTCATATTGCCTCATAAATAGGTAACATCATGAACTATGTACAACCTATATATACATAAACATGCTGAAAGAATAGCGCAAGCCAGCTAGGCTGCTACATATACTGTACACAAAAAAATAGAAGCCGACAAGGTTACATCATCTGACTAACACATACAACTGTTTACAAACCTCTACTGGAATAAAAGTTGTAGAAAGGACCGGACAGGGCCCCCGTCATACCCATATGCATGTACATCTCAAAAGACTAGCATACCCAAAATATACTGCAGCTCCGGATCAATGGAGCGCACTGACCACTACTGGATAGAAGTCCTACTAAGTCAGACAACCTGTCAGTCTACCTGAACCTGCGGGCATGAACGCAGCCCCTCGAGTAACGGGGAGTCAGTACGGATAATGTACTGAGTATGAAAGGCATAAGAGGAACATGTATACGTAAGTATCATGAATAAGATCTGAACTTATAAGCTTAAATGACTATCTGCATGTACTTGTATGAACTAGTATCTGTATGTAACTGCATGAATCTGTATAACTGACAATGCCTCTGTGGGTGCATAATATGCATGCTCATGCCTGTCAATGTAGGTCATACAATATATATATATATATATATATATATATATATATATATATATATATGCATGCTCTGTGTGCATGTACTTGTATGAACTAGTATCTGTATGTACTTGTATAAGTTGAATGACTATCTGCATGTACTTGTATGAACTAGTATCAGTATGTATCTGCATGAATCTGTATAACTGACAATGCCTCTATGAGCCATAATATGCATGCTCATGCCTGTTAATGTAGGTCATACAATATATATATATATATATATATATATATATATATATATATATATATATATATATATATATATATATATAATTCCTTCATTATTTGTCATATCTACCTCTGTTATTCCGATTATTGACTTCTATTAGATTGCATGATCCACAAAGATGGAATTCAGTAATAGACCTTTGGAAAGGAATAGTAGTAGCAGACTATATAAAAACTTATAATAATACAGATGCTGAAACTATGTATAAATACTTAGAGACATTTTTAGGAGAATCAGCTAAAGCTCTATGGGAAGCATATAAGGAAGATTTTTTGATGGAATTTCAACACTTAGTATCCATGGGAGCAAATCCATACAATTTTACTAATAAAATACATACTTTAATTATAGGAGAAGATCCAAACAGTGGATTAGTAATACTACAGAGAAATGCTTTAATTAAATTAGAGCAGTTAAGTATAAGTAGTTGGTTTCATATTAAAAAAATTTAAATGATTATTTTTATTATTGTACAATTAGTGAAAATGCTTTTGACCAAGAACTAGGAAATAAATTATTTAATAAACTACCAGGAGCTTTAGGAAGAGAAATAGAAGACAGATGGAATAAAAGAGACAGAGTAGTACAAAATCCTAATTTAAAATGGTCAATAGGACATGGAATACAACATATAATGGATATACTACAAGAAAAATGCACGCATATACAAATACAAAAACAATTAAAACAAAATGAGATGATTTTTTGTAAAAGCGTGGTATACACTACTCAGAGTTATGATAAAGACAATTATAAAAAGAAAAAGTATAAGAAATACAGAACTCAATATAATAGAAACTACCCTCAATATAATAGAAAGAAGGGTAGGAAATTTTTCAATAAGTTCTTTCAATAAGAAAAGTTCAAAGGACAAAGCAGGAAATTAATGTTGTTTTCAAATTTTTTTAACAATCCTACTCGGTACTTCCTCACTCATATATTTCTTCTTATCATGTAGTTATAATTAATTTTCTGTCTATCTCCCAAATTTAGTTTTTTTTGAACGGTAAAAAAGGAACAATAATTTTTTTTTCTTAATCTGGACACGAATCTTGTTATACTGTTCATCTCTTTCTCTTAACCTTTGTTTTTAATAACAGTCTTCTGTAACCACACCCCGGTAACCACGACCAACATCGTCCTTTATAATTTGGACATTAAAACGGCCTCTTTAACACCTAGGAATTTACAGGTTAATCCATCGAGGTTATTAAGAAGTTAAGAGAAAAACCATATACTAAGAATAACAAATTCATGATGATAAGGAAGTAATTACTTAAATATAATAATCACAAAATAATTTACATAATAGGGAGATTAGTACAGAAAACATAGTAAATAACTTACATGGTCTGAAGAAGGAGAGAGGTTTCCCTTTCGTGGAACCCCAAAAAACTACTTCACACTAGGGGGTAGTTATTAAAAACTTAATACTAATTTACAATAGGAGTTTATATTACACAGGTTTTTGATTGGGAAAGGATTGGAGCATTTGATGAAAGAGAAGGGGAATATGGAAGTTTTCTAGAGAGAGGTGGTTGGTGCTCTTGTTGGTGATGTCTTTGCTTCTTCACAAATGCTGCTATTTATAGGCGTCTAGCGGACTTTAACTCCGGATTTCAAAATGCTGAAGAATCTTTTGAGTTCAGCTGGGTGCTCTTTGGGCCCCATCGTCACGTGAACTTTTTCAAAATAAAACTTTATTTACTTGTCTGTTAGCTGATCTGTCCATTTACTGTGGCTGCTTTATTAAAGTTGTTTTTAATAAAGCTTTCTTTTTCTGCAAATGTCTTCTAGCCGTTGCTTTTGTTCAACGAATCTTTCAGCCTTTTGTCTCATCATAACTATTTCCTCCACTACTTCTGTCTGATTATTTCATACACACACACACACACACACACACACACACACACACACACATATATATATATATATATATATATATATATTATGTATCTAAATTATGTAGTGCAATAGAATCAAAACTCATTCCCGAATCGTAGTCGTTTGGGTCTTGTGAATCTTGAAATGCACTATTCTGGAAATTTACCATATCTCCTTCTTCTGACCTATGGACTGGAGACATCCTTGGACTTGGAGATAATTCTGGACTAGGGTTCTTGATTATATGCTTGTCTTGTTCTGCTTTTGTTTGGAAAAATCTTTCCAAAGTCTCTTTAACTATACTTTCTATGTTGTCATTTGTTTTTCTTTTTTGCAAGTATGCTTTTCTTGGTAGAAGTAGCTCCTTGCGTCAGTGTCTTTGGTAATCTTCGTCTTGTCTGGAGAGATGAACATCGCTCATCTTCACTTTTTGGCAAAGTGACAGCCATTAACGGATTTGATGAGTCTTTACCGGCTACCTTTTGAATCGGACTAGCTGTATCTTTATCTGATACAGTGGATCTATTTGCATTCATTGGGGAATGCACACCCGTCTCATCCATTTTTTTCTGAGATGGAGAACTCTGGGATTGTACTAATTCGAACTTAACTGCTTGTAGTCTTTGTTCCAACAGTCTTGCTTGTTCCAAGAGTTTTATTTTTTCTTGGATGAGTGTCTCTTTCTGCTGGTTAAGTCTTCTGACGGTCTCAGTCATAGTAGAGCAGTGATCGCAAAAAATCACTTTGTCTGTGTCTTTTTGTATATTGTATTGAGGGGTTCTATCTGGATTTTGTCTGAGAGCTGGAGAAATATAGTAGTTTGGACCCAACACTCCTCTAGCATAGTCTAATGCCTCAGTAAAATCATTAAAGCCTTTAAAAAGAGGTTTTCTTATGTCTTTAATAGAATCTAAAACTTCTATCCAGGTCTGAAAAATACCATTAGTTCTACCATGGATTACAACATAAAATTTATTTTTTTTATCTAGATTTTTGTCTGTAAAATACTGACAGAGTGCATTTAGAGTGGCTACGAAATGACTCGCGTCTTTTTTGTTATGTGATATCCATAAATTGTCTACTAAACATGTCTATTGTTTGTCTATTACATATTCTGGTAATACCTTAAAAGTTAAATTAGATAGCGGAAAAAATACTAAATTATTGGTTCCAAAATGTATTCTTTCTATGGTATTTTTGTCTAATGCAGATGTAGGTCTAAAATGAAGATTACCTAGTACCTTTTGTATGTAAGTGTCTTGGGTTGAGGCTATGCCTTTTCCCTTGTCTGCTGTCTGAGAACTTGATGGTCTCATGCTGTTCAAATAGAAAATCAGTTAGATGTGATTTTTAATCTACTTAATTGGTCTGCTAGATTATTATCTTTTCCTTTTATATGTTCGAATGTTAAATTATAAATTGAAATAGTATCCATAAAGTTTAACTATCTTCTTCTACTACTACTTTTATCATTAATTTTTTTGATAGAATTTGACTATAGCTTCACAGTCTGTTCTTACCAATATTTCTGGTTTATTTAGTATATATAGTCTAAAACTATTTAAGCCATATATTACAGCTAAAATTTCGGCATCTATACTACTCATATTTCCTTTTTCTCGGTACTTACCACTTTGATAAGCACATATCTTTTCTTCACTTTTATTACTATATTTATTTGGTTTTGCCTTTAATACTGCTCCCCATCCATCGAAGCTTCCATCTGTTTCTATAATTAAATAGTCTGTTTCTAGGGGCATATTTAAGTCTGGAATATTTTTTTATTTTTTCTTTAATTTTTTGTACTAATCTGATATCTTCTGTGTTAAAGTGTTTTTGACCATTTGATCCTATTTTTGAATATAATGACCCTCCTATTTTTCCTAAGTCTTTTATAAAACTTCTAGCATAATTTACTATTCCTAAGAACTTTTGTAATTCTTTAACATTATCTGTTATATCCCGTATTTTACATATTCGGATGATTCCAGATAATTGTGACTAGTAAGAGATAAGGCAATATTTTGATCTTATTTAATACATAAGTTGATCATGAAAGTATTGATGCGGAAATATTGAGGAAGGCTAAGGGCAAAATTAAAAATTTGGAAAAAAGTTTCATGAATCACAAGAATTACTCACAAATAATTGGGCTTGGATAAAAAAAAAGGGGGAAATAAGCCCAAAGTGGCCGGCCAAAAAGGGGGGACATGGGCCAAGGCCCATGTAAAGGCTAATTAAGTAAATAAAAGGGAAAAGGGCCACTATTATTCATCATTATTCAAGAACTTTCAAGAAAAGAAATTGAGAGCAAGAGGAAGAGGCCTTTCAGCCAAGAAAAAAAAAATCTTGAAGCCTTCAACTTGATTCAAAAAAAAAAAAAAATCTTCTAGTATTCCTACTAATTCAAGAGTCCTCTTTAACATGGTACAATTGTTGAAGCAAGAAGGCTACTCTTTGTCACAAGTCCAAAATTCTAGTCAAGTGGAAAGTTAAGGAAAAAGGTAAGAATTAATCCTCTTTTATATGTTATGCAAGGTTTGTGTATGTTGTAGTATGTAGAAATGAATGAAAATCATGAAAATAATATGTGTTGTGTGTGGCCGTGTGGGTGTGTGTGTAGAATTGTGGCCGTGTGGTTGTTGTATGGCGGAGAAGAGATGAATTAATTTTACTTAGTATGTTAGTTGTGTTGTTGTGGACTTTATGATGCAAATGAAGGTTTAATGGTTCAAGTTGGCATTGTAATTGGTTGTGGGTTGTTGTAGGAATTAATGTGATTCTAATATGATTTTATGTAGTTATGAGAAGGAAATTGCTAAAGTGTGAATTGTTGTTGTAGTTTATGAATTTGAAAGAAGGAAATGTGTTGTTGTGGCTTTTGTTACATTTGGAAGGTTTCGGGTGCAATGGCATATTGGTTAGATTATTGTGAATATTGTGCGGATTGTTTGAAACGTTCTTGAATGGCTTCGGATTAGTACTTGAGTGTGTGAGCAAAAATGAATTGAATATAAATGGGACGCCGTTGAAGTTGTAGGAAGAAGTTGCTAATGTTAGTATGCGTTTTGAATCGATTGTGGATATTGTTAGAATAATTGTTGGTATTGTTGTTGATATTTTGGCCGAGTTAAATTCTTGGATTTGTTGTTGATGATATAGCCGAGTTGAATTCTCGGGGATGTTGCATTTACAGGGGAAATGCTGCTAAAATTTCTGTAGATAAAGGGTTGGTTTAGATTTGGACTTTTAAGTGTTATGGCTAATGTTTGGTATATATGATTATTGTTGTAGATCTTGCGAAGCAAAAGACTTAAGTTCGGATTAGCGTAGAAAGCGGGAAAGGTATGTAAGGCTTACCTTTCTTTCTTTTGGCATGATCTTTATGAGACAAGCAAATAACGTATATCTATGATTCTAAAGAAAATCCTGCTCTTAGAGCCACTAGGATGGCTAACGTTATTGATTTCCATAAGCTACTCCATATGATTTTGATGCGTATTTATGATGTCTGAAGGTCTATTTGATATGTTTCCGGATGGTATTCGAAAGATAATCGATATGACTAGAGTCTTGATTTTCCAAATGCTAGCACATCCGACTATTCCATCGAGTCTTTGATATACTTTGATATGTGCATATGATTCTAAAAGTTATATTTGATTTGATCTATACGATATCCGAAAGATACTTGATATGAGTATTGCTTCGATTTTCCAAAAAAATGAATTCTGAAATGCTCGTAGAAGGTTCTGTACTTCAACGTCCATAACTTTCTCATACTAAGTCAGATTGACCCGAAACTTGTTTCTGAGCCTTCTGGAGTCGGTAAGTATGCTTGTCTATCGAGTCTTGATTTATGTGCATATGATTTCGCATTATTCTGTTCGTGCAAGCCTCAGTTTGGATTTCACTGAGCCCGGGCCAGGACATGTTCTCGTGCGTACTCCACTGCATTATTCACCGAGTCCCTCTCACTTGCGGGCCGGGACACGCTATATGTATATGTATATGATGACATGATGATAGGGGGATGGCGGCTGAGATGGCATATAATGACTTTATCCACCGAGACTCGCAATAGAGGAGACACGTTATGTATATATGGTATATGATTCTGCCATGCATGATTCTACCCACCGAGTCCCTTAATAAAGGGTCGGGACACGTTATATGTATACATGATGCATGATGTTGACATACATGATTCTATCCACCGAGTCCCTCATTAAAGGGCCGGGACACGTTATATGTACATATGGCATATGATGTTGATATGCATGATCTCATTCACCGAGTCCCTCGCTAAAGGGCCGGGACACGTTATATATATATGTATATATATGTATATGTGTATGATACATGATTGGAAATATACTACTTCCTTACATAAAGGAAACGCTTTGATAATTTTACACAGTCATACTGGTTCTGGAGAGTTTCTATTTTTGGCTATGATCCCCTGTACTGTACTTCATGCCTTACATACTCGGTGCATTTTCCGTACTGACCCCCTCTTCTTCGGGGGGCTGCGTTTCATGCCCGCAGGTACAGACGTTCACTTGAGTGACCCGACAGCTTAGGTCATCTTTCTGCTGCTTTGGAGTGCTTCCTTGTTCTGGAGCCCACATTTGGTACAGACTCTTTCATTGTACATGTGTATGTATATATTCAGGGGTACGGCGGGGCCCTGTCCCGTCATATGATTCTGTTATGTTTGTTATAGGCCTGTAGCCATATGTGTGGGTCATGGGTCGCTATTGTTCGATTATGTCTGTGATTTGCGCCTAAGCGGTCCTATTTGCTATGACAGCCATAACGACTTGTATGTATATATATACTTATGTATATGCTTTGGACGATATGTTCTACGACAGCCTTGGCGGCTCCTTTATGAGGTGTTTGATATGTGCGACCGCTTAAGATAACATATGCCCTTAATATCTGTAATAATTAATATATGTTGGATATGGATAAGCCGTTGATATGCTGATTTGGTAAGTAAGTGCGTATGGGTGTCCAGCTCGGGCACTAGTCACGGCCCACGGGGTTGGGTCGTGACAAAAGTGGTATCAGAGCGGTTTGTCCTCGGAATGTCTACAGGCCGTGTCTAGTAGAGTCTTGTTTATCGGTGTGTTGTGCACCACATCTATAAACAAGAGGCTACAGGACATTTAGGATGTTACCTTTCTTTCGATCTTAGATCGTGCGATAGAGCTGTATTATTAGGATGGTTCCTTTCTGACGAAATGTTATGTTTTCAGCGATGCCTCCGAGAAAAGCGACTGCTGCCCAGAAGGGCAAGTTAGCAGCAGTTGGAGAGACTAGCCAGGCCCAGAGAGTTACCAGGGCCCGTGCCCAGGCCATGCTCGATATTGCACCCCAGTCAGCGGGTTCTGCTACACCCCCACCATTAGAGGAGCCTGGAGCAGTAGCCGCTGCCACCACGGATCAGGGGGCGGCTCCACCATTAGCTCCGGAGGCCCCAGCGCCCGAGCCTCCAGCTCCGCAGCCAGGGGCGGAGGACAGGGCGATGAGAGACGCGGTACGGTTATTGACAAGATTAGTAGCAGGACAGGCTCGCAGACGCGGGCTAGGGGGCGATGATGCGGATAGACGTGACAAATTGAGGGTTCGTGATTTCTTGACCTGTAATCCCCAGAGTTCTACGGGTCTAAGCCCGGAGAGGATCCCCAGGATTTCATTCGACAGATGCAGCGTACGTTGAGACTAGTCAGGGCTTCTGAGACTGAGTCTGTCGAGCTGGCTTCACATAGACTGCGGGATGTAGCGATTAATTGGTACGAGTCCTGGGAGCTGTCCGGAGGCGAGGATGCTCCTCCAGTTGTGTGGGACGAGTTTACAGCCACCTTTCTCAGCCATTTTCTGCCTCCTGAGATGCGGCGAGCGAGGGTTGACAGATTTTTACAGCTGAGACAGAGGGGCAGGAGTGTTCGAGAGTACAGCCTAGAGTTTGACTCCCTGGCCCGATATGCGCCCACTATCGTGGCTGATATGACTGACAGGATGCACCGATATGTGATAGGGTTGGATGACTACCTGATTGATAGTTGTATGGCGGTGGCATCTCAGTCCAGTATGGATATTGCACGGTTACAGGCATACGCACAAGGAATGGAGGACCGACATAGAGGGCGTCATCCCGATAGAGATCGTGATAGGAGGCAGCCCAAGAGGGCTAGATCAGTTGGATATTTCGGGGAGTCTCTAGGCGGCCAGCCTCAGCAGCAGTATAGTAGACATCTTTCTCAGTCAGCACGAAGTGTACCCCCACAGTCTACCGGTAAGAGATTTGATAATACGGGATATTCAGGAGCGGGTCAAAGCTCCAGGGCCTCGGGTTCGCAGCAGAGCCGAGGATTCAGTCAGACGAGGTTATCTATGCCTCAGTGTCCTCGGTGCGGCAGGCGCCACCCGAGGGAATGTCGTCTCGCCACCGGTGCCTGTTTTTCTTGTGGCCGCCAGGGCCATGTTATGAGGGAGAGCCTGTTTAGGGGTGGTCCAGGTGGTTCAGCCCAGCCCACCGGATTAGTTGCTGGTTCATCTTCCCCTTCTGTAGCTATGCGGCCGACACCGGCAGGTCACGGTAGAGGTCGAGGCGGAGCTCCCGGTTCTAGCGGTCCTCCGAACCGCTTATATGCTTTGGCCAGCCGACAGGACCAGGAGGCATCACCAGACGTGGTTACAGGTATACCGTTGATCTTCTACTGAAATGTATATGTATTAATAGATTAAGACTCTATTTTATTATATATTTCCCCCTGGTTGCTAGAATAACCGACATTGATTGGACCGTTTGAGGTAGCTATTCATACAGATAAAAAGTGAATGTTGAGAATTTAAAAGGCTAACTCGGTAACTACATAGTCAGGAAAAATAAAAGACCCTCTCTAGATCGGGGTGGGACCCGCTACGAGAAGTTTCCGGAAATTGTTAAGACCCCGACTTGTCCTAAATTATGTGGAAAAGGTCGTGCGGGGAGATGGGTGCAATTATACCAGCATTAACGTATCGAAATGCATGGAAATTTCGAGGTTAAGCGTGCTAGGGCCAGAGCAATTTTGGGATGGGTGACCCCCTGGGAAGTGTATCAAAATTTTCACAAATCTAGTTATAAGAGACAAATGGGAATTGGGGTAACCTAAAGGAAATTAGAGTATGTGGAGTGGTTAGAAACCTTATAGAGGTCGTCTAGGCTGAGACGGACTAGATCGGTGAAGAATAAGAAAGCGCAACACAGCTTTGGAATGAGAGTAAGTTTAAATAAGCATTTGGGAAATGTTTTGTAAGCGAAATAGTAGTAAATGTATGTGTATGCATAGGACATCCTATTTATGACCATATCGATCGACAGGTGAAATCATAGCAATCAGTATTGCGATGTATAAGAGACACTAACTGAACGAAATTCAAGAGGCAAAGTGAAGGGTATGGTATAGATGTTATGAAATAAACTGATACTGATCTCACTGCAAGTAAGAAATATAATTAAGCAAAGTCTCTAAAAGAGCCGACGGGCGAAGCAGGGAATTATTTGCGTAGAAATTTGAAGGACAGGTCTGAAAAAGAATTAGAATGGCGACAAAAAGAGAAACGAACTTGAAAAAGGTTAACAGTGGAAATAGAACAAGCATATGGGAGTACGGAGGATACTTTAATAAGTTGATGATAGCGAATCGACTACTTGCCAAGGAAAGGATAATTTGGCCGAATCTTCCATCGTGGAAGGATATAACTACTAAAGGATAAATGCGTAGCCATATCAATATGGTTGCTTTGAACATAGAGAAGCTTTCCTGAAGGATGACTTAAGAATGGAACCGATTTGCACGAATAAAAGTAACATCTTACGAACTTCAGAAATCGATGCTACAAACAATAAGAAAAGAAAGTAACTGGAGACGGATATGCACCAGAAAGGTTAGTGACATTGTTAGACATAAAGGACAGAGGTATGTCAGAATGGAAAGAAAAGTAAGTGTTGGGAATGCAAGCCCTTATGAGTATTCCGATTAAATACGAGAATGTAGTTAACAAGGAGATAGATAGGATAGACTCCATAATGAAAGGACTGCAATTGTAAGAGGATCGCGGAAAGCGATGGTTACTTAAAGGGCATAGACGTATATGGACCCTCTTAATAAAGGGGGGAGAACATACTAGATCCGAAACGAATTATGAGGACTTGAGTTCCAGAAGAAAGCAATAAAGAGAGTAAGAAAGGTATACAGGCTAAATCCACAAGGTCAATGAAGAGGATAACAGATCCAAAAGACGCCTCGGGTGACAACAGTTATAATGAAGTGACAACAGTTGGTAGTTGATAACTTCCTGAAGAAAGGAAGCACATTGCTTATATGAATAAAAGATAAAAGAGGCCATCGGGTATTAGAAGATAGTTCATGGACCATTAACCACACTGAACATGGGGGTAAATGCTAGGGAACTGAAAGAACAATTAACGTGAAGCTATGCTCAATTATGATTATAAGAAGTCCACGCCGGAAAGCCAACAAGGAATAACGATCGATGGAGCGATTACTAGTCCAAGGAAGTTATAGACAAGTATACTGGCATCGAGGAATGTGAGGAAAGGAAATAAGGAAAAGTTGCGGCAAGAACCCAAAGATGTTGCGAGTTAAGCAATTAACCCAACACGAATCATAAGTTGTCATGCGTATAGTTGGACTGCGAAGGATGAGGAATGGCAAAGCAATATCACGTATACGTTTTGGATATGGATATAACTAGCCTTGGGAAGGAACATAACCATTGTGCTCATTAGCGACAAAGTCGTGCTGAGATAAACACAAGAATATGTCATACATGAGCAGGGTAATTGCCCATTAGCAAGGTAACAAGGAACGAGAAAAGAAGAAATGAAGAGGAAGTATCCCTAATGGTTTTCTACGCCACAGGCGGGCTAAGCTTCCAAAATAGATATGTTAAATAATCATATGTAACAATTATAGAGGAGACCTCCCCGAAGTATCATAATGCACCATGAGGCCAGTTTAACATTCGAGGACGAATGTTCTAAAGGGGGGAGAATGTTATATCCCGTATTTTACATATTCGGATGATTCCAGATAATTGTGACTAGTAAGAGATAAGGAAATATTTTGATCTTATTTAATACATAAGTTGTTCATGAAAGTATTGATGCGGAAATATTGAGGAAGGCTAAGGGCAAAATTGGAAATTTGGAAAAAAGTTTCATGAATCACAAGAATTACTCACAAATAATTGGGCTTGGAAAAAAAAAAGGGGGGGGGGGGGGGGGGGGAAAATAAGCCCAAAGTGGCCGGCCAAAAAGGGGGGACATGGGCCAAGGCCCATGTAAAGGCTAATTAAGTAAATAAAAGGGAAAAAGGGCCACTATTATTCATCATTATTCAAGAACTTTCAAGAAACGAAATTGAGAGCAAGAGGAAGAGGCCTTTCGGCCAAGAAAAGAAAAAACAAATCTTGAAGCCTTCAACTTGATTAAAAAAAAAAAAATTCTTCTAGTATTCCTACTAATTCAAGGGTCCTCTTTAACGTGGTACAATTGTTGAAGCAAGAAGGCTACTCTTTGTCGCAAGTCCAAAATTCTAGTCAAGTGGAAAGTTAAGGAAAAAGGTAAGAATTAATCCTCTTTTATATGTTATGCAAGGTTTATGTATGTTGTAGTATGTAGAAATGAATGAAAATCATGGAAATAATGTGTGTTGTGTGTGGCCGTGTGGGTGTGTGTGTAGAATTGTGGCCGTGTGGTTGTTGTATGGCGGAGAAGAGATGAATTAATATTACTTAGTATGTTAGTTGTGTTGTTGTGGACTTTATGATGCAAATGAAGGTTTAATGGTTCAAGTTGGCATTGTAATTGGTTGTGGATTGTTGTAGGAATTAATGTGATTCTAATATGATTTTATGTAGTTATGAGAAGGAAATTGCTAAAGTGTGAATTGTTGTTGTAGTTTATGAATTTGAAAGAAGGAAATGTGTTGTTGTGGCTTTTGTTACATTTGGAAGGTTTCGGGTGCAATGGCATATTGGTTAGATTATTGTGAATATTGTGCGGATTGTTTGAAATGTTCTTGAATGGCTTCGGATTAGTACTTGAGTGTGTGAGCAAAAATGAATTGAATATAAATGGGACGCCGTTGAAGTTGTGGGAAGAAGTTGCTAATGTTAGTATGCGTTTTGAATCGATTGTGGATATTGTTAGAATAATTGTTGGTATGGTTGTTGATATTTTGGCCGAGTTAAATTCTCGGATTTGTTGTTGATGATATAGCCGAGTTGAATTCTCGGGGATGTTGCATTTACAGGGGAAATGCTGCTGAAATTTCTGTAGATAAAGTGTTGGTTTAGATTTGGACTTTTAAGTGTTATGGCTAATGTTTGGTATATATGAATATTGTTGTAGATCTTCCGAAGCGAAAGACTTAAGTTCGGATTAGCGTAGAAAGCGGGCAAGGTATGTAAGGCTTACCTTTCTTTCTTTTGGCATGATCTTTATGAGACGAGCAAATAACGTATATGTATGATTCTAAAGAAAATCCTGCTCTTAGAGCCACTAGGATGGCTAACGTTATTGATTTCCATAAGCTACTCCATATGATTTTGATGCGTATTTATGATGTCTGAAGGTCTATTTGATATGTTTCCGAATGGTATTCGAAAGATAATCGATATGACTAGAGTCTTGATTTTCCAAATGCTAGCACGTCCGACTATTCCATCGAGTCTTTGATATACTTTGATATGTGCATATGATTCTAAAAGTTATATTTGATTTGATCTATACGATATCCGAAAGATACTTGATATGAGTATTGCTTCGATTTTCCAAAAAAATGACTTCTGAAATGCTCGTAGAAGGTTCTGTACTTTAACGTCCATAACTTTCTCATACTAAGTCGAATTGACCCGAAACTTGTTTCTGAGCCTTCTGGAGTCGGTAAGTATGCTTGTCTATCGAGTCTTGATTTATGTGCATATGGTTTCGCATTATTCTGTTCGTGCAAGCCTCAGTTTGGATTTCACTGAGCCCGGGCCAGGACATGTTCTCGTGAGTACTCCACTGCATTATTCACCGAGTCCCTCTCACTTGCGGGCCGGGACACGTTATATGTATATGTATATGATGACATGATGATAGGGGGATGGCGGCCAGGATGACATATGATGACTTTATCCACCGAGACTCGCAATAGAGGGCCGGGACACGTTATATGGTATATGATTCTGCCATGCATGATTCTACCCACCGAGTCCCTTAATAAAGGGCCGGGACACATTATATGTATACATGATGCATGATGTTGACATACATGATTCTATCCATCGAGTCCCTCATTAAAGGGCCGGGACGCGTTATATGTACATATGGCATATGATGTTGATATGCATGATCTCATTCACCGAGTCCCTCGCTAAAGGGTCGGGACACGTTATATATATATGTATATGTGTATGATACATGATTGGAAATATACTACTTCCTTACATAAAGGAAACACTTTGATAATTTTACACAATCATACTGGTTCTGCAGAGTTTCTATTTTTGCCTGTGATCCCCTGTACTGTACTTCATTCCTTACATACTCGGTACATTTTCCGTATTGACCCCTTCTTCTTCGGGGGGATGCGTTTCACGCCCGCAGGTACAGACGTTCACTTGAGTGACCCGACAGCTTAGGTCATCTTTCTGCTGCTTTGGAGTGCTCCCTTGTTCTGGAGCCCACATTTGGTACAGACTCTTTCATTGTACATGTGTATGTATATATTCAGGGGTACGGCGGGGCCCTGTCCCGTCATATGATTCTGTTATGTTTGTTAGAGGCCTGTCGACATATGTGTGGGTCATGGGTCGCTATTGTTTGATTATGTGTGTAATTTGCGCCTAAACGGTCCTATTTGCTATGACAGCCTTAACTACTTGTATGTATATATATACTTATGTATATACTTTGGACGATATGTTCTACGACAGCCTTGGCGGCTCCTATATGAGGTGTTTGATATGTGCGACCGCTTAAGATAACATCTTCCCTTAATATTTGTAATAATTAATATATGTTGGATATGGATAAGTTGTTGATATGCTGATTTGGTAAGTAAGTGCGTATGGGTGTCCAGCTCGGGCACTAGTCACGTCCCATGGGGTTGGGTCGTGACATTATCTAGTTTATCTGACATTTCTAAGGCCTTTTTAGCTATATGAGGTTTCAATTTTACTTTGCCATGTCCTAGCACTACTCCTAGAAAGTTTATATGGTTTTTACATAATTCCATCTTTTTCTTGCTAATTATTATTCCATTTTCTACGAATAATCTAAATACTGTTTGTAGGTGTCCTAAATGTTCTTTCATGTCTTTACTAAATACTAATATATCGTCTACATAATCTAGGACAAATCTTTTATAGTCTCCAAATATACTATCCATTTTTCTTTGAAAAATTGGTGGAGCTGTCTTTAATCTGAATGGCATTACTAACCATTCGAAATGTCCTTCAGGACAGGTAAATGCAGTCCATTCTATACTTTCTTCATGCATTCGTACCTGCCAATATTCTGATTTACAATCAAATTTACTAAAGATCTTTTTACTTTGTATTCTATTTATTAGTTCTGTTTTGTCTGGTAACTTATATCCATCTGTTCTGGTGTTATCATTAAGTCTTTTGTAATTTATTACCATTCTAGCTTTTCCTCTTACTATCTCACTATGATTTCTTACCATAAATGCGGCAGATCTATGTTTAGAAGTAGATCTTCTTATTACTCCTAAATTTAATAATTCTTTTATTTGTACTTTAAAGTCTTCTATATCTTGGTTAGTTGCTTCTATTGAGGTTGTTTTAATCATATATTCTGGATTTATTATGTCTAATTTACATACAATTTTGTTATTTTCCCAATGTTTTAAAGGTTTTTCTCCTATAATTTCTATCTCATCTAGTATTCTTATTATATTATCTAAATCGTTTTGGTTTTTTATTATTCCTATCCTTTCTATCCCTGTTTTAAAATTATATAATTCTGTTTCTATGTCTATTAAAGTATAATTTTTTTCTATTAGAAAAAAAATATTACTGTTCGTTTTACTGTTCGTTATATACGTATATATATATATATACATACATATATATATGTATGTGTGTGTGTGTGTGTGTGTGTGTGTGTGTGTGTCTGTGTGTGTGTGTATATAACACCTGTTAAGCCTCTTTGGCATCCCATCATACCATATCGGCCTCTCTGCGGCCATCATCATTGTATATATTGCTGCGGTACGTGCAGCCCGATCCTTATATCATCATCATGGTGCACCAGCTGATCAGGTGGCAATGTTTGTATACCGCCTATCCATTTCTCCTACCCCATATACATATAATACTTGTGTATATAACGCCTTCTGGTCACGGGTATATATATATATATATATATATATATATATATATATATATATATGAATGAATGAATGAATGAATGTAATGCATGAATAAACTGTATACATAAAACTGGACCCATGAACAGAAGGAACAATCATAAGCGGGGTACATGAATATCAAAGACTGAAATACTCCTAATGCTTCTAAGAGTAAAGTAATATGGAAGCTCGCTTACTCGTTTGTTGGTTCATATCATAAGGTCATACTAAAAGAAAGAAAGGACATCATTAACATACCTTGAAGTATATCCTTTCGTCCAACTTCTACCTCTCGAACTTGTAAGTCTACAATTAAGATATATAGGCCTTAATTAGACTATTTACCTCGCCTACTAACCATTTTTAGATACATATAGAGCTTAACGAATTATAGACAATAATTTCCTTGTAAGCTCAACAACCCTTCGACTTCCCATTCGGTCCAACATCAACCCAAACAACAAAGACAACACTCATATATCAAAATATACCCAAATCCATTCCCAACCATCTCTTAAAACAGCCCCAAATCCTTATCATACCCTTCATCAACTTACCACTTCCATAAGTATCCTCTCTTCACTTAAAACCACTAAAACTCTTGATAATTAACTTAAATACAAGGGTAGAAATCATCTACATACCTTGAGGGGTCTAAGATTTCAAGGATCATGTTACGTCCCATATTTTTATACATTAGGACAACCCGGATTAACTATGATAATTTAAGGCCAAAATTTTTCCGGGATTTGAAGTCGGGACTTTTGACCATTTGATTTTATTTGGAGACATACGTTATATATGAAATTGTTGGTATGGAACACTTAGGAAAAATTGGGACCACAATTCACAAAATTGGAATTTAAAATGTTGTTCAAAACTCCCTTGTAGCCGTGTGAATTAAAAAGGGGTCCCACACATTGTGTGGCCAATTATAATTGGTCCAACACATTGTGTGGACCCAAGGTAATGGGGACACTTAAAAGATGAATAAGTGGTCTTCTTTACTCATTCTACACTTCAACACTTAGCAAAATATCAACATTGAGAGCCTTTTCTTTTCTCCACTGTTTCGGCCAGCCAAGGGGAGATCCAACCCCATTTTTTTTCTTCCCAAAAATTATTTCCTTGGTGTTAAACCACTATATTGAGGTCCCTAAGTAGCGTGGAAGAGTTGTTCGGGTCATCCAACCATTAGTTGTACCGATTTGCAAACCCTAACTATTTGGTGGATTGAAGAAGAAAGGTATGTTTTGCTCTTGTTTTTGTGTTGTGAACATTTATTCATGTTATGGTATGTTAATAGGGATGGAAATCATGAAATATAGTATGATTGGAAGTGGGTTGTGTGATGGGTGTTCTAGCCGTGTATATGGGTGTGACAAATGGAATTGATGAATTAATTCTATATTATGTTAGATTGGTATCGAGTGGGGAAAAGAATAAAAATCATCGATACATGTATATGTGTAGTGTAGTCGTGTTTATAGCCTCCAAATTGTAGCAAAGAAGGAATTAATCTCGCTTAGCGTCGTAATGGTTATTGTGATGACTTGTAGGTTAGAAATGAGAATTTAATGTCCCAAATTGACATAGTAAGCGTTGCGGACTGATTTGGAGAACTTTGTGCATTGAATAAAATTCGTATATATAAGAATCATTAACGTGTATGTGTGTGGCGCGGGCGAATGTGAGTTTTATAATGTGTCGAAGATCGTAATACTATCGCTTAGTATTTTAGTTATCGTCGAAACGAATTCTAGTTGGAAATAAGTGTTTAAGTGGCTCAAGATTGATGTTGAGAAATTGTGGGCTGTTCTGAGGCTAGTTGTGCGTTTGACGTAAATTGTATATTTTATGAAAATCATATCGTTATATTGTGGATTGTGGTACAAAACATGACTTGAAAATGAGGAATGGAAAAGGGGACTGTTTTCGGCCAAACAGTGGAAAAATTTTCGGGTCGTTGGAAATATTATGTGGATTGTTTAGAATGTCCTAGAATATTGTGGTAAAGAATCGGGTTGATAATTAAATGTGTGAGCGATGTGGTGGCTTGAATGTGAGCCGTTGAATTGAATATTTGGAAAGTTGTCGAATGATGAGAAAGAGAGCTATTAATGTTATGTTGTCTTCCGAATTTATTATTGATGTTGCTAGATTGGTTATTGTGGCTGTTGTTGTTGATTTTTAAGCGAGATAAATTCTCGGGATGGCCTATTTACAGGGGAAGTGCTGCCGATTTTTTTTTTTTGTAGAATTTAGAGTTAGTTGGAATGAAAAATTTCTTAATATGCCTATGGTTAATATTGGATATTCATTGGCACATTTTGTAGACCTTGGGGAGCCCGAGGGGTAAATTTGGAGTAGCTTTAGATTGGCTAGCTTGGAAGTGCGTTCGAGGTATGTAAAGCAACCTCCTTTCTTTTTGGCACGCCTTAGTTTTACATAGGATAGATTAAAGCCTTAAGGAAATTCCTATGATTCGAAATCCGAGCATGATATGATCCATATGTATTCTTTGGCACTCTTATGCATGATTTGATAAAAGTATGAACCTTGAAATAATCGTTTCTTTTTCTTTTGAACTTTGTATAGAAAGGTTTCACTTTAAGGATTTTTCGTAATTCTTGAATGCCATTTCTTGCACATAAATGCTCGGATTACCTCAATACTTTTGTAGGAGCCTATATGGCATGTGATATGTATGTTTTCTATAGGCGGGCCCGACTCGGGTAAATAACCATCCGTGGGCCCCGCGACTTTCCTTTATGAAATTCGGAAACTTTTGAAAGAATTTGTTAAGATTATTATTTCGATTTCCAAATATGAATACTTTACTTATGTTTCAGTTATGATAATGATTTTATGCATATGACTACTCACGACTCTATTCGTGCATTCTGTTATTCGTTTCGCCGAGTCCCGGGCCGGTTCTGTTATCGTGCGCATTTTGAGATACTCCGGAGTTATGCTGTGTTATGGTTCTCCGAGCTACTCGCTAATGAGGGTCGGGTCCCACTTATGTTTGGTGATGTGTTGTATATGGCGTTATGTTGTGATGTGATATGTGACGGGGATACGGAGATTTGAAATCTTTCTGGTGTTATGCTGTGTTTATGGCGCCATCGACAGGCGGGCGACCATATTCTTCTGTACCCTATGCATGACTCACATATTTGAAACTAAATAATTTGATAAGATTGGATTTGCACTTATGTTTGATACTTCCATTTCGTTATGTCTCAGATTTGCTTTCTGTACATTCTGCTTTGCATACTCAGTACATATTTCGTACTGACCCCCTTTCTTCGGGGGCTGCGTTTCATGCCCGCAGGTACAGACGCACAGTTCGGTGATCCCCCAGTTTAGGATATCCCCTTCAGCTGTTGGGAGTGCTCTTCTCATTTCAGAGCATACACTTTTGGTATATACTTTTGTTCATTATGTATGTATATATATTTGTTCCGGGTACGGCGGGGCCCTGTTCCGCCATATGATTCGTTTGGTCTGTTTAGAGGTCTGTAGACTTATTTGTGGGTGTGTGTGCCTACTTCTGTACAGTTGCGTCCATATGATCTCTTTCGTTATGGCAGCCTTGTTGGCTCGCACGTGTATATGTTGTTCTGTTGGCCCTGCGTGGCCTTTGTGGTATTTGCTGTGTACAGGGTTATTTTGGATAGTCCGAAAAACAAAGGAAACTCTGCCGAAATTTTTCTGGAAATTGTCTAAATTTGAAATATAGCCTTGATGGCTTCTGTTATATACTTGAATGCGTTTGATAAAATTTTGAGATAACATTTGATAGATGTGTTTGGGTGCCCAGATTGGGCACTAGTCACGGCCTACGGGGTTGGGTCGTGACAGATGAGCTTCAACTCCAACTCCCTAAGCTTCACAACTTTGAAGAAACCCTAGAAACAACCTTCTTCTTCACAAGCTTGGGTTTACGGGGCTCGGATCTTGCCAAATCACCACTATAATGATAGAAATTGTTGGGAGTAAATATACTAGGGTTTTCTCTAACGTAGAAGATAGAAAATGAGAAATAGAGTCGTGGATCACATATTTATACTTGGAATTAAAAAGTCCCAACGGTACAGTTCGACGAGCGGGTCGACAACCCGTCGACTTGCCCGTTGACCTACGCCTGCAGATTTCAAGGCTGCGGAACCTGTCGATGCCGCACAACGACGATCCGTCGACTATAACTAGTGTCTGCAGATTTCTCAAATTCAGCTCAGATCGCGTCGATTCAATTCATTCAACTTCTAATTCTGTAAATTACCAGGAATACCTGTTGGTACCTTGTACACGGGGTAAGACACTTTCTATCTCCAAAACTTAGACACGGGTCTCAATTGCAAAGGCATACCCGACTATGAAACCATAGGTTCTACCACGGCGAGAACGAGAGGCGTAACATTCTCTCCTCCCTTAGGAAAATTCGTCCTCGAATGTTCAAACAATCGTAGGCTATAAAAATTTCGGCAGAGTTTCCCTAGTAAGTATACTAATCCAACCTGGACACAACAACCCAAACGATGCCACACATGGCCTCACACGACCAATCACAATAGCTGTAAATGGAATAATAGCTGGGGGTGATGATGCCTCAGACTGAACCTCCTGTACTGATGGAAATAAATGCAGGTACTTAATCTTTATTGCCTCTTCCGCTTTCCAAGTCACTTCCTCAACATTCTTATTCCTCCACAAAACATTAACTGAAGCTACATTCTTAATTTGCAACCGACGAACCTGTCTGTCCAATATAGCCACTGGAACCTCTTCGTATGATAACTGCTCGGTCACCTGGATATCATCTAATGGTATAACTCTTGAAGGATCTCCGATGCACTTATGAAGCATAGACACATGAAATACCGGATGTATAGACTCTAACTCAGAAGGCAATTCTAGCTCATATGCCACCTTACCCACTGTACGAATGATCTTACATGGCCCAATATATCGAGGGCTCAACTTACCCTTCTTGCCAAACCTCATCACTCCCTTCATAGGTGAAACTTTCAGGAAAACCCAATCGCCCATCTCAAACTCTAACTTGCGTCGCCGATTATCCGCATAGGATTTCTATCGACTCTGAGCTGTTAGCAATCTTTCTCGGATCATTTTCACTTTGTCAACTGCTTGCTGAATTAAATCTGGGCCTACTAACTGATTCTCCCGACATCAAACCATCCTATGGGCAATCTACATCTCTGCCCATATAAGGCCTCATAAGGAGCCATCTGAATACTGGAATTTTAGCTGTTATTATATGCAAATTCAATAAGAGACAGATGATCATCCCAGCTACCTCGAAAGTAAATCACACAAGCTCTTGATATATCCTCAAGTGTCTGTATAGTACGCTCCGCCTGTCCATCTATCTGTGGATGTAACGCAGTACTAAGACTCACTTAAGTCCCCAATCTATTCTGAAAGGAATTCCAGAAATTAGCTGTGAACTGTGTTCCCCTATCTAAAATAATGGTCGTGGGAACACCATGAAGTCATACAATCTCTTTAAGGTAAAGCTTCGCATAAACCTCGGCTGCATAAGTGGTTCTGACAGGCAAAAAGTGGGCTGACTTTGTGAGCCTATCAACTACAGCCCATATGGAATCATACTTCCGCTGGGTGCGGGGCAAACCTGTAATAAAGTCCATATTAATTACCTCTCACTTCCATGTCGGAATCTCCATAGCCTGCAATAGACCTCCGGGCTTCTGGTGTTCTATTTTGACCTGCTGATAATTTGGACACTGAGCGACAAATTCTGCTATATCTCTTTTCATACCATCCCACCATTAAACTTCCTTGAGATCATGGTACATCTTTGTTGAACCTGGATGAATAAAATGGCGAGAATAATGTGCTTCCTCTATAACCTGCTGACAAAATCCTGCAACGTTAGGAACACATAATCTACCTCGATACCTGAGTACTCCATCACCTGTAATTACAAAGGGTGTCTTTTCTTTCTGAGGTGCTGTATCTCGGTAATGAACTAGTACATGGTCTTCGTACTGACGTTCTTTTATTTCTGCTACCAAAGATGACACTGTTGTGTCTTAAACGGTAACTCCTATATCACCTGAATCTATCAATCGAACTCCGAGGCTAGCTAATCGATGAACTTCACGGACCATTTCTCTTTTCTCTGGCGGCACATATGACAAGCTACCCATGGATTTACGACTGAGGGCATCGACTACTACATTAGATTTATCGGGATGGTACAGAATATCCACATCATAGTCTTTCAACCACTCTAATCATCGCCTCTGACTCAAATTCAAGTCCTTCTGCTTAAAGATATACTGGAGGCTCTTATGATCAGTATAGATATCAACATGGACACCGTATAAGTAGTGCCTCCATATTTACAAAGCATGAATCACTGTCGCTAGCTCAAAATCATGGGTTGGATAATTCTTCTCGTGCTTCTTCAGCTGTCTAGAAGCATAAGCGACAACCTTACAGTGGCGCATCAACACACAGCCCAAACCAATACTTGAGGCATCACAATATACCACATAGCCATCTGTTCCTTCTGGAAGAGTCAAAACAGGTGCTGAAGTCAACTTATCCTTCAACGTCTGAAAACTCTGCTCACAAGCATCTGTCCATTGGAACTTAGCTGATTTCTGAGTCAATGGGGGCTGAAAGAGAGGAAAATCCTTCTATGAACCTTCTATAATATCCTGCTAGGCCCAAGAAACTACGTATCTCCGTTGGTGCCGTGGGCCTTGGCCATTTCTTCACAGCCTCAATATTTTGGGCATCCACTCTAACGTCTTCCTCTGAAATAATGTGACCCAGAAAAGCCACAGAGTTCAACCAGAACTCACACTTGGAAAACTTGGCATATAGCTCTCTTTTTCGAAGAACTCCAAGCACTGTTCATAGATGCTCGGCATGTTCATCCTCTGACGGTGAATAAACCAGAATATCATCTATGAATACAATCACGAACCGATCTGGGAAGGGTCTGAATACTCGATTCATCAAATCCATGAATACGACTGGGGCATTAGTTAACCTAAATGACATGACACACAATTCATAATGTCCATATCTAGTCCTGAATACCGTCTTCGGAATATCCTCCTCCTTCACCCTAACCTGATGATATCCTGATATTAAGTCTATCTTCAAGAAGTATTTGGCGCCTTGCAACTGATCAAATAAATCATCAATCCTCAGGAGCGGATACTTATTCTTTACAGTCACTTTATTAAATTACCTATAATCAATACACATTCGCAAAGAGCCATCCTTCTTTCTTACAAATAATACCAGTGCTCCCCATGGCGATGTGTTGGGCCTAATAAAGCCTTTCTCAAGAAAATCTTTCAACTGCTCCTTCAATTCTTTCAACTCTGCAGGTTCCATTCTTCGGCGAAACGACATTACCTTTCCACTCAAGAACTGGCTCATTAGGAAACTGGAATCGAACTATCTTTGTCCTACAATCAACATTAGTATAACAGGAAGCCAACCAATTCATGCCCATAATAACATAAAAAACAATCATATCTAACTCAATCAGATCTGCTTGGTATGGCAGTTACAAACTATAACAACACAGCCCCGGTATACTCGCCTAGCTATAACCGGATCACCAACTGGCGTAGACACCTCAAAAGGTTTAATCAACTCGGGCTCTATCTCAAACTTACCGGCAACAAAGGTGTGACATATGATAAAGTGGAAACTGGGTCAATCAGTACATACACATCATATGAGGAGACTGATAATATACCTGTGATGACATCAGGAGACGACTCACGATCCTGCCTATCGGCTAGGGCATATACGCGGTGCTGAGGACCGCTCGAGCTGGATGTTCAACTCCTCCCTCTACCTCGTCCTGCTGCTGTCTGGGAAAATTTCCCTGAAGGGCGCACTGCAGAAGATGAACCACCTGCGACCCTGTGGGCTGAACCATACTCCCACTCTCTCTCATTGGACACTGTCGCACTTTATGACCTAGGTGGCCACAAGCATAACAACCATCTGATCCCAGCTGACACTGACTTGCGTGTAACTTGCCACATTGGGCACACCGTGGCCAAGGAGGTCTCATCTGGCCTTACTCTGGTCTGTGCTGAGAGCCTGCTGCTCCAGAACTCTGGCCCGCTCTGAAATAAGAAAACCAATCAAACCTCGGACCTGAAAACCGTGGAGGTGCACTCCCTACCGAATGGACTGGATATCGGGGATACTGCTGTCTCTGTCCTCCCCTAGACTCACCCCGGATATCTAAAGATCCGGCCCTCTTGCCATGGCCCCGATCATGGTCACGTTCTGTCCTCCGCTGACGCTTGCAGTCCTCCAAATTCTGTGCATATGCCTATATACGGGAGATATCCATGCCTAGCTGTAATGCAGCAGTCGTACACTCATCTATCAAATATGGCCCTAGAACAGCCACGAAGCGATAAACTCTGTCCTCCATCTCAGCCACTATGGCTGGGGCATATCTAGCCAAGGAATCAAAGTGTACACAATACTCTTGGACATTCCTGTCTGCTCGGGCTCGTCGGACCTCTGGTGGTAAATAATGGTGAATAAAAGCATCTGAAAACTCTCGTCAAACAGCTGGAGGGGCATTCTCTCTCTTAGATAACTCCCAAGTCTGATACCACTATACTGCAATATCACGAAGTTTATACGAAGCCAACTCCACAGACTCAACCTCATCCGCATGTATAACCCTCAAGGTCCTCTGCATACTATTAATGAAATCATGAGGGTCCATATTTTGCTTTATCACAGAAAACTCTGGAGGATCTAACCCGAGAAAAGTCTTAACCTTGAACTATCGGCCCTGTCTGCCTGGTCAACACCAACTCCCTGTGGCTGAGCCTGGGCGGCTACTAATCTAGTCAATAACAACACAGCATCCGGCCCATCCTGGCCTGATGTATCTGGCTGAGGAACTGGGGCAGGTGCTGGAGGCGGGGTATGCGAAGTCTCAGACGGGCCCTCACTCTGAATCCCATCCTGAGCCCTCCTAGCCAGCTGAGTACGGCTAGTGGCCTCACAGGCATCGCTGAAATCAGAACAAATCATCAGAAAGCGAATGCTTAACACATGGCTCTATCGCACGATCTAAGAGAGAAAGAATGACATCATCCTAAATGTCCTGTAGCCTTCTGTTTATAAGTGTGGTGCACAACAAACCCATAAACAAGACCCTACTAGACACGGTCTGTAGACAACTCAAGGACGGAACTGCTTTGATACCACTTCTGTCATGACCCAAACCGATGAGTCGTGATGAGTATCTGACCTCTAGTGACCAAACACCCCTATACCTATATCTGAACCATACTGAACATCAGGGGCCCACAAGTGACTTAAACTAGTCTTATACTGCCTCATAAATAGGTCACATCATGAACTCTGTACAGCCTGTATATACATAAACATGCTGAAAGAACAGCGCAAGCCAGCTAGGCTGCTACATATACTGTACATAAAATAATAGAAGCCGACAAGGTCTGACTAATACATACAACTGTCTACAGACCTCTACTGGAATAAAAGCTGTAGAAAGGACGGGACAGGGCCCCGTCACACCCATATGCATATACATCTCAAAAGACTAGCATACCCAAAATATACTACAGCTACGAATCAATGGAGTGCACTGACTACTGCTGGATAGAAGTCCTACTAAGCTGGACCACCTGTCAGTCTACCTGAACCTGCGGGCATGAACGCATCCCCCCGAGCAATGGGGAGTCAGTACGGATAATGTACTGAGTATGAAAGGCATAAGAGCAACATGTACACGTAAGAATCATGAATAAGATCTGAACTTATAAGCTGAAATGACTATCTGCATGTACTTGTTTGAACTAGTATCTGTATGTATCTGCATGAATCTGTATAACTGACCATCTGTGGGCGCATAATATGCATGCTCATGCCTGTCAATGTAGGTCATACATATATACATATATATATATATATATATATATATATATATATATATATATGTATATATGCATATATAACGCCTGTCAAGCCTCTATGGCATCCCATCATATCATATCAACCTTTCTGCGACCATCATCATCGTATATAATGCTGCAGTACGTGCAGCCCGATCCTTATATCATCATCATGGTGCACCAGCTGATCAGGTGGTAATGTTTAAATAATGCCTATCCATTTCCCCATACCCCATATACATATAATACTTGCGTATATAACGCCTTCTGGTCACGGGTCAATATACATATATATGAATGAATGTAATGCATGAATAAACTGTATACATAAAACTGGACCCATGAATTGAAGGATTATATATATATATATATATATATATATATATGAATGAATGTAATGCATGAATAAACTGTATACATAAAACTGGACCCATGAACAGAAGGAACAATCATAAGCGGGGTACATGAATATCAAAGACTGAAATACTCCTAATGCTTCTAGGAGTAGAGTAATATGGAAGCTCGCTTACTCGTTTGTTGGTTCATATCATAAGGTCATGCCAAAAGAAAGAAAGGATAGCCTTAACATAACTTAATTAGACTATTTACCTCGCTTACTAACCATTTTTAGATACATATAGAGCTTAACGAATTAGAGACAATAATTTCCATGTATGCCCAACAACCCTTGGACTTCCCATTCGGTCCAACATCAACCCAAACAACAAAGACAACACTCATATATCAAAATATACCCAAATACATTCCCAACCATCTCTTAAAACAGCCCCAAATCCTTATCTTACCTTTCATCAACTTACCACTTTCATAAGTATCCTCTCTTCACTTAAAACCACTAAAACTCTTGATAATTAACTTAAATACAAGGGTAGAAATCATCTACATACCTTGAGGGGTCTAAGATTTCAAGGATCAAATTCAACTCCAACTCCCTAAGCTTCACAACTTTGAAGAAACCCTAGAAACAACCTTCTTCTTCACAAGCTTGGGTTTACGGGGCTCGGATCTTGCCAAATCACCACTATAATGATAGAGATTGTTGGGAGTAAATATACTAGGGTTTTTCTCTGACTTAGATGAGAGAAATGGGAAATAGAGTCGTGGATCACATATTTATACTTGGAATTAAAAAGTCCTAGCGGTACTGTTTGACGAGCGGGTCGACGACCCGTCGACGTGCCGACGGTCCGTCGACTTGCCCGTCGACGAGCCGACGGTCCGTCGACTTGCCCGTCGACCTACGACTGCAGATTTCAAGGCTACGGAACCCTGTCGATGCCGTACAACGACAGTCCGTCGACCATGTCGATGGCCCATCGACAATGACTAGTGTCTGTAGATTTCTCAGATTCAGCTCAGATCGCGTTGATTCGATTCATTCAACTTCTATTCCTGTAAATTACCAGGAATACCTGTTGGTACCTTGTACACAAGATAAGACACTTTCTATCTCCAAAACTTAGACACGGTTCTCAATTGCAAAGGCATACCCGACTATGAAACCATAGGTTGTACCACGGTGAGAACAAGAGGCGTAACAGTTTGCTATGGTCACGGGTTTAAATGTCAAAAAATATCTCACCAATGAATTGCTGGAGAAGATGCGAAAAAAGGTGAGAGTTTTTGAAATAAACTAAAAGATAATACCAAGGGCCTAACCACGCTTGAGCTGCTGGCTTTGGTTCAAAAAGATGATATATTGACCAAGACGTAGAAGTTTAAGACTGTAATGGTTGTATTTTCCATACCGTGGCGGATAATATAAAATTCTTTAATAAATATCCATGGGGTAAGGAATGATTCAAACTAACTCTTGATTATTTTAAGAAAAAGGTGGACTGAAGAAGCTATACTATCTTGCGACTAAAAAGGAAACATCACAATATGTGTTTTATGGCTACCCCTGGGCCTTCGTTATGTGTATTATATTACGAACCAATATGTTGATTATTATAGATTGGTGAATGCTTATTAGTCTATCTTATTGCTTATTCTACATATATACTTACTATAGGTATGGGCATACGAAACTTTATCATTTGTTCGGAAAATTGATGGCCGATCTAAATGTTACACCTTGGAAATTTCATGTCGTCGTGTAGTGAGTGAATCACTATGAGCTTAAGGATAACAGGAAGTTCTTAAGATTATAAGACGGGTAATTAGTGGTCTTAGAATGCATATGTTAAGATTTTGAAGTCATATGAATTGACAAGAATAAGGATTAGTAAGGGCAAGTGGGTTTAGGAAAGGTTTCATAAATCATCGCGTTAAGAATTGTTTGGCAAGGCCTTGAGGGCAGGTTATAGGGATGTTTAGATCATTAATGAAGTATTAAACAAGTGTTAAGAAGGTTGTATAAGGATTGGAGATCAAACGAAACGACGAGAACAACTTCGGAAAAACTGTGAGTTACACGACCACATTTGTTACAACTCGGAAAATTTCCCGTTGGCACGCAAGTAAATGAACTAATGATGTGTGCGAGGAGTGCGAGTGTATAATGTTTCATGGGAAATGTATGAAAAGGGATGTGGATGATCTGAATGAAAAGTCGAGAAATGAGAAAAATTGAAAGTTGGCAAAACTGCCCAGTGGTCGTATATTGCAAAATACGGACCGTAAAGTGCAATACGGTCCGTAAACTGGCAGTCGTAAACTGCCATGCAAAAGCTTCAGCTTTCTGCCAGTGGTCGTAAAGTGCAAATACGGACCGTAAACTGGTATACGGTCCGTAAACTGCCAGGTCGTAAACTGGCATGCCAAACTTCAACTTTCTGTCAGCCGAGGAAATGGTTAAAAACGACCTGGTGGACGGACCGTAAAGTGATTTACGGCCCGTAAACCATGGTCGTAAACCACCATAAAGGCAGCCTAGCTTCTGGTTCTTCAAATGGCTAAATACGCCCATGGAGGACGAGGCGTATAGTGGAATACGGTCCGTAAACCTCCATGGACGACCACTGTTCACCCAGCACAGATTTTCCAATTCATTAAATATGAGGATCAAGACTTATTTTATTTCATTACAACATTACACCACTTCTCTCTAGAACTTCTCTCTACATTTATTATATGAGTTTTCAAGGATTATAAGCCATCAATAACATTAAGACAAGTGAATCAAGGATAAGGGAATCATCAAGGATCATCCAAGTCAAGAAATCCAAATGGAGAAAAACTAGGGTTTTGCTCAAAGAGGAGTATTATCAACCAAAGCTTGTTCCTACAACTTCTAAGGTAAGATTCATGATTTTTACAAGATGTTTAAGGTATTGGATAATTAAAATACATGGATTGTAGAAAATGTGGTCAACTAGGTCATGAGTAATTGTCACGACCCAACCCCGTAGGCCGTGACTAGTGTCCGTGCTGGACACCCAAACGTACCCAATAACTCAAACCAGCATATTAGCAAAATATATCAATATAAAAGTCTATTGGCATTACTAGATATCACAGATGAACAGGTATAACACGTGGAAGCCGATGAGGCCATCGCAGATCATAACAACCCAAAAATATATACAGAACCCACATGTATGTCTACAGACCTCTACAGAACACAACAAAGTCATAAGACGGGACAGGGCCCCGTCGTACCCCTGAATGGCGTACATATATACAACAGCAGAAGACTGTACCAAAATATAGGTTCCGGATAAAAGAGCACCCCAAAATAGCAGAATAAGGTCCTAAGTGGGCGGATCAGCAAACCTGTCGTCTGTACCTGCGCGGCATGAAAACGCAACCCCCGAAGAAAGGGGGTCAGTATGAAATATGTACTGAATATGTAAAGCCTGAAGTACAGAAATAAAATCATAACCGGAACAGAAAGTACAGAAAACTGAATGTAATATCCAGAATATCAAATGCATATTTTCGAAACATAAAAAGTGTGTACAGAAACATATGCCATATCGTATCCGGCCCCCGCCAAGGGACTCGGTAGACAGAACGTGGTCACCCCCCCCCCCCCCCCCCCCCCCTCTGACACTGGTGCCACAACGCATAATGCTCAAAATAGGGAATAACCCGTAACATAACGTATCATATCAGATGGCCATATCAGATCATATCAAAATGTGTGTACATGGCACAACATACTCCACAACCCATGTACAAGTATACCTGCCCCCTCACATCGAGGCACGACGAACAATGCAGTGGAATACGCTTGACAACATATCCTGGCCCGAGCTCAGTGGGGGAAACATTGAGGCATCCACGAGTGGAGTAGTGAGAAACTAAATGCAATATAAAATATCATATATTTCTAGAGACTCAATAAAACATATTGGATGACAAATCGAAATAATGAAATCGGACAGAATCATAGTAAGTGTATTTCGGATGTCATAATGGATTACGGAGAAATAACCTTTCTACGATCGTTTCCATGCTCCAAAATAGTTTATAAGACTTAAGGGAATATTTAAAACAATTTTCATTTAGTAGTTAAAATAGTAGTTAAAACATTTCCTTTAGAACCGCTCGAAGACAAATCATAAGTACAAAAGGGTAAAATCGGAAATAGTGGGTCCACCTCGGGACAACCGAAGCGATGGGCTCGAACCACGTATATTATGCCTATGGGATCACCTATAGAGGTCCTAGGGACGTTCCATAACTTTCTAGGCAATTTGTAGAAATTTGCATAATTCTTTCAACCAAAACATACTTGAAGGATTCAATTCCATTGAACGAAAAAGGGGCATTTTCAAACGCGGATTCCGATGAACAGAACACTTTTCGAGATTCAAATCCGATCCTAGTACACCTAGGACATTCCAAAAGAAGAATAGGGGTAGCTTTACATACCTTTTTCGCCCTTTACGCCTTTCCAATTTCAATTCCCGTTTCCTTCAAAATCTACAAATGGTCACATTTACCAAATGTTAGCCATAAGAATTTAGGACCTAAATCTTAAATCAACACTTTTCTACAAAAATTTGGGCAGCATCTCCCCTATACATATAGCATCCCCGAGAATTCAGCTCGGCCAAAACAATCAACAACAACCCACCAATAACACCAACAACAACAACAATCACTATAAAACACAATATAACCTAACTAGTCACCTTTCCAACATAATGTCATAACCTTCATTCCAACTTCGTATTTTCAAATCAATATCAACATTCTCGTATTCATCACTAATCAAAATCATTACAACACAATTCGAAAGTATTTCATATCATTTCCACAAAATATTCACAAGATATACAAAATATACAAACTTTCCACCAAAGCCATAATTCATCCAAAGCTTCTAATCTTTAACATACTTATTCATAACATGCTTCCATCTTCCTATTACATCAACAATCATCATTTGCATCTTAATAACTTCATTTCCATAATATCATAAAATCATACTAAAATGACATAATCTTCTAAATTTCATTTCAATGCAAACTTACATCATTTTACCTTCATTTACATTGCAAGGATCACAACACACAACTAACATATTAAACAAAGATAATTCATTCCCATTCCAATTTCCATATACCACACGGCCAATACCTATATTTCCAACTTCAACCAAATTCATTCAACTTTCATTCTCAATATGAATTCCACCCTACTCACAACTAGAATACAACATAAATTCAACTCACCATAGGTATACAACATATATACACACACGGCCACATGCCATCTTACATACCCACTTTGCAAACTTCCATATTTCCATACTTTCTACTAATTTCTACATACTACAACACAAACGAACCTTCATAACATAATAAAAAGGAATTGATTCTTACCTTTTTCTCCAATCTTCTTCACTTGAATATGTGGTCAACTTGATGAACCAAGTGTTCCTTCTTCCAAAACAACTACACCAAGTTGTAAAGGACACTTAATTTAGTAGGAAAACCACAAGATAACAATTTTTGGAACAAGATTGTTGAAGGTGAATTTTCCAAGCTTATAGCCGAATGGCTCTCCAAGTTTTTGCTCTTCTTTTGTTTTGTTCTTTCTTTCTTGCTTTGCTTTCTTGAAGGTTCTATAGATAAAGACCACTTATAATATTTTAGCACACGGAAAATTTGTATTAAACTTGGTGGACATGGGCCACACTTGGCCGGCCACCCCTTAAGTATTGGGCCTCATTTTTCTTTTCATTTTTTTGAGCCCAATTGGTTAAAATTCTTGTTTTGTAATTCCCGAAACTATTTTTCAAAATTCCAATTTTTGCCCTTGGCCTTCTTCGACACTTCCCCAACAATATTCTTTCATACACAACTCTTATGTTATATAAAATCAATTATGACCTTATTTCTTACAAGTCAAAATTATTTCAAATTTTACAAATGTGTGAAAATCACGGGATATAACAATGATGAATAGTGACATTTTGACAAATAGTTTGAATTGAGTTATGAATGTTGTTGTGTTGTGATATGAATGTGTTATAAATGGTATTAAGATCATGAACTAAACACTTTAGACGAATGGACGAAGATGGGTGTTATAATCATGAATGTGGGTGAATTAGAGGCAAATTGAGGAATCTAGATAATGTGGATAATGTGAATGACTAATGGCCATTGTTGTGATATTAATGAAGGTATAAACGCTAGCATTGGAAGGGAACGTGCAAGTGTAGAATAGTTCGACGGAAAGGTATGTAAGGCTAACCCTTCTTTCATAAGGCATGGTTCTTGGCCAAATTCCTAATTCCTCCATATGAGTATGTTGTCTTCACATGGTTGACATTCCGAGCTCATAAGCTCACGACCCTTGATATATACTATGATTATACTATGTCCCTCGTATGACGAGTAAGTCCATAATGTAGATGTAATGATAACGATGAGAATAGTAATGATAATGATATCAAAAATGATGCAAAAGGTGCCTACGGGCTATTATACGTATATGTGCCTATGAAGGGCTATAATGAACCCCGAGCTTATGATGCCGGGTAAGACTATATGTATATGACTATGTATAAAGTATGTATACGATTACGTAACGCGCGCACACATCTGCAGATGGTACGGATAACCCTGAAGCCTTGGTAGGGCCAGGTAGAAATAACATTGAGCCTTGGTTGGCCAAGTATGTATGAAACACCGAACCTTATGGTCGGGTATGCTATGTATGTATATAAGTGTATGGCTATGTATATAATATGAATATGAATGTGATAAGACTATGTATAAGAATACGAATAAGGACATGTATACGAATATGAGCACAAGTATGGTACGAGTATCATTATGGGATACGAACGACGATGTATGCAAGTAAGCGACATGATGATGATGATATTACTGTCTCCCCTCCTATGCTATCTTCATATGGTATCTATTATGCTTCTATATTGATGTTGATCATGCTTTACATACTCAGTACATTCTTCGTACTGACGTCCTTTTGTTTGTGGACGCTGCGTCATGCCCGTAGGTGCACAGGGAGACAGACTTGATCCTTAGCTGCCTATTCGGAGATTACATAGAGAGCTTCATTTCCTCCGGAGCCATATCTTTTGGGTACTCATTCTTTTGTGTATATAATTATGGGCATAGCGGGGTCCTGTCCCGCTAATGTGATATGTTATACTCTTAGAGGCTCGTAGACATGTGTGTGTGTGGGTAGATGTGTTTGGCCTTGTCGGCCTATGCTTTGTATATCATTTTGTCGGCCACGTTGGCCCATGAATATTGATGTGGCATAAATGCCTATGATGATATAAATGTGCGGGTGTCCATATGGGACTAGTTGACGAATGAATGGAAATGCATGTATAATTATGCGGCTCACCTAGATGTAAGTATAAGAGTAAGCTAAGAGGGTGCTCGGGTGGGTTAGCACCGGGTGCTCGTCGCGGCCCCGAGTCGGGTCGTTACAAAAGTGGTATCAGAGCAGTTCAATCCTAGGATGTGTCTACGAGCCGTGTCTAGTAGAGTCTTGTTTATGGGTGTGTTGCGCGCCACACTTATAAACGAAAAGCTTTGGACATTTTAGGAATATATGACCTTCTTTCTTCATAAGAATCGTGCGATAGAGCTATGATGTAAGAAATTCTTGTTCCTAAATCGTGTGTTGTGTATTTCAGAGATGCCTAAAAAGAAAAAGGCTACAGCAGCCCAAATGGGCAAGACGGTGGCAGAAAAGCGGGCTGAAAGAGCACCACCACCGGTAGTAGAGGAAGATGAGTCTCAGAGTGCGGCTCAATCTCAGTCCTCCTAGACAGTGCCTATTACTGAGGAGCACGTGGGAGCCTCAGCCCCAACTCTAGCTCCTCCACTGAATGCTTCAGGCCAAGACGTGAGAGAGGCCATTAATTTGTTGACTCAGTTGGTTGCGGCCCAGACTCAGAGGCCAAGCGCAGGGCAAGGTGACAGGACTGTTAGTGCAAGGGCCCATGACTTCATTGCTTTGAAACCCCCGGAATTCTTTGGGTCAAAACTGGAGGAGGATCCCCAGGACTTTATTGATGGTATGCTAAGGACGCTCTGGTTGATACATGCTTCAGACACCGAATCGGTGGAGCTAGCGTCATATAGATTGAGGGATGTCTCAATCCAGTGGTATACGGTTTGGATGGCTTCGCGGGGAGCCAATGCACCTCCACCGGTATGGCAAGAGTTTGTTGATGCTTTTCTTCGTCATTATATGCCTCCGGAAGTTTGGCGAGCTAGGGCCGATAAATTCTTGAATTTGAGGCAAGGTAGCATGAGTGCTACAGAGTATAGTCTCCGCTTCAATTCCTTGGCTAGGTATGCTTCGGCCATGGTAGCGGATATGGGCGATCGGGTGCACCGGTTTGTGAAAGGCCTAGGGCCACACTTGATGGATAAATGTTTAACTGCGTCCCTTCAGGATGGCATGGATATTGCACGCATTCAGGCACATGCTCAGGAATTGGAGGAACACCTACAGCAGCGGAGAAATGAACGTGAGCAGGATAGGGGCCATAACAAGAGGGCCAGACCTTCGGGTTCGAGGAGCGAGTCCAGGGGCGGACACAAACAGTAGTTTGCCAGCCATTCAGGCTATTCTATGACCAGTACACCTCCACAGTTCACGGGGCAGAGATTTGACAGATCTACTCGTTCCGAGTCGAGTCAGGGTTATTCGGGGTCTCAGTTTAGAGTTGATTCAGGCCAGTCAAGGCCACCTGTACCACGATGTTCCCAGTGTAGGAAGTTGCATTGGGGTCGATACTGATTGGGCTCGGATGGTTGCTATTCATGTGGTCAACCAGGCCATATCATGCGTGATTGCCCCTCAGTACAGGGTAGAGGTAGGACCTAGCCAACAGGGTCGGCAGCCGGATCATCAGCATCTGTACGCCCTACGGGGCCAGGTTCACATGCGCCAGTCGGCCATGGTAGAGGTAGAGGCAGAGCTCCCAGTACTAGCGGTCCTCAGCACCGCATTTATGATTTGGCTGGACGCCAAGATCTTGAGTCTTCTCCTGATGTGGTCACAGGTATATTATCGGTATTCTCTCATGATGTATATGCTTTGATTGATCCGGGCTCCATATTATCATATGTTACTCCATATATTGCGGGTTGATTTATAATTGTGCCGGAGTCTATCAAACCTTTCGAGGTGTCTACACCCGTGGGTGAATCGGTAATAGCTAGCCGAGTATATAGGAATTGTGTGATTGTGATTTGTGATCGTCGTACCATGATTGATTTGCATGAGCTAGAAATGGTAGATTTTGACGTTATTATGGGCATGGATTGGTTGGTTTCTTGTTATGCCAATGTTGATTGCCGAATGAAGATGGTTCGTTTCCAGTTTCCGGGGGAACCAATCTTAGAATGGAAAGGGAATGCGGCATCACCAAAAGGTAGGTTTATTTCCTATCTAAAGGCAAGGAAAATGATCACGAAAGGGTGCATCTATCATCTAGTACGAGTTCAAGATGTAGAGGCTGAGTCGCCGACTCTTCAGTCAGTTCCGGTAGTGAACGAATTTCCTGATGTGTTCCCGGAAGAGCTTCCAGGCCTTCCTCCCGAGCGAGAGATCGATTTTGCGATTGATATGCTGCCAGACACTAATCCCATATCTATTCCTCCCTATAGGATGGCACCCGCAGAGTTGAAAGAGTTGAAGGAGCAATTAAAAGACTTGCTTGAAAAAGGCTTCATTAGGCCTAGTTCATCCCCGTGGGGAGCACCCGTGTTGTTCGTCCGGAAGAAGGATGGCTCCTTGAGAATGTGCATTGATTATCGACAATTGAATAAAGTGACAATTAAGAACAAGTATCCCCTCCCGAGGATTGATGATTTATTTGATCAATTGCAAGGTGCCAAATGGTTTTCAAAGATTGATTTGGGGTCTGGGTATCACCAAGTAAGAGTCAGGGAGAAAGATATCCCTAAGACAGCTTTCAGAACAAGATATGGCCATTTCGAGTTCCGAGTAATGTCGTTTGGGCTAACTAATGCACCGACAGTGTTTATGGACTTAATGAACAATGTATTCAGGCCTTTTCTGGATCTATTCGGGATTGTATTCATCGATGATATCCTAGTGTATTCTAGATCCGAGGTAGAACATGCGGATCACTTGCGTATTGTCCTTGGAGTTCTTCGAACCCGAGAGTTATTCGCGAAGTTTTCCAAATGCGAGTTTTGGTTGAACTCAGTGGCATTTCTGGGGCACATTGTTGCAGCTGATGGTATTCGAGTGGATAACCAAAAAATTGAGGCAGTGAAGACTTGGCCAAGGCCCACGACCCCTACGGAGGTTCGTAGCTTTTTGGGCTTAGCCGGTTATTACAGAAGATTTGTTGAGGGTTTCTCTTCTATTTCTGCACCGCTCACCAAGTTGACTCAGAAGTCAGCTAAGTTTCAATGGACAGATGCTTGCGAGCGTAGTTTCCAAGAGTTGAAAGTCCGACTGACTACAACCCCAGTCTTGACACTTCCAGAGGGATTGGAAGGATATGTTATTTATTGTGATGCTTCAGGCGTCGGGCTAGGCTGTGTATTGATGCAAAATGGTAAGGTGATTGCGTATGCTTCTAGACAATTACGGAAACATGAGCAAAATTATCCTACCCATGACTTAGAATTGGCCGCGGTGGTCCATGCTTTAAAGATATGGAGACATTACTTATATGGTGTCCACGTGGATATTTATACAGATCATAAGAGTCTCCAATACATCTTCAAGCAGAAAGAGTTGAATTTGCGGCAACGACGATGGCTAGAGTTGCTAAAAGACTATGATGTTGAAATCCTGTACCACCCCGGAAAGGCAAATATTGTGGCTAATGCTCTTAGCCGTAGGTCGATGGGAAGTCTAAGTGATGTACGACCAGAAAAGAAAGAGATGGCCCATGATCGTCAGCAGTTAGCTAGCCTAGGAGTCCGAGTGGTGGACTCAGGTAGCAGCGGAGCTACTATTCAGAATTCAGCAGTTTCATCGTTAGTAGCGGAAGTAAAAGAGCGACAATTTGAGGATCCCATGCTAATGCAGTACAGAGATACACTCCCTCAGAAGGAGGAGTCATCATTTGACATTTCGGAAGACGGAGTTCTCCGATGTCGAGGCAGGTTATGTGTTCCCGATGTGGCAGGTCTACGCCATCAGATTTTGAGAGAAGCTCATTGTTCCCGTTACTCCGTTCACCCCGGAGCGACGAAAATGTATCATGATCTTAAGACTATATATTGGTGGAATGGGATGAAGAAAGACGTAGCGGAATTCGTAGCTCAGTGTCCTAATTGCCAACAAGTGAAGATAGAACACCAAAAGCCGGGTGGCTTATAGAAATCCCAACTTGGAAGTGGGAAGTGATTAATATGGATTTCATTACAGGGTTACCCCGTTCTCGACGTAAATATGATTCTATATGGGTGATCGTGGATAGGCTCACAAAGTCAGCACATTTCTTACCGGTCAGAACGACCTATATGGCAGAAGATTATGCCAAGCTTTATCTTAAAGAGATAGTGAGACTCCATGGCGTTCCGGTATCTATTATCTCCGATAGAGGGACTCAGTTTACAGCCAAGTTTTCGGGGTCTTTCCAAGAAGGTTTAGGGACCCAAGTGCGCCTAAGCACGACGTTTCACCCATAGACCGATGGGCAAGCTGAACGTACTATTCAGACTCTTGAAGATATGTTACGGGCATGTATGATAGATTTTGGAGGAAATTGGGATGACCATTTGCCACTCATTGAGTTTGCTTACAATAACAGTTATCATTCTAGCATTCAAATGGCACCGTATGAGGCTCTCTATGGGCGAAAGTGTAGATCCCCAGTTGGGTGGTTTGAAACCGGAGAAGCTAAGTTGATAGAGCCAGACTTGGTCCAGCAAGCAATAGAGAAAGTTAGGCTCATACAAGATCGGTTGCTAGCGGCTCAAAGTCGTCAGAAGTCCTATGCGGATAATCGTCGAAGAGACTTAGAGTTCGAAGTGAAAGATTGGGTATTCTTGAAAGTGTCGCCGATGAAGGGCGTGATGAGATTTGGCAAAAAGGGGAAGCTCAGTCCCCGGTATGTTGGGCCATACGAAATTGTGCGCAAAATAGGCAAAGTGGCCTATGAGCTAGATCTACCTCCAGATTTGGAGTCAGTCCATCCAGTATTTCATGTCTCGATGCTTCGGAAGTGTGTTGGAGATCCTACGAGGATCGTCCCAGTGAATGATATTCAAGTGACAGAAAAGTTAACTTATGATGAAATACCCATTGCCATATTAGATAGGCAGGTACGGAGGCTTAGAAACAAAGAAGTGGCCTCAATTAAAGTTCTGTAGAGAAATGACAATCGATAGGAAATGACATGGGAAGCAAAAGAGAATATGCGATCCAAATACCCACATTTATTTCAGCCCTTGGAAGAAGTACAAGATGAGACGTCAAAATCATAAGGTATGCATGTTTTCCCTTTTATACATTCAGGTCTGGTGTGGCCAAATTTCTAGTGCTGTTGTATTATTGCCCTGTGAGGCATTGTTATTGTGGGTTGTTGTGACAGGGTGGTAATGCCACATTACAGAGGAAACTCTGGCGAAATTTTTATAGAATTCCCCAAGCCTTTAACATTCGAGGACGAATGTTCCTAAGGGGGGTAGAATGTTACACCTCGAAAAATTTACCGTTGGCACGCAAGTAAATGAACTAATGATGTGTGCGAGGAGTGCGATTGTATAATGTTTCATGGGAAATTTATGAAAAGATATGTGGATGATCTGAATAAAAAGTCGAGAAATGAGAAAAATTGAAAGTTGGCAAAACTGCCCAGTGGTCGTATATTGCAAAATACGGACCGTAAAGTGCAATACGGTCCGTAAACTGGCAGTCGTAAACTGCCATGCAAAAGCTTCAGCTTTCTGCCAGTGGTCGTAAAGTGCAAATACGGACCGTAAACTGGTATACGGTCCGTAAACTGCCAGGTCGTAAACTGGCATGCCAAACTTCAACTTTCTGTCAGCCGAGGAAATGGTTAAAAACGACCTGGTGGACGGACCGTAAAGTGATTTACGGCCTGTAAACCATGGTCGTAAACCAACTTGAAGGCAACCCAGCTTCTGGTTCTTGAAATGGCTAAATACGCCCATGGAGGACGAGCCGTATAGTGGAATACGATCCGTAAACCTCCAAGGACGACCACTGTTCACCCAACACAGATTTTCCAATTCATTAAATATGAGGATCAAGACTTATTTTATTTCATTACAACATTACACCACTTCTCTCTAGAACTTCTCTCTACATTTATTATATGAGTTTTCAAGGATTATAAGCCATCAATAACATTAAGACAAGTGAATCAAGGATAAGGGAATCATCAAGGATCATCCAAGTCAAGAAATCCAAATGGAGAAAAACTAGGGTTTTGCTCAAAGAAGAGTATTATCAACCAAAGCTTGTTCCTACAACTTCTAAGGTAAGATTCATGATTTTTACAAGATGTTTAAGGTATTGGAGAATTAAAATACATGGATTGTAGAAAATGTGGTCAACTAGGTCATGAATGATGAATAGTGACATTTTGACAAATAGTTTGAATTGAGTTATGAATGTTGTTGTGTTGTGATATGAATGTGTTATAAATGGTATTAAGATCATGAACTAAACACTTTAGACGAATGGACGAAGATGGGTGTTATAATCATGAATGTGGGTGAATTAGAGGCAAATTAAGGAATCTAGATAATGTGGATAATGTGAATGACTAATGGCCATTGTTGTGATATTAATGAAGGTATAAACGCTAGCATTGGAAGGGAACGTGCAAGTGTAGAATAGTTCGACGGAAAGGTATGTAAGGCTAACCCTTCTTTCATAAGGCATGGTTCTTGGCCAAATTCCTAATTCCTCCATATGAGTATGTTGTCTTCACATGGTTGACATTCCGAGCTCATAAGCTCACGACCCTTGATATATACTATGATTATACTATGTCCCTCGTATGACGAGTAAGTCCATAATGTAGATGTAATGATAACGATGAGAATAGTAATGATAATGATATCAAAAATGATGCAAAAGGTGCCTACGGGCTATTATACTTATATGTGCCTATGAAGGGCTATAATGAACCCCGAGCTTATGATGCCGGGTAAGACTATATGTATATGACTATGTATAAAGTATGTATACGATTACGTAACGCGCGCACACATCTGCAGATGGTACGGATAACCCTGAAGCCTTGGTAGGGCCAGGTAGAAATAACATTGAGCCTTGGTTGGCCAAGTATGTATGAAACACCGAACCTTATGGTCGGGTACGCTATGTATGTATATAAGTGTATGGCTATGTATATAATATGAATATGAATGTGATAAGACTATGTATAAGAATACAAATAAGGACATGTATACGAATATGGCACAAGTATGGTACGAGTATCATTATGGGATACGAACAACGATGTATTCAAGTAAGCGACATGATGATGATGATATTACTGTCTCCCCTCCGATGCTATCTTCATATGATATCTATTATGCTTCTATATTGATGTTGATCATGCTTTACATACTCAGTACATTCTTCGTACTGACGTCCTTTTGTTTGTGGACGCTGCGTCATGCCCGCAGGTGCACAGGGAGACAGACTTGATCCTTAGCTGCCTATTCGGAGATTACATAGAGAGCTCCATTTCCTCCGGAGCCATATCTTTTGGGTACTCATTCTTTTGTGTATATAATTATGGGCATAGCGGGGTCCTGTCCCGCTAATGTGATATGTTATACTCTTAGAGGCTCGTAGACATGTGTGTGTGTGGGTAGATGTGTTTGGCCTTGTCGGCCTATGCTTTGTATATCATTTTGTCGGCCACGTTGGCCCATGAATATTGATGTGGCATAAATGCCTATGATGATATAAATGTGCGGGTGTCCATATGGGACTAGTTGACGAATGAATGGAAATGCATGTATAATTATGCGGCTCACCTAGATGTAAGTATAAGAGTAAGCTAAGAGGGTGCTCGGGTGGGTTAGCACCGGGTGCTCGTCGCGGCCCCGAGTCGGGTCGTTACAAAAGTGGTATCAGAGCAGTTCAATCCTAGGATGTGTCTACGAGCCGTGTCTAGTAGAGTCTTGTTTATGGGTGTGTTGCGCGCCACACTTATAAACGAAAAGCTTTGGACATTTTAGGAATATATGACCTTCTTTCTTCATAAGAATCGTGCGATAGAGCTATGATGTAAGAAATTCTTGTTCCTAAATCGTGTGTTGTGTATTTCAGAGATGCCTAAAAAGAAAAAGGCTACAGCAGCCCAAATGGGCAAGACGGTGGCAGAAAAGCGGGCTGAAAGAGCACCACCACCGGTAGTAGAGGAAGATGAGTCTCAGAGTGCGGCTCAATCTCAGTCCTCCTAGACAGTGCCTATTACTGAGGAGCACGTGGGAGCCTCAGCCCCAACTCTAGCTCCTCCACTGAATGCTTCAGGCCAAGACGTGAGAGAGGCCATTAATTTGTTGACTCAGTTGGTTGCGGCCCAGACTCAGAGGCCAAGCGCAGGGCAAGGTGACAGGACTGTTAGTGCAAGGGCCCATGACTTCATTGCTTTGAAACCCCCGGAATTCTTTGGGTCAAAACTGGAGGAGGATCCCCAGGACTTTATTGATGGTATGCTAAGGACGCTCTGGTTGATACATGCTTCAGACACCGAATCGGTGGAGCTAGCGTCATATAGATTGAGGGATGTCTCAATCCAGTGGTATACGGTTTGGATGGCTTCGCGGGGAGCCAATGCACCTCCACCGGTATGGCAAGAGTTTGTTGATGCTTTTCTTCGTCATTATATGCCTCCGGAAGTTTGGCGAGCTAGGGCCGATAAATTCTTGAATTTGAGGCAAGGTAGCATGAGTGCTACAGAGTATAGTCTCCGCTTCAATTCCTTGGCTAGGTATGCTTCGGCCATGGTAGCGGATATGGGCGATCGGGTGCACCGGTTTGTGAAAGGCCTAGGGCCACACTTGATGGATAAATGTTTAACTGCGTCCCTTCAGGATGGCATGGATATTGCACGCATTCAGGCACATGCTCAGGAATTGGAGGAACACCTACAGCAGCGGAGAAATGAACGTGAGCAGGATAGGGGCCATAACAAGAGGGCCAGACCTTCGGGTTCGAGGAGCGAGTCCAGGGGCGGACACAAACAGTAGTTTGCCAGCCATTCAGGCTATTCTATGACCAGTACACCTCCACAGTTCACGGGGCAGAGATTTGACAGATCTACTCGTTCCGAGCCGAGTCAGGGTTATTCGGGGTCTCAGTTTAGAGTTGATTCAGGCCAGTCAAGGCCACCTGTACCACGATGTTCCCAGTGTAGGAAGTTGCATTGGGGTCGATACTGATTGGGCTCGGATGGTTGCTATTCATGTGGTCAACCAGGCCATATCATGCGTGATTGCCCCTCAGTACAGGGTAGAGGTAGGACCTAGCCAACAGGGTCGGCAGCCGGATCATCAGCATCTGTACGCCCTACGGGGCCAGGTTCACATGCGCCAGTCGGCCATGGTAGAGGTAGAGGCAGAGCTCCCAGTACTAGCGGTCCTCAGCACCGCATTTATGATTTGGCTGGACGCCAAGATCTTGAGTCTTCTCCTGATGTGGTCACAGGTATATTATCGGTATTCTCTCATGATGTATATGCTTTGATTGATCCGGGCTCCATATTATCATATGTTACTCCATATATTGCGGGTTGATTTATAATTGTGCCGGAGTCTATCAAACCTTTCGAGGTGTCTACACCCGTGGGTGAATCGGTAATAGCTAGCCGAGTATATAGGAATTGTGTGATTGTGATTTGTGATCGTCGTACCATGATTGATTTGCATGAGCTAGAAATGGTAGATTTTGACGTTATTATGGGCATGGATTGGTTGGTTTCTTGTTATGCCAATGTTGATTGCCGAATGAAGATGGTTCGTTTCCAGTTTCCGGGGGAACCAATCTTAGAATGGAAAGGGAATGCGGCATCACCAAAAGGTAGGTTTATTTCCTATCTAAAGGCAAGGAAAATGATCACGAAAGGGTGCATCTATCATCTAGTACGAGTTCAAGATGTAGAGGCTGAGTCGCCGACTCTTCAGTCAGTTCCGGTAGTGAACGAATTTCCTGATGTGTTCCCGGAAGAGCTTCCAGGCCTTCCTCCCGAGCGAGAGATCGATTTTGCGATTGATATGCTGCCAGACACTAATCCCATATCTATTCCTCCCTATAGGATGGCACCCGCAGAGTTGAAAGAGTTGAAGGAGCAATTAAAAGACTTGCTTGAAAAAGGCTTCATTAGGCCTAGTTCATCCCCGTGGGGAGCACCCGTGTTGTTCGTCCGGAAGAAGGATGGCTCCTTGAGAATGTGCATTGATTATCGACAATTGAATAAAGTGACAATTAAGAACAAGTATCCCCTCCCGAGGATTGATGATTTATTTGATCAATTGCAAGGTGCCAAATGGTTTTCAAAGATTGATTTGGGGTCTGGGTATCACCAAGTAAGAGTCAGGGAGAAAGATATCCCTAAGACAGCTTTCAGAACAAGATATGGCCATTTCGAGTTCCGAGTAATGTCGTTTGGGCTAACTAATGCACCGACAGTGTTTATGGACTTAATGAACAATGTATTCAGGCCTTTTCTGGATCTATTCGGGATTGTATTCATCGATGATATCCTAGTGTATTCTAGATCCGAGGTAGAACATGCGGATCACTTGCGTATTGTCCTTGGAGTTCTTCGAACCCGAGAGTTATTCGCGAAGTTTTCCAAATGCGAGTTTTGGTTGAACTCAGTGGCATTTCTGGGGCACATTGTTGCAGCTGATGGTATTCGAGTGGATAACCAAAAAATTGAGGCAGTGAAGACTTGGCCAAGGCCCACGACCCCTACGGAGGTTCGTAGCTTTTTGGGCTTAGCCGGTTATTACAGAAGATTTGTTGAGGGTTTCTCTTCTATTTCTGCACCGCTCACCAAGTTGACTCAGAAGTCAGCTAAGTTTCAATGGACAGATGCTTGCGAGCGTAGTTTCCAAGAGTTGAAAGTCCGACTGACTACAACCCCAGTCTTGACACTTCCAGAGGGATTGGAAGGATATGTTATTTATTGTGATGCTTCAGGCGTCGGGCTAGGCTGTGTATTGATGCAAAATGGTAAGGTGATTGCGTATGCTTCTAGACAATTACGGAAACATGAGCAAAATTATCCTACCCATGACTTAGAATTGGCCGCGGTGGTCCATGCTTTAAAGATATGGAGACATTACTTATATGGTGTCCACGTGGATATTTATACAGATCATAAGAGTCTCCAATACATCTTCAAGCAGAAAGAGTTGAATTTGCGGCAACGACGATGGCTAGAGTTGCTAAAAGACTATGATGTTGAAATCCTGTACCACCCCGGAAAGGCAAATATTGTGGCTAATGCTCTTAGCCGTAGGTCGATGGGAAGTCTAAGTGATGTACGACCAGAAAAGAAAGAGATGGCCCATGATCGTCAGCAGTTAGCTAGCCTAGGAGTCCGAGTGGTGGACTCAGGTAGCAGCGGAGCTACTATTCAGAATTCAGCAGTTTCATCGTTAGTAGCGGAAGTAAAAGAGCGACAATTTGAGGATCCCATGCTAATGCAGTACAGAGATACACTCCCTCAGAAGGAGGAGTCATCATTTGACATTTCGGAAGACGGAGTTCTCCGATGTCGAGGCAGGTTATGTGTTCCCGATGTGGCAGGTCTACGCCATCAGATTTTGAGAGAAGCTCATTGTTCCCGTTACTCCGTTCACCCCGGAGCGACGAAAATGTATCATGATCTTAAGACTATATATTGGTGGAATGGGATGAAGAAAGACGTAGCGGAATTCGTAGCTCAGTGTCCTAATTGCCAACAAGTGAAGATAGAACACCAAAAGCCGGGTGGCTTATAGAAATCCCAACTTGGAAGTGGGAAGTGATTAATATGGATTTCATTACAGGGTTACCCCGTTCTCGACGTAAATATGATTCTATATGGGTGATCGTGGATAGGCTCACAAAGTCAGCACATTTCTTACCGGTCAGAACGACCTATATGGCAGAAGATTATGCCAAGCTTTATCTTAAAGAGATAGTGAGACTCCATGGCGTTCCGGTATCTATTATCTCCGATAGAGGGACTCAGTTTACAGCCAAGTTTTCGGGGTCTTTCCAAGAAGGTTTAGGGACCCAAGTGCGCCTAAGCACGACGTTTCACCCATAGACCGATGGGCAAGCTGAACGTACTATTCAGACTCTTGAAGATATGTTACGGGCATGTATGATAGATTTTGGAGGAAATTGGGATGACCATTTGCCACTCATTGAGTTTGCTTACAATAACAGTTATCATTCTAGCATTCAAATGGCACCGTATGAGGCTCTCTATGGGCGAAAGTGTAGATCCCCAGTTGGGTGGTTTGAAACCGGAGAAGCTAAGTTGATAGAGCCAGACTTGGTCCAGCAAGCAATAGAGAAAGTTAGGCTCATACAAGATCGGTTGCTAGCGGCTCAAAGTCGTCAGAAGTCCTATGCGGATAATCGTCGAAGAGACTTAGAGTTCGAAGTGAAAGATTGGGTATTCTTGAAAGTGTCGCCGATGAAGGGCGTGATGAGATTTGGCAAAAAGGGGAAGCTCAGTCCCCGGTATGTTGGGCCATACGAAATTGTGCGCAAAATAGGCAAAGTGGCCTATGAGCTAGATCTACCTCCAGATTTGGAGTCAGTCCATCCAGTATTTCATGTCTCGATGCTTCGGAAGTGTGTTGGAGATCCTACGAGGATCGTCCCAGTGAATGATATTCAAGTGACAGAAAAGTTAACTTATGATGAAATACCCATTGCCATATTAGATAGGCAGGTACGGAGGCTTAGAAACAAAGAAGTGGCCTCAATTAAAGTTCTGTAGAGAAATGACAATCGATAGGAAATGACATGGGAAGCAAAAGAGAATATGCGATCCAAATACCCACATTTATTTCAGCCCTTGGAAGAAGTACAAGATGAGACGTCAAAATCATAAGGTATGCATGTTTTCCCTTTTATACATTCAGGTCTGGTGTGGCCAAATTTCTAGTGCTGTTGTATTATTGCCCTGTGAGGCATTGTTATTGTGGGTTGTTGTGACAGGGTGGTAATGCCACATTACAGAGGAAACTCTGGCGAAATTTTTATAGAATTCCCCAAGCCTTTAACATTCGAGGACGAATGTTCCTAAGGGGGGTAGAATGTTACACCTCGAAAAATTTACCGTTGGCACGCAAGTAAATGAACTAATGATGTGTGCGAGGAGTGCGATTGTATAATGTTTCATGGGAAATTTATGAAAAGATATGTGGATGATCTGAATAAAAAGTCGAGAAATGAGAAAAATTGAAAGTTGGCAAAACTGCCCAGTGGTCGTATATTGCAAAATACGGACCGTAAAGTGCAATACGGTCCGTAAACTGGCAGTCGTAAACTGCCATGCAAAAGCTTCAGCTTTCTGCCAGTGGTCGTAAAGTGCAAATACGGACCGTAAACTGGTATACGGTCCGTAAACTGCCAGGTCGTAAACTGGCATGCCAAACTTCAACTTTCTGTCAGCCGAGGAAATGGTTAAAAACGACCTGGTGGACGGACCGTAAAGTGATTTACGGCCTGTAAACCATGGTCGTAAACCAACTTGAAGGCAACCCAGCTTCTGGTTCTTGAAATGGCTAAATACGCCCATGGAGGACGAGCCGTATAGTGGAATACGATCCGTAAACCTCCAAGGACGACCACTGTTCACCCAACACAGATTTTCCAATTCATTAAATATGAGGATCAAGACTTATTTTATTTCATTACAACATTACACCACTTCTCTCTAGAACTTCTCTCTACATTTATTATATGAGTTTTCAAGGATTATAAGCCATCAATAACATTAAGACAAGTGAATCAAGGATAAGGGAATCATCAAGGATCATCCAAGTCAAGAAATCCAAATGGAGAAAAACTAGGGTTTTGCTCAAAGAAGAGTATTATCAACCAAAGCTTGTTCCTACAACTTCTAAGGTAAGATTCATGATTTTTACAAGATGTTTAAGGTATTGGAGAATTAAAATACATGGATTGTAGAAAATGTGGTCAACTAGGTCATGAATGATGAATAGTGACATTTTGACAAATAGTTTGAATTGAGTTATGAATGTTGTTGTGTTGTGATATGAATGTGTTATAAATGGTATTAAGATCATGAACTAAACACTTTAGACGAATGGACGAAGATGGGTGTTATAATCATGAATGTGGGTGAATTAGAGGCAAATTAAGGAATCTAGATAATGTGGATAATGTGAATGACTAATGGCCATTGTTGTGATATTAATGAAGGTATAAACGCTAGCATTGGAAGGGAACGTGCAAGTGTAGAATAGTTCGACGGAAAGGTATGTAAGGCTAACCCTTCTTTCATAAGGCATGGTTCTTGGCCAAATTCCTAATTCCTCCATATGAGTATGTTGTCTTCACATGGTTGACATTCCGAGCTCATAAGCTCACGACCCTTGATATATACTATGATTATACTATGTCCCTCGTATGACGAGTAAGTCCATAATGTAGATGTAATGATAACGATGAGAATAGTAATGATAATGATATCAAAAATGATGCAAAAGGTGCCTACGGGCTATTATACTTATATGTGCCTATGAAGGGCTATAATGAACCCCGAGCTTATGATGCCGGGTAAGACTATATGTATATGACTATGTATAAAGTATGTATACGATTACGTAACGCGCGCACACATATGCAGATGGTACGGATAACCCTGAAGCCTTGGTAGGGCCAGGTAGAAATAACATTGAGCCTTGGTTGGCCAAGTATGTATGAAACACCGAACCTTATGGTCGGGTACGCTATGTATGTATATAAGTGTATGGCTATGTATATAATATGAATATGAATGTGATAAGACTATGTATAAGAATACAAATAAGGACATGTATACGAATATGGCACAAGTATGGTACGAGTATCATTATGGGATACGAACAACGATGTATTCAAGTAAGCGACATGATGATGATGATATTACTGTCTCCCCTCCGATGCTATCTTCATATGATATCTATTATGCTTCTATATTGATGTTGATCATGCTTTACATACTCAGTACATTCTTCGTACTGACGTCCTTTTGTTTGTGGACGCTGCGTCATGCCCGCAGGTGCACAGGGAGACAGACTTGATCCTTAGCTGCCTATTCGGAGATTACATAGAGAGCTCCATTTCCTCCGGAGCCATATCTTTTGGGTACTCATTCTTTTGTGTATATAATTATGGGCATAGCGGGGTCCTGTCCCGCTAATGTGATATGTTATACTCTTAGAGGCTCGTAGACATGTGTGTGTGTGGGTAGATGTGTTTGGCCTTGTCGGCCTATGCTTTGTATATCATTTTGTCGGCCACGTTGGCCCATGAATATTGATGTGGCATAAATTCCTATGATGATATAAATGTGCGAGTGTCCATATGGGACTAGTTGACGAATGAATGGAAATGCATGTATAATTATGCGGCTCACCTAGATGTAAGTATAAGAGTAAGCTAAGAGGGTGCTCGGGTGGGTTAGCACCGGGTGCTCGTCGCGGCCTCGAGTCGGGTCGTGACAACACTTTACGACCCGGGGGAAATTATACGGACCGTATAACCCAACAACAACAATGTGTTCCATTTTGGTGAACCACGCACACTTATACGGCCCGTGAAATATTATACGGACCGTATAAGTCCCGACGGGCTGAGTTATTCCAAGTATTTAAATGTGATCCCACTTCATTTTATTCATTCTCCTCACTTCACCATTTCTCTCCAAGCTTCTAGAGTGTTCCACTCACACTTAATATACAAGAATACATAGAAAAACAAAGATCAATGTCAAGAATTCAAGTGAATCAAGTGGAACAAGCTCACCAGGGTTTCTCCAAGTCAAGAATTCTCTTGGGAGTAAAGTTAGGGTTTTCTCCAAGTGAAGTATTGCCAACCAAAACCCGTTCCTATGCATTCAAAGGTGAGTTTCATGATTATTCCATGTTGTTTAAGGTATGGAAAAGTTGAAACACTTGGATTATGGGAGAAAATGGAAAACAAATTACAAAAGATGAGATTAGTGGCAATTGTGAATAGTAGATTAATATGAATCATGACTCTTGATATGTTGAGATTGTATTCATGTTATGAACGATGTTAGGAGTATGAGAGAAACATTAGATGAGAATGAATGTAACGTTGTAGTATGATTATGACTATGGATGACCTTGAGAGGAAATTGTAGGAATTGGATAATGATGAGTTTGACTAAAGTCAATGATGATGATATTATGAATGTTGTTATTTACGTTGGGAGTTGAAATATGATATGGGGAAAGTTGTATAAACAAAGGAAATGCTGCCCAATTTTCTTTAGCTTTAGTAAGAATGTTTAAGTAATCGATTAGCTAACGTTAACGCGAATTCCCTTGAAGGTGAGGACATGAGCATTGAAGGAGAATGATCAAGCGGTAGAATAGCCAAAGGAAAAGGTATGTAAGGCTAGTCCCTTCTTTCTAAGACATGAATCCTATGAAATGATATTCCCTTCTTCTTCAGGATTCTTCTACGTATCGAAAACTATGAGTCCACGATCATAAAGAACTTCATACAAGATAAAGAAAAGAGACACGTTACGAGCATGACGATATTGATGATGAATCTAAGTCTAGGAGTCCTAAAGCTCATGAATGACCTTCCTACAAAGATGGTAATCCTTATACGATTCCTATGATAGTATTTTCCCTACCTCTCCATGACTTTCTTACATTCCGGGAACTATGAGTCAACATTGATAGAGATCTTCTTATAAGATAAAAATGAGGAATATTCCATGAATGTGAGAATAATGATGATGAGTCTAAGCCTAAAGATTCTAAAGCCTATAATATTATGGTTCTACAAGGCTAATGATCCATTGATATTGTTCATTGAATACACTCACCTTATATGCTAGTTCCTTCGAGGTAAGGCAGAATGCTTATGAATGCTCCATATTGGAATCGGGAGTTCTCGACCTTATGTCACCCCGACATTGTGATAGATCGTCTATAAGCTCTAATGCATGTCCTATGACCAATGCTCTAAAAAGTTACGAGTCTATGTTAATAGAGGATTTCATATGAGGTAAAGGTAAGAGATATGCTATAGAAACGATAATGGTAATGTTGAGCCTAAGTCTAGAAATTATAAAGTCTATCATACAGTATTCATACGAAGTCCATGGTACGAATGTGATATGATTTTTATAGATTGTCTTTAAATTCAAATGTATGCTTTAATGAAAGGTTACGGTAAGCTTGTTAAGATGTATGTGATGGCAATGATGATGATGAGATATACCGATCCTTGTTATGATGTATGCGAAATGGTCGAGCCACTACGTGGCCGAATATGGAAGATATGTATGTGATACTGTCAAGCCACTATGTGGCCGAATACGGATAATGTTTTATGTGTATGAACAGATACGGTACTACGACGATGAATTATGTGACACAATGATGTATACGCTATGATGACTTATGTACTACGATTATGTATATATGACATATGTATGAAATGTATTCGTCCTTAAAGGTCACACAGGTTTTGCCTTCACCTTATGACTTATGATTCCTCTATCATGTTTATTTTTTTCATGCCTTACATACTCAGTACAATATTCGTATTGACATCCGTTTTCTTTGGACGCTGTGTTCATGCCCACAGGTAGACAGGGAGACGGCGCAGACCTATAGGAGCTATCAGCAAATTTACAGGAGCACTCCATTATTCCGGAGGTGCTAATTGGGTTTATCCTTTTATGTATATATATATATATATATATATGCATATGTATTTTGGGCACGACGGGGTCTTGTCTCGTCCATATGTCTAGTATTCTAGTAGAGGCTCGTAGATACGTATGTGTGGGTAGTATGGTCTCACGATGCTACTCTGGTGTATATATTACTATTTTGATAGCCGAAGGGCGTATGTATATAAAATTAATTATGTTTTCAAATGAAAAATGGTTGTCTTATGATTACGAGTATATAAATGGGAAAGAAGTGTATAATGACTATGACGAGTAAGGAAATGAGTAGTGCTCGGTGGTTAGCCCCGGGTACCCGTCACGGCCCCTAGTCGGGTCGTGACACTAAAGAACATCCTTTGCCAACTCCACGGATTTTGAGATGGTGCGAGGAGGAAGGGCCCGAAGCTGTTGATCCTTTCAAAAATGTAATTGGAAGCCGTGAGGTAATGATACAAACTCATTAGTTTATTAGAACTTGGATTGGTGATTTCATATTAGTCAATTAGAACTTAGGTTGGTGATTTGCTATTAGTCTATTAGAACTTTGACTAGTTATTGCTTATTAGTATAGTAGAACTTAGATTGGTGATTGCTTATTCTTAATTAATCAGTTGTTGTTTCTGTTAACTAGAGGTGGTGAGACCTTTTATGCACCCCGGTGATGCAGAGAAGAGGAAGGACTACATTTTGAATCTTGTAAATTATGACGATGAAGTACCAGACCCGAATATTGATGCCCTGGAGAGGGAGATTGGTAATACTCGACAATTTTGAGTGAGAGAGGAACTTGCATTTAGTTCTCGAGATGAACATAATCACGATCAAGACAAAGATCTTGAAGAAGAGGATAAAGAGACGTGCAACCATTGTGGTCGTAGGCCAAGTCTCACTGAAACTATATTGACATCAAATAAGGAAAACTTCCATTCACAAATTCCTCAAGCAAAAATCAAGAAAGGCATTCTAAATGTGTTTCTCCTTCGATTAGACAGAATAAGAAGAGGATCGGGAATGCATTGCAATTTTCCATGGCTAAGAAGACCAAAGGTAATGTCCACTTCTGTGACATTCACATTGGTTATTAGAAACTTGTATGGTCGATTGTCAATTTTTGTGTTATTCATTTATGTTAATTTGACCCAGTGAATGCTCTTGCTGGTTCTTCTTTGGGTGATCGGAGTTCTAAATGGGTTTCCCCTTCGATGAGGTCTAGTAAGAAGAGGATTAAGAAGGCATTGCAATGTGTCATGGCTAAGACCAAAGGTAATGTCAACTACTGTGGCATTCACGTTCGTTATTAGAAACTTGTATGGTCAATTGTCAATTTCTATGTTATTCACTTCTGTTATTTTGACCCTGTGAATGCTCTTGATAGTTCTCCTTTGGGTGATCCTATCCATGTCTTTAATGTTGATGGTTCTAGTCCCCTGCCTCTTGTTGGTTCTCCTTTGGATGATCCTACCCATGTCCCCAATGTTGATGGATCAAGTCCCCTATCTTTTCAAGTTGACGATCCTAAAGTTGATGATCCCCATGTCTCTTTTGTCGATGGCTCTTCTAGTCGTATGCCTGATCATGCTGATAATCCTCATTGCAAGACACCATTGGGTCTTTTTGCTAATTCTGTTGTTGCTAGTTGTCTAGTTGATTTTGTTGTTGTTAATTGTTAGTGTAGATCAATCACACAATGGAACAATAAATGATATCTTGGAACAGATAATTCATGAGACTATCAATGAAGAGGTTGAGATGTTTGTCAAAGTATTAGTAATGAGATTGCCAATGAAGATGTTGGTCAAAGTATTGACAATGAGACTGTCAATGAAAAAGTTATTTGAGTACTGTCATGAAGAAGTTGTTTGAGTTTTTTGGGGTTGTTTATGTAACAATTATTTGATTTCCCAATTTATTATATTTGGGAGAGTGTATAATTACAAATACTTTTTTATATAACTGCAAATTTCTCACCATTAACAATTTATTAGAACTGAGATTTCCATTTCACCACTAGATGTTTATTATATTTGAGAATTAGCTTATTTATTTATGTTTATTCATTAATTGAAAATATTTATTTATTATATTTATGATTTCACAATTTTCCATGTCACAATTAACAATTTATTAGAATTGAGATTCGATCTAGTAACGCAATATCCCTGTAAAAGTGCCCATGGAGGAAGCAAAAATTACAAATTTGATTGTCATTATTTATTTATTATATTTGAAAATCAATTTATTTATTTGTATTTATTCATTAATTGCAAATATTAATTTATTACAATTTGGAACAAGCTTGTAAATTGCAAATTTGATTACAATTTGCCGCTTCACCATTATTTATTTATTATATTTGTGAATCGGTTTATTTATTTGTATTTATTCATTAGTTTCCAATATTAATTTATTATATTTACCATTTCACAATTTTACATGCCACCATTAACGATTTATTAGAACAGAGGTTCTGTCTAGTGGGTCTAGCGGCGCATATAAACATGAGACATATGGAATGATCTAACATAACTTTTAATACTATATATTTTAAAACATAAAAACTTAAAAACATAATGATATAAAAACTAAAAGAAAAAACTACATAGGGCCATGAGGAGGGGAGTTGGGGGGAACTGATGAAGTCCTGCCCTAAGATAGAAGGGCCCTTACCATGCGAGCAATGTGCCATATGTTGGTCTCCTGGAGTGCATCCTCATTGATACGTTGAATGCGCCAATTCATATCAGCTCTGAATGCAATACAATCTCGGTAGTGATTTGGATGGTTTCTCCTTGGTGGCATTTTGGATGAGCAACATTAGAAGGAAAGATGAAGAAGAAGATGAAAATAGAAAAAGATTGCACGTTAGAAGAAAAAGAGGTGGGTGTTGTTGAATTTATAGGAGTGAAAATTTGCTTCACCATTTATCACACAGTCACACCATCACGTCTTTTAGTAGCATTGTGTCGATTGGCGCAGTGATGCATTAAATCGCTTCGTTTTACGAAGTGATTTGACAATGGAAGATGAACAGCTAGAGTCTATAATAAGCTACTTTGGGATATTACTGTAGCATATTATTATAATAAAATACTTGTACATAGTAGATTTAGCCTCATCACTTGTTCTTGTGATAAAAAACAGTTTTTAAAAGGAAATGTTACACTCAAAATTGTAAAAAACTTAAATTCCTTACTAAATAGTACGTTAAAAGCAGGAAATTGGTGACTTAAAGTATTAACTATTTAAAATAATGGGTGATAAAACATTAACTACACTTAAAACATTACAATATCCAAGAATTACTCTTTACAAACTTGTAATGTTGATATTAATAACGAACGAGGTGTAATATTTCAACAATAATGTTGTTGTTGGGCATGTAAAATAGAATGTCATGAGATTAATAGTTTGGTAATCATGTCTTTAAATTAAAAAAGGACAATTTATGTTTTATTTTGAGTTTTTGTGTTTGGGATTTTAACTATTCTAATAAACTGTGCGTCTGGATAAAATAAATTCATGTGACACCTAATCTATATAATTATTGCATCTATTAGAATGATCAGATGTCACGCCCCAATCCTTGGTGAGGCGGACCAGGACTCGGTGCCTTAACTTGACCGAGTGTGTTATATCCCGTGTTTTCACACGTTTGGAAAGACTTGAATTATATTGGATTTTTGAGATATAAGGTCAAATTTGATATTTTGTTGAACATAAGAGTTATGCATGAAAGAATAGAATCATGGAAGTGTGGGACAAGGCTAAGGGCAATTTTGGAATTTTAGAAATTAGTGTCGGGAATTACAAAATATGATTCACAAGCTATTGGGCTCAAAAATTGAATTGAAATTGAGGCCCAAAATTAGGGACATGGCCTTGGCCCAAGTCCAATTAATTAGTCATGTGCATGGTCATGTGACAAATTAATATAAGATGCCTAAGTCTTCATTATATGCATTAGAACATTCAAGAAAGCTAAGCAAGAAAGAAGCAAAAATAAGAGCAAAAACAAAGAGGGTTTCGGGTTTGGCTAAGAAAATTAGCCATCAAAAATATTGCTCCAAAAATTTATTTCTTGTTGATTTCCTACTAAGTCAAGGTTCCTTTGTAACTTGGTATAGTTGTTTTGGAGTGGGGAGCATTAGAATCACCAAAGTGATCATATCTCCAAGTGAAGAAGACTTGAAGAAAAGGTAAGAATTTCTACCTTTTTATTGTGTTATGAAGTTTTGATTGTGTTGTAGTATATAGAAATGTGTTGATTGTATGGAAAAATGGAAGTTTGCAAAGTGGGTTTGGAATATGGGGTGTAGCCGTGTGTATATATAGGTGGTATACCCACAATGTGTTGAATTCATGTTATATTCTAGTTGTGATTGTGAGGAAATGCATATTGGGATTGAAAGTTGAATGATTTAGTTGAAGTTGACAAAGGGGGTTCTTGGCCGTGTGGTATGTTGGATTTGGGATAAAAATGAATTAAGTTGTTTAGTGTGTTAGTGTGGTATTGTGATATTTGTAATGTAAATGAAGCTAAAATGATATAAGTTTGTATTGAATTGGAATGTAGAAACTTATGTCGTTTTAGTATGATTTGCCGACATTAAGGAAATGAAGTTGTTTGGTTGTTAATTGTGATGATCATTGATGAATTTGGATGTTGGAAACATGTTATGAAGTTGTATGCCAAAGATTTGATGTTTTTCATAAGATATGACTTTGACGGAAGGTTGTATATTATGTATATCGAGTGTATAACTTGTGGAAAACGATATGAAATGTTTCTAGAACTATATGGTGATGATCTTGATTGTTGATGAATGTGAAATTATTGATATTAGTTGAAAGTTGGGTTGAAATGAAGATTATGTCAACTTGTTAGAAAGATGAATAGTTGAAGGATATTTATGTTTTTAATGTTCGTTGTTGATATTGATGTTGCCGTTTGGGTTGTTGTTGATGATTTCTAGCCGAGTTGAATTCTCGGGGTGCCATATGTATAGGGGAAGTGCTTCAGAAATTTCGGTAGCCAAATATGCATGAAGTTGAAACTTTGGTATTCATAGCTTACAATTGGTAAACTTGACCAATTGCAGTTTTTCGACGAAACGGGAAGTGAGTTTGGAAAGGCGTAAAGAGCTTGAAAGGTATGTAAAGCAACCCCAATTCTTCCCTTGGCATGCCCTTAGTGTGTTAGGGTCGGATCCGGGCCTCGAAGGACCTCTTGGCCCTCGGAATCCGCAAGAGAAAATTTCAGTTTTTCCTTCAGTAGAATTGAACTACTTTGGTACACTTTTCTTGCAATAATGCAACTTTGCTCCAAGTTACTTGGAAAGTCATAGAATGCTTGTAGAACCTTTTTAGGTGACATCATAAGCTTAGAGGGCATAATTTGAGCCCGCCGCCTTATTTGTCCCGAGGCGGGCCCACTATTCCCGGTTTTTCCCTTAATGTGCTAAAGCTTCCTTTTTAAGCGATTTTTGAAAGAAATGTTTTGATTACCCTACTAATCGCCTAGCGAATGTTGTTTTAAATATTCTATTAAATCTTATAAATTATGTTGACACTTGGAATGACTTCAGGAAGGTTATATTTCTGTAATTTATTATGATACCCGAAATGCATCTATTATGATCCCGTCCGACTTCGTTGGATTTGTTTATCTTTGATATGCCTCATCGAGTCTTTGAAAACATTTATGATATTTTTAAATTGCATTAGTCTCTCACTACTCCATTCGTGGATGTCCCAATGTTTCCCACACTGAGCCCGGGCCAGGATATGTTGTCAAGCGTGATTCTCTGCATTGTTCGCCGCGTCCCGATGTGAGGGGGCAGGTATACGCGTACATGGGTCTGTGGAGTATGATGTGCCATGTCCGCCTATTCTGATCTGATCTGTTATGGCAATTTTGATATGACATTTTATGATACGGGGTCACGCCCCTTTTTCTGATTCCTCTGTATTGTGGCACCAGCGTCGGGAGGGTGGCCACGTTCTGTCTGCTGAGTCCCGTGGCAGGGACCGGATATGATATGACATATGTTTCTGTACACATTCTGTCTGTTTTGGAAATATGCATTTGACACTATGGATTTTATACTCATTTTCTGAAATCATTATGATTTGACTTCTGTGATTCCGCTTTACATATTCAGTACATATTTCGTACTGACCCCCTTTCTTCGAGGGGGCTGCGTTTTCATGCCGCGCAGGTACAGACGACAGGTTCGCTGATCCATCTGTTTAGGATCCCACTTCTGCTATTTTGGGGCGCTCTCTTCTTCAGAGCCCACTTTTTGGTATAGTCTGTCACTGCTATCTGGATATGTACATTGTTCTGGGTATGACGGGGCCCTGTCCCGTCTTATGATTATGATATGTTTTGTAGAGGTCTGTGGATATATCTGTGTGGGTTTTGTACATATGTTTGGGATACTTTGTTCTATGATGGCCTTATCGGCCTATGTGTGCCAAGTCTGCTTTTTATGCTAAATTCTGTAGCGTCCACTAATATTATTATGATATTATTTTGTTAATATGCTAATTTGGGTATCGGGTACGTATAGGTGCCCAGCTAGGGCACTGGTCGCGGCCCACGGGGTTGGGTCGTGACAGAGTGAACCATCTATATGAGAACTTATGCAAATACTTAAGAACACATGAACGATTCCACATGCATACGTATATATACAAATGATCATCAGAACTAAAAACATATGGTGATTAGACAAATGTACATATGTGACCACAATGCATGTCTCTGAAGCCTCTACGATGACTAGAACTGGACAATTGATGTACTGTCAGGACATGGCCCCGACCTACCCGTAATATCTATACATCAATAGAAGTGCTAGATTGACTCGGCTCTAGATGGAATTGGAGCTTATCACACATCAACTGAATGTCCACAAGTACCTAGTGAGAAAGTCTACCACCTAGTACCTTTGAACCTGTAACATGAACATACCATTCCCCGGCAAAAAAGACGTGAGTACACAATGAATTGTCCCGTATGTGAGGCAGACAGGATAGTATATGCAAATACCAAAGTTCATATAAGAGACCAACAGAAACAATAATATACAAAAGAAACTGAGGAACAACCCGTGGGTAAACTTCTACAAAACTCTTATTCAATCTTTGGTATAATATGCCACGTAGGACCTAATACATATAAGTACGACTATATATGTCCATCCCACTCTCGGCTTCCTGCAGTATAGCGGTTGTGATTCTCTATATAACCCCGCATGATCTACATGTAATCATTTGCCACACATAGGGCTACTACATGTGAATACGCCATATGTCCACCCCCCACGTATACGCCACATGGGCTTTGTATCAATGTATAGCTATGATATCTCTATGGAAGCCACATCTCGGCCCTGTACCATAGATGACTATGATTTTCCCCACTTACCTATATAGTTAGCATGGTTAGCTTGTTTATGATTACTTTTATTAGACTTGTAGAAGAGTCACTAGATTCAAATGGAACTGTTACATATGGAATGGATCATTCGATACACATGTGATACAAGAAATGATATATAATCAAATGACAACTCAATAACATAAGGCACATGGATCTTCTTATGCAACAGGGCCTGACATTTTGGACTAGACCAAGAGTCTTACAAGATCATGTGAGAGCTTGATACGAGTCGAACAATATCACATGAACAGTACGGTGACATCAAGTATTCAAATAGAAGGCTCATGAAAAATATGAAAAAGTCTATGAGGCCATACTGAAGCTCTATACAATAATTTCACAGGTAAGGAGCAAAAGAACATCAAGTATGCTAATAAAAGAGTCACGCTATTACGTTCTATAGAGTTCTCATTTTGGAAAGGAAGACAAATGATGGAGGCTTATGTCAAAGAAGATGAATACCACATGGTTATTATGTACTTACATTTCTTACAACCTTTAACTCAAGACCATCGGAATATGTAAACTAGTTCCTTCTTACGCTCTTGGGGCTATCCTCTATATTTAGTAATCATAGGAAGACTTGTTATGTTTGCTGCACTTTTGGTAGAAGAGTTTACCTATACACATATACTGCTAAATGACTCAGCCCGAGACAGTAGGGTTTACCTTTTTGGGAACATATGAATTCAGTAACAATAGGAGCTAAACCATTTATACCGGCTTGATAACTGATGAAGTATTCTATATCTGGAAGGTATCTTTAATACAAGAACTTAATACTTATCACGAGATTCGACTTATCAAAACATAATACATGTGAACCCTCAACAATAATAATAGTGGGACAGTTATTTATACGAACAAAAGACCTATGACACTTCACAATATTGTTCGAATGATTGTATTCTCAGGGGAATCTTGGGACACCTATCCCGATATGGTTCATTTTAAGTAAAGTCCTATATCCTAATGATGGTAATTTTGGAAGCTAACGATATGGTTCATTTTAGATAGGAACCATATTCCCTTCACTATCACATAAGGCTTGTGACACAATTCTGGAACCTATCGATGTGATTTACCTTAATTAAGTGCGATATTATTAGCCAATAACAATCTTTCTGGAAGCTAATATTAGTCAGCTTAATTAGAGATCTATAACCCATCAACGATCACCTAGAGCTATGAATATGATTCATCTTAGGTAAGGTACTATAACCCAATAATGGTCATCTATAATCTATTAACATGATTAATCTATAACCTATCAATAATCACTTGACTCGAAAGGCCACTAGGTTAAGCTATGATGATCTTTGCACGCACCAGGACTTGGATTTGCCCGAGGGCTTCAAAATACCCAAATTCGAGATGTTCAATAGAGGAAATCGCAAGGCTTACCAACGGGCATACTGCGACCAACTATTCAGAGTGAAAAGAAATCAAGCCTTGATCATGAGGCTATTTAGCTGAATCTTGACTGGATAAGCTTCAGAATAGTTCACCACGCAAGACATGCGTTGATGGGTCACATGGGAGGATATGGTGGAATCATTCGTGGAATAGTTCCGATTCAATGTAGAGACAGTGCCGAATCGATACTGTTTGGAGAAAGTCAAACAAAAGTCCGCTGAAAACTAATGAGAATACGCTAGTAGGTGGGGGGCCGAAGCTTCCTGAGTACAACCTCCCATAGGCGAAGAAGAGCTGGTGTCTGTTTTTATTTGGTCACAAGAACCCAAGTTTTACGAAAGAATGCTTTCCTTGGCGGGGAGACCATTCTCGGAATCGATCAAAATGGGAGAGGCTATAGAAGCTGGCCTTAAATCAGGAAGGGTCACTAGTCTGACTGGCAAGTCTGTTCATCAGAGCTCCACAAAGTCCACTCGTAAGAAAAAGGAGGACGTGGCAAATTTCCCTTACTCCCCCAGCCCTAAAGCTCAGAGACGAAAGGAGTCACAATCACCTCTCGAGATATACTAATCACCGTCTCTTAGAAATTACTTGCCAACCCCATACAGTCTAGTCCCTGTCTTTTATGCATAACTAAGTTGTCAAGCGCCTCCTCTGCTAGTTTTCCAAACTCCCCAAGAAAGTTCTCAAGCACCCTCCCCATCCTTCCAAGCTCCATAACCAAATTATTAACTACCAGCACCTACTTAGCAAAACCCACAACAAAATTACTAAGCACCAGTACCAAACTATCAAAACCACCCGCCACCTGCCACCTGCCACATATAACTTGCCACGTCCTAACATCGAGAGAAACCGCCTTGAACATTCATCTGACTGATTGAAACACAAACTCGACTGTTCAAAAGGTTAAGTGCCACAGGCATGATCCAACTTGTCCTGTCAAAACTTGCCAATCCAGGAAACCGCTTTTACCAAGCAGACCAAAATTGTGCTTATCATTCTGGCAGAGCCGGGCACAGTACAGCAGATTGCATCAATCTTAAACATAAGATCCAGGATCTGATTGATAAATGGGAGATCACTCTTCAAACAGCCGCTCCCAATGTGAACACTAACCCACTACGCAATCATGGCAATGCTACCATCCAAATGATTGAAAGAGAAGAAGATTGGGCCGTGTGCAAACTTTTGGTCCAAATGCCTATAAAAATGCTTGAGCAGACAGTGGCTGCACTGACTATTCGGGAGAACCCTCGATTTAATGTCCTGATCCCAGCGTTGGTTATGGCACAAGTATTCAAAGATGTAATTCTGGCTCTGAGAAGAGAATTTGTCATTGAGGCAGCGGTCGCCCATGGCGTGATCCGTTCAGGGAGATGATATGCTCCTGAAGAATTGGCACAAGAAGCACCAAGAAAATAAGTAAACCAAAGGAGGCCGATCACAGAAGGTGAGGCCGAAGATTTTTGACAAAGGATGCGACCAAACGATTACTCCATCGTTGAGCACCTAAGGAAAACTCCAGCACAAATATCAGTATTGGCACTGTTATTAAGTTCCCCTCAACATCGCCAAGTGCTAATGAGGATATTAGACGAAGTCCATGTCCCTGTAGGCACAAGTAGTGACAATTTCGCCGATATGGTGGCCCATGTCAGAGGAGGCCACTAAATTTCCTTCAGCCCAGAAGAGCTACCAAAAGAGGGAGCGGCCCATAACAAAGTGCTCCACATAACGGTGAAGTGCAGAGACAAAATCATGGTGCTCTTGCTCGTAAACAATAGAGTAGGTCTTAATATCTATCTCGTGTCTACACTTATCCAACTAAGCTACGACATTGGGAAGATACGCCAAAGTTTTACAAATGTGAGAGCCTTTGATAAAGCTCAACGTGATACCATTGGGGAGATCGCCCTATGCATCTAGATCGGGCCCACCGAGTTCGTCAGTGTCACGACCCAATCAGGGGGCTATGACGGGTACCGGAGCAGACTACCGAGCATCGCTCAACATGTTAACCATCATACCCAACTTGTACACACACAATCACCAAGGCAATACATATATATGCATATAAGCCCTCACGGCTACAAAAATGATATGCAAAATACACTGAGGTGATAATAATACATCTACTACCCACACATATGTATCTACGAGTCTCTAACTAGAGTACTGAACATAAGGAAGGGACAGGACCCCGTCTTGCCCGAATATGTACAAAAAAGAATATGTATCAAAAACTGCACCTCCGGAGTAGGGAAGTGCTCCTGTGCAAGCTGATCTGGCTCCTACAGATCTGGACCGGCTCCCTGTCTACCTGTGGGCATGAACACAGTGTCCACAAAAGGAAAGGACATCAGTGCGAACTTTGTACTGAGTATGTAAGACATGAATGATAATGCCAACAATCATAAACAAGTAAAGAAATAGGGAGTAGATAAGTAACCCGTACCGGCTGCCTTTAAAGCTAAACCATAAACGTTAACTTTCTTTAGTATTCGCATATACACATACATACATCTTTACTGATGCTGCGGTATGTGCAGCCCGATCCATATGCTATATCATCATCATATACATATATGCATTGCCGCAGAACGAACGGCCCGATCCAATTATCCATATATCTCACATCCGGGACGATGTCATAATGTGCCAGCTGATCAGGTGGGTACGCGTATATAACGACTCATCCTTTTCCCCGTATCCCATACATGCATATTCATATATCCATTTATGTATACATATCATATACTACAAAAACATATATCAGAGCTCAAGCAATAATTACAGTTATATTAGAGTGACGTAAGGTCGGTAACCTCCGATTATATTATGGGACATCTATCATCACTGAATGTTATACTCCGTATTTTTATACATTGGAATACTCGTGAGCTAATCGACATAAATTCAAGGATAAGATTATTTTTGGATATGAGGCAAGGACTTTTAGTCCCAATTTTTAGTAAGTGTACGATTTGCTTCTAAATTACAATTAGTGTGGAAATATTAGTGGAGATTAGGGATTAATTAACCATGATTAGATTATTAAGTGGGGATTTACAATTAATTAAGTCAATTAATGCACTAAGTTGGCCCCACTACAACATAGTCAAATCTGATTGGTCCATGTCATAGTTGGACACATGTCAATGATGCTTGGATAAGTGGGACACGTGTAAGGTTTGTGGGCAGCCTATATAAGACATTGTAATGACTCATTAGTCATATTTTCCATTCACAAATTTAGTAAAAGAGATATAAGTTCTTAAACTAGAGAGAGAAGCCTATGGCCATGGTGGCTCACGGCCATGGCTGATCATGAATTAGTTCATGATTTTGAAAGCAAGAAATTAGTTTCTAAGGTGTTCTATATATTCTAAAGTGATTGGCAACGTGCGCAAATTTCAGCAACATTAGGAGACCAAGCTTGCTCAGGTAAGATTTAATTCTCTCCTACATGTTTTAGAAATAATTTGGTCTTTGTATGAATTGGTGGATGTGGAATTGGATGCAAGAATTGTGTATGTTGATGTTGAGACTTTGTTTGGGCTGTATAGGGGCTATTTTAATCTAATAATGATGAGTTAAATTCAATTGGTATTGTTGTTGTTGTTGTCATGGATTAAATGATGGAAGTAAAGGAATTTGATGGTTAAAGTTGAAGTTATATATATTTAGTGGGTTGTTCTTGTTGAATTGAGGGATTAAGGGTTATTATTATGTATTGTGTTGTTGATCTTGTGAAATTGGAGGACTAAGTGTAGTTAAGACTTGTATTGTGTTGTTATAATTGATGGGCTGCTTTAGGACTTGTTGTAATGTTAAGAAAGTTTTCTTGCATATAGAAGTTGAGGCCGTTGTTGTGTTGTTGCTAATGTGAATCACTAATTTGATAAGAACAAAATGTATAAGATATCGTATGCGAAGCGTATGTGGCTGCTATGTTGGTTGTTGTATAGTTGGCTTAAATGTGAGGAAATTGAGCGATATAGGGGAAGTGCTGCCCAATCGCCTAGAAATAAGCTACTAACGTTGAAGTACGTTTTATGCCTTTCCATAGCTTAACCATAGTCTTAACGTCTTAATATAGGTTGATACACTTCGGGCAGCGTATACGTATTGTACCACGGATAAGCGTTAAAGTTATGTAAAGCTAACCCTTCCTTCTTTCTTTATGAAACAAATAGACGACGTATGTATGATTTCAAAAAGCTCCTATTCTTAGGGACACTAGGATGACTAATGTACTTGATTCCCAGGACTTATTTTATTATGTCTTGATATATGTCTATGATTCCTGAAGTCTATTTTGATATAATCCATAGTGACATTCGAAGGATACTTGATATGACTATTGTCTTGCTTATCAAATGATGGTACATTTTGATTATTCTTTTGAGTCTCAGATTTGACTCAGTTTGCATATGGTTACTCACTACTCTGCTCGTGCATGCCTCAATATGTCTCTCACTGATTCCCGGGCCGGGGTACGTTCTCGTGCACAGTTTCACTGCATTGTTCACCGAGTCCCTCACTAGAGGGACGGGTACGGTATATATATATGATGATATGATGATGTGATGATATGATGATATGATGATGTGATTATGGCGCCAAGGATGGCATGTGATGACTTTATTCACCGAGTCCCATAATGGGCCGGGTATGATATATGATATTGATATGCATGATTTACATTTCATAAGGCAAGTGTATTGGTATTTTGAATGTCATACTAGTCTCCTGTGATCCCTATTTCAGTCATGATCCTCTTTATTGTATTTCATGCTTTATATACTCAGTGCATATCTCGTACTGACCCCCTTTCTTCGGGGGGCTGCATTTCATGCCCGCAGGTACAGATACTCAATTTGGTGATCCTCCAGCTTAGGATTTCTACTCAGCTGTCTTGGAGAGCTCCATTGTTCCGGAGCCTAGACTCTTGGTACAGATCTTTTGATGTATATATATATGTTTATCCAGGGATACGGCGGGGCCCTGTCCCGTCATATTTTACTATCGATACTCCTAGAGGTCTGTAGACATATGTGTGGGTTGTGTATAAGTTTTGTTTAGCTGTGTCTGTACGATGTGCTATGGATATGTTCGTATGTTGTGGCAGCCTTGTCGGCTTGCGTATGATATTGATATGTAGTGGCAGCCTTGTCGGCTTGCGTATCCTATTGACATGTAGTGGCAGCCTTGTCGGCTTGCGTACCATATTATGTTTTGATTAGTTGTGACTCATCAGGAGACAGGTTATCTGGATATATATATACATGATGACGTTATGAACTTTTGGAGTTCTTTTGCAAGTTTCCATATTGGTCTTAGATTCAGTTTGACTATATCTAGCAGGTACGTACACGAGTGTCCAGCTCGGGCACGAGTCACGGCCCACGGGGCTGGGTCGTGACAAAAGTGGTATCAGAGCAGTTCATCCTCGGAGTGTCTACAGACAGTGTCTAGTAGAGTCTTGTTTATCGGTGTGTTGTGCACCACATCTATAAACAGGAAGCTACAGGACATTTAGGATGTTACCTTTCTTTCATATCTTAGATCGTGCGACGGAGCCAGAACCTAGGAAAGATTGTTTCTGACCTCTTTTCCTGTAAGTAGGTGCAGATTGGCGAGAGATGAAGAGGTCAGCTTCAGATAGTGGGGATGCTAAGAAGGCCCGTAGAGTAAATTTAGGATCCCAGGCTCCAGGACCGAGCAGGAGGAGCCTCAGTTATTCTATCTAGACTGAACCCTCGGAGGACCCAGCGACAATTCCTCCATAGTTTTTGATATCTAGGGAGGCGGTCCCCGAGGCCGTACCAGTTGCTCCTATGACAGAGCACCACGTTAGACCGGCTACCCCGGTAAGTGTTATAGATTACTCCAGCCCCCTATCCTGGCCATCGGTAAACCAGGAGTTGCGCGGTTATCTACGTTCCTCGGACTCCGATGAGGAAGACGATGAAGGCCAGACGAGTAGATGGTGGGAAGATGATGACGAGGAGCACACTTCACCTTATAGACCACCAGATCAGACTAGAGACCGATCGACTACAGGTATATGAGACTTTATTGAAATTTCCTATGTATGTGTATTTGCTATAGATTATTACCTAATAGCGGCGAGTGGAAATTAAAGGGGCCGACAACTAAGTATTTATAAGTAATGGCGACCAAGGTGTTTCCATCACCATCAGAATTTTGAAATCTAGGATAGAAAGTAGACATACATACAGGTGAAAGTTGGATATCAAGGTTACATTATGAGAATTGGTATATACAGAATGGCAAACTGGCCATCATCAAGGTAAGTTATTGTAAGTATAATAGGAAAATGGATTGAATATGTATATATTGTTGATAAGTTCAGTTATAAGGTGCGTACAAAAGAAGCTAGGAATCAGTAACGGTGAGCAGAATATATGTCAGATGTAGTGTGAATGTTACAGGTATGATTCAAACCTGCGGTTAAAGATTGAAAGGGAAAATAAACAGCAAAGTGCAACATGTGCAGTTCGAGTTGGACATACGAGGTAAGTTTATCATTTTCATATTGTTATTGATATGAGGAGCCCTGTGCGGCTATGATACGAAATGATATATATATGCTGGCCCTGTGAGGCATTATTTTTGGTATTTCCTGCATGCAGGTTTTGGGATAGTAAGAAATACAGAGGAAACTCTGCCAAAATTTTCCTAGAAGTAAAAAAGAGAATGAGATAGAAGTTCGTAAAAAAAAAGTCTTGAAAGGTCATGTCAACAGCAATGATAAGATTTGACTAAGTTGCAGGTACGTCTGACTTCGAGAAATAAAGTTAACGGCTGAATTGATAATAATATTAATTATGAGGTCGTGTTACACCTCGGAAAATTTCCCATTGGAGCGCAAGTAAATGAACTAGTAATGCATGCAAATGGATGTGGACGATTAGAATGAGAAGCCGATGAAATATGGAAAGTTGCAGATTTGAAATCTGCCCAGTGGTCGTAAAGTGCAAATACGGACCGTAAATTGGTATACGGTCCATAAACTGGCAGTCGTAAATTGGCATGCAAGACTTCAACCTTCTGCCAGTCGAGGAAATGGTATAATACGACCTGGAATACGGACCGTAAAGTGATTTACGGCCCGTAAACCATGGTCGTAAATCACTATGCAAGCAGCCCAAGTTTCTGATTCTGTTAAGGTTAAAGACGACCATGAGGGATGGTCCGTAAACTGCAATACGGGCCGTAAACCATGATTTACGACCACTTTTCACTTCAACACAGATTTACAATTCATTAAATAAGAGGACCAAGACTTGTTTTATTTCATTTCCACATTACGCACCTTCTCTCTAGAACATCTCTCTACATTTACTATACAAGGTTTCAAGGATATTTAGTGATCAACAACATAAAAACAAGTGAATCAAGGGTGAGGAAACCATCAAAGACCATCCAAGTCAAGAAATCCAAATGGAGGAAAACTAGGGTTTTGCTCAAAGTGGAGTATTATCAACTAAAGCTTGTTCCTACAACTTCTAAGGTAAGATTCATGATATTTACATGATGTTTAGGGTATTGGAGAATTAAAATACATGGATTGTAGAAAATATGGTAAGATGGGTTATGAATGATGAATAGTGACATTTTGAGGAATAGTTTGAATTGAATCATGAATGTTGTTGTGTTGGTGATATGAACATGTTATAAATGGTATTAAGATCATGAACTAGACACTTTAGACGAATGGACGAAATTGGGTGTTATGACCTTGAACATGGGTGAATTAGAAACAAATTGAGAAATCTAGATAATGTGGATAATGTGAATGACTAATGGCCATTGTTATGATATTAATGAAGGTAGAAACGCTAACATTGGAAGGGGACGTGCAAGTGTAGAATAGTCCGACGAAAAGTTATGTAAGGATAACCCTTCTTTCATAAGGCATGGTTCTTTGGACAAATTTCTAAATCCTCTATAAGAGTACGTTGCCTCCAAATGATTGATCCTCCGAGCTCATAAGCTCCCGATCCTCGATATGTACCGCGTTGTACTACGCTCCTCATATAACGAGTAAGCCTATAATGTAGACGTAACGATAATGATGATGATAGCAATGATGATGATAATAATAATAATGATGCTAAAGGTGCCTACGGGCTATTAGATGTATGTGTGCCTATGAAGGGCTATAATGAAACCCCGAGCCTATAGTGCCGGGTAGAGTACATGTTTATATAGAATATATGTATATAGATATGTATAGAGTATGTATACGAGTACAAAACGCGCGCACACCTCTGCAGATGGTACGGATAACCCTGAAGCCCTGGTAGGGCCAGGTAGATATGACCTTGAGCCTTGGTTGGCCAAGTATGTATGAAACACCGAACCTTCGCGGTCGGGTATGCTATGTATCTATGTATATATGTGTATTTGCTATGTATATGACATCATTAAGAATACGGATATGTTATGTATATGAGATGTAAATGATTATGAGAGTAATTAAGTATGAATATGGATGTTTGTACGCGGATACGCAATAGATACGAAATGCCTCTATGGAAAGCAAGTGAGTGCCACGATGATGATATTATAGTTTTCCCTCCTATGCCACTTCATATATTGTCTATGATGCTTCTATACTGATGTTGATCATGCTTTACATACTCAGTACATTCTTCGTACTGATGTCCTTTTGTTTGTGGATGCTGCGTCATGCCCGCAGGTGCACAGGGAGACAGACTTGATCCATAGCTGTTTATTCAGCTATTGCATAGCAGAGCTCCATTTCCCTCGGAGCCATAGCTTTTGGGTACTTATTGTTTTTCATATATGATTATGGGCATAGCGGGGTCCTGTCCCGCTCATGTGATATGTTATACTCTTCTTAGAGGTTCGTAGTCACATGTATATGTTTAGATATGTCTGGCCTTGTCGGCCCATGTTTTGTATATCATTTTGTCGGCCACGTTGGCCATGTACATTGATGTGGCATAAATGCCAATTGTGATATAATGGTGATGTCGTCCAATGGGATTAGTATGACGAATGAATGGAAATGTATGTTAATTGTGTGGCTCACCTAAGTATAAGCATAAGTGTAAGTTAAAGGGGTGCCCGGGTGGGCTAGCACCGGGTGCTCGTCGCGGCCCCCTAGTCGGGTCGTGACAAAAGTGGTATCAGAGCGGTTCAGTCCTAGGGTGTGTCTACGAGCCGTGCCTAGTAGAGTCTTGGTTATGGGTGTGTTGCGCGCCACACTTATAAACAAGAAGCTGCGGACATTTTAGGAATAAATGACCTTCTTTCATCATAAGAAATCGTGCAATAGAGCTATGATGTAAGAAATTCTTGTCCCTTAATCGTGTGTTGTGTATTTCAGAGCTGCCTATAAAGAAAAAGGCTACAGCAGCCCAAAAGGGCAAGACGGTGGCAGAAAAGCGGGCTAAAAGAGCACCGCCACCGGTAGTAGAGGAAGGTGAGTCCCAGAGTGCGGCTCAACCTCAGTCCTCCCAGACAGTGCCTATTTCTGAGGAGCGTGAGAGAGCCTCAACCCCAGTTCCAGCACCTCCAGCCCCTCCACCAAATGCTTCAGGCCAAGATGTAAAAGAGGCCATTACTTTATTGACTCAATTGGTTGCGGCCCAGGCTCAGAGGCAAAGTTCAGGGCATGGTGATAGGGCTGTTAGTGCAAGGGCCCGTGACTTCATTACTTTAAACCCTCCAGAGTTCTTTGGGTCAAAGCCGGAGGAGGATCCCCAGGACTTTATAGATGGTATGCTAAGGACGCTCCGGTTGATACATGCTTCAGACACCAAGTCGGTAGAGCTAGCGTCATATACATTGAGAGATGTCTCGATCCAGTGGTATACGGTATGGATGGCTTCACGGGAAGCCAATGCACCTCCTCCGGTATGGCAAAAGTTTGTTGATGCTTTCTCCGTCATTATATGCCTCCAGAAGTTCGGCGAGCTAGGGCCGATAAATTCTTGAACTTGAGGCAAGGTAGTATGTGTCACACCCTAATCCAGCTAGGGTATGATGGGCACCCGACCTCATATTCAGAGCCGAGCGAACCCGCTGACTCTTATTACACACATACTCGCTTGGACTCCTAACTCAGATAAAACGGAATACATAATAAGAGCTTACAGAAAACATTCTTTTTATCGTTCTCAAATCAAACAAAGTCTGTAATCATATGGAAGCTGTAACATAATATATAAAGGCACATCGGCTGGTGAAGCCGCTTACAAGACTGACATTCTATACCCACGACTCTGTCTGCCAAGTCTCTAACATCGACCAAGATACCATAGCATGAATACTCTGACTCGGAAACGCTCCAGGAGCAAATGGAGCTTGCCAATTCCGCTGGAACATCTTCTATAATGGCTTCTACTCATCTGGGTGTACCTGCGCGGCACGAAACGCAGCCCCCGAAGAAAGGGGGTCAGTACGGAATATGTACTGAGTATGTAAGGCATGGAATACAGAAAACAAAACCATAATCGAAACAAGCAGTACAAAAGGTAAGTACATTATTCAGAATACCAAAAAGCTTATTTTCCAAACACAAATCATGTATGCCGAAGTCATATGTCAGAAGAAGTACAGAAGGTAAGTAGCTTATCCAGAATATTAAAATGCTTACTTTTGAAACACAAATGATGCATATCAAAAGCATGCATAAGGCACAGGAACATGGTCGCCACTCCTGTCTTTGGCGCCATAACACATCATACTCGAGAAGATTTCATATCTCCGTAACACATAACACATCATAACATATACACGGTACTCGGCCCTCTAGCAAGGGACCCGGGAAACCGGACACATCATACTCCGTAGCATATACACGGTACCCGGGAACCGGACACATATACACGGTACCCGGGAACCGAACACATATACATGGTACCCGGGAACCGGACACATCATACTCCGGAATTTATATATATGGAACCCGGCCCTCAAGCAAGGGACTCGGTGAACCATACGCACGATACATACCGGCCCAGGAATCGGTGAAAGAGGAAATTACACATGCACGAGCAGAGTAGTGAGAAACTAGATGCAATTTAAAACAAATTTTAAGACTCGATGTTTAAGTACATAGATCGACAATTGAGGTTCATAAACACGTTTCAAGTCAATCCGAGTTAGTATACGAAAGTTAGGGACATTTTACTACAGAAACCTCTTTGAACGTTTAAGAAGCTATTTTTGAAATTCAAAGCAATAGTCGTACCAAGTACCTTTTGAATATCACTATGGACCAAATCAAAATAAAACTTTTTGAACCATACACGTGTATCAAGACATAGCAAAACAATTTTCGGAAGTCAAGAACGTTAGCCATCCTAGTGGCTCTAAGAATAGGAGTTTCTTTGAAATCATACATATACTTTGTCTGTTTGTTTCACAAGGATCATGCCAAAAGAAAGAAAGGGTAAGCCTTACATACCTGTTCCACGTCCTATTAGCTATGCTTAATTGTCCAAGCTCGCTATCGCTAATCTACATTCAAGAAGATTTACACAATCATTAGATTTGCCGTCATATACTTGTCTTAATCCTTCAAATGAATTCATTTACAATCTGCTGAAATTTCGGCGGCATTTCCCCTGTAAATACAACCATCCCCGAGAATCTAACTCGGCCAAATTATCAATCAACAATCCGAGAATTCAACTCGGCCAATTTATCAACAACAATCCGAAATCTTCCAAATTCAACAAGAACAATAACAACACATTTCCTTTCTTCCAAATTCATGAACTACACCAACAATTCACTCGTTAACAATATTATTCACATAAATATAAAAACTACGTTCAATCACATTGGCTTCTAAAAACAGCCCATAACAATTACAACTCCAACTTGAATCATTGAACTTTCATTAACATCATAGAATCCACAACACAACAACCAAGATACTAAGTAAATTTAATTCATTCCTTCTACACAAAATAGCCCACTCACGGCTACAACATCAACACACCTAGTTTCAAGAATTTCATCCATTTCTACACCCAACAACATGCATAAACCATCCATAACATATAAAAGAGGATTAAACCTTACCTTTTCCACTTAGCTCTTCAACTTGGCTAGAGTTGTGCCTTGCAAGAATGAATGGTTTGCTAGCTCCAACTACTACTCCACGTTATAGAGGACCTTCCAATTGGTAGAAAAGCTAGAAGAAAATATTTTTTTTTGGATCAATTTTGCATGGACTTGTTCGGCTAAGACCATGGCCGAATGGCTCTTCTCCCTTTTTCTCCAAGTTTCTCCAAACTTCTAAGGTGAAAAAGATGAATAATATGAGTAATTTGTCATCTTCACCTACATATATTATTAATCCATGTGGGCCATCCCCCACACCACCTTTCACGGCCACTTGGCCTAAAATTTCATGACTTGTTAACTTTCCATAATTCACTTTTAACCCCAAATTCTCCTTAATATTTCCATGAGCCACCTTGTGAATTTTCCTTTTTATCCCTAGCCTTTCTTAATATTTCCATACTAATAAACAACTTGTACATTAAAATAATTTTGGAAAAAATCGTCTTGCCCTTAACTTACCACGACTACCTTGAAATATCGAATGTACAAAATACGAGCTATAACAGTATGAGTGCCTTAGAGTATAGCCTTCGCTTTAATTCCCTGGCTAGGTATGCTTCGGCCATGGTAGCGGATATGGGCAACCGGGTACACCGATTTGTAAAGGGCCTAGGGCCACATTTGATGGACAAATGCTTGACTGCGTCCCTTCAGGACGGTATGGATATTGCACACATTCAGGCGCATGCTCAGAACATAGAGGAAAGCCTACAGCAGCGGAGAAATGAACGTGAGCAGGATAGGGGACATAGAAAGAGGGCCAGATCTTCGGGCCCAATGAGTGAGTCCAGAGGCGGACATATGCAGCAGTTCCCTAGACATTCAGGCTATTCTATGACCAGTGCACCTCCACGGTTTTCAAGCCAGAGCCTTGACAGATCTACCCATCCCGGGCCAAGTCAGAGTTATTCGGGGTCCTAGTTTAGAGGTGATTCAGGCCAGTCAAGGCCACCAATACCATGATGTTCCCAGTGTGGGAAGTCGCATTGGGGTCAATGCCAGTCGGGTTCAGATGTTTGTTATTCGTGTGGTCGACAAGGCCATATTATGCGTGATTGCCCCTCAGTACATGGTAGAGGTTGAACCCAGCCATCAGGGTCGGTAGCCGGGTCTTCGGCATCTGTGCGCCCTACGGGGCCAGGTTCACATGCACCAGTCGGCCATGGTAGAGGTAGAGGCAGAGCTCCCAGTTCCAGCGGTCTTTAGCACCGTATTTATGCTTTGACTGGACGCTAAGATCTCGAGTCTTCTCCTGACGTGGTCACAGGTATATTGTCGGTATTCTCTCATGACGTATATGCTTTGATTGATCCGGGCTCCACATTATCATATGTTACTCCTTATATTGCGGGTCAATTTATAGTCGAGCCGGAGTCGATCGAACCTTTTGAGGTGTCTACACCCGTGGGTGAATCGGTGATAGCTAGCCGAGTATATGGAGATTGTATAGTTATGATTTGTGACCGTCGTACCTTGATTGATTTGCATGATCTAGAAATGGTTGATTTTGATGTTATTATGGGCATGGATTGGTTGTCTTCTTGTTATGCCAATGTTGATTGTAGAATGAAAATGGTTCGTTTCCAGTTTCCCGGAGAACCAGTCCTAGAATGGAAAGGGAATACGGCGTCACCAAAAGGTAGGTTTATTTCCTATCTAAAGGCAAGGAAGATGATCACGAAAGGGTGCATTTATCACCTAGTGCGGGTCCAAGATATAGAAGCTGAGTCCCCGACTCTTCAGTCAATTCCAGTGGTGAATGAATTTCCAGATGTATTCCCGGAAGAGCTTCCAGGCCTTCCTCCCGAGCGGGAGATCGATTTTGCCATTGATGTATTGCCAGACATTAAGCCCATATCTATTCCTCCCTATAGAATGGCACCCGCAGAATTGAAAGAGTTAAAGGAGCAATTGAGAGACTTGCTGGATAAGGGCTTCATTAGGCCTAGTTCATCCCCGTGGGGAGCACCCGTATTGTTTGTTCGGAAGAAAGATGGCTCTTTGAGAATGTGCATTGATTATCGGTAGTTGAATAAAGTAACGGTTAAGAATAAATATCCTCTTCTAAGGATCGATGACTTATTTGATCAAATGCAAGGCGCCAAATGGTTTTCAAGTGAGAGTTAGGGAGAAAGACATCCCTAAGACAGCTTTTAGGATAAGATATGATCATTTTGAATTTCGGGTGATGTCATTTCAGCTAACGAACGCGCCGACGGTATTCATGGATTTGATGAATAATGTATTCAGGCCCTTCCTAGATTTATTTGTGATAGTATTTATCGACGACATCTTGGTGTATTCTAGGTCCGACGCAGAACATGCGGATCATTTGCGTATTGTCCTTGGAGTTCTTTGAGCTCGAGAGTTGTTTGCAAAGTTTTCTAAATGTGAGTTTTGGTTGAACTCAGTATCATTTCTGGGCCATATTATTGCAGCCGATGGTATTCGAGTGGATAGCCAAAAGATTGTGGCCGTAAAGACTTGGCCAAGGCCTATGACTCCTACTGAGGTTCATAGCTTTCTGGGCTTAGCAGGTTATTACAGGTGGTTCGTTGAAGGTTTTTCTTCTATTTCTGCACCACTCACAAAGCTGACCCAGAAATCGGCAAAGTTTCAATGGACAGACGCTTGCGAACGTAGTTTCCAAGAGTTGAAAGATAGATTGACTTCCGCCCCAGTCTTAACACTTCCAGAGGGATTGGAAGGATATGTTGTTTATTGCGATGCTTCAGGCGTCGGGCTAGGATGTGTACTGATGCAACATGGAAAAGTGATTGCATATGCTTCAAGGCAATTGCGGAAACATGAGAAGAATTACCCTACCCATGACTTAGAATTGGCTGCAGTGGTCCATGCATTAAAAATATGGAGACATTACTTATATGGCGTCCATGTGGATATCTATACAGATCATAAGAGTCTTCAATATATCTTCAAGCAGAAGGAGTTGAATTTGAGGCAACGACGATGGTTGGAGTTGATAAAAGATTATGATGTTGATATCTTGTATCACCCCAGAAAGGCGAATGTTGTAGCTGATGCTCTCAGCCGCCGATCTATGGGAAGTTTATGTGATGTACGACCGGAGAAGAGAGAGATGGCCCGTGAGATTCAGCTATTAGCTAGCCTAGGAGTCCGAGTAGTAGACTCAGGTAGCAAGGGAACTATTATTCGGAATTCTGCAGTTTCGTCGCTAGTAGCAGAAGTGAAGGAGCGACAACATGAGGATCCCATGCTAATGCAGTACAGAGATACACTCTCTCAGAAAGAGGAGTCATCATTCGACATTTCAAGAGACGGAGTTCTCCGATGTAGAGGTAGATTATGTGTTCCCGATGTGGCAAGTCTACGCCACCAGATACTGAGAGAAGCTTATTGTTCCCGTTACTCCGTTCACCCCGGAGCGACGAAGATGTATCATGATCTTAAGTCTATATATTGGTGGAATGGAATGAAGAAAGATGTAGCAGAATTCGTGGCTCAATGTCCCAATTGTCAGCAAGTGAAAATAGAGCACCAAAAACCAGACGGATTGCTACAAGCTATGGAAATCCCAACTTGGAAGTGGGAAGTGATTAATATAGATTTCATTACAGGCTTACCCCGTTCTCGACGTAGGTATGACTCCATATGGGTGATTGTGGATAGACTCACTAAATCAGCTCATTTCTTACCAGTCAAAATGACCTATGTGGCAGAAGACTATGCAAGGCTTTACCTTAAAGAGATAGTGAGACTCCACGGCGTCCCAGTATCTATTATTTCTGATAGAGGGACTCAATTTACAGCCATGTTTTGGAGGTCTTTCCAAGAGGGTTTAGGGACCCGAGTTAGCCTTAGCACGACATTTCACCCACAGACTGATGGGCAAGCTGAACGCACTATACAGACCCTTGAGGATATGTTACGAGCATGTATGATAGACTTTGGAGGAAATTGGGACGATCATTTGCTACTCATTGAATTTGCTTATAATAATAGTTATCATTCTAGCGTTCAAATGGCACCGTATGAGGCTTTATATAGACGGAAGTGTAGATCCCCAATTGGGTGGTTTGAAACAGGAGAGGCTCAGTTGATAGGGCCAGACTTGGTCCAGCAGGCCATAGAGAAAGTCAAGCTCATACAAGATCGGTTGTTAGCGGCTCAAAGTCGTCAGAAGTCCTATGCGGATAATCGTCGAAGGGACTTAGAATTCCAAATTAAAGATTGGGTATTCTTGAAAGTGTCGCCAATGAAGGGCGTCATGAGATTTGGCAAAAAGGGGAAGCTTAGTCCCTGGTATATAGGGCCTTATGAGATTGTGCGCAAGGTAGGCAAAGTGGCCTATGAGTAAGATTTACCTCCAGATTTGGAGTCAGTCCATCCAGTCTTCCATGTCTCGATGCTTCGAAAATGCGTGGGGGATCCCACTAGGATCGTGCCAATAGATGATGTGCAAGTGACGGAAAGGTTAACTTATGATGAAATACAAATTGCCATATTAGATAGGCAAGTACGGAGGCTTAGGAACAAAGAAGTGGCCTCAGTTAAAGTTCTATGGAGAAATAACAACCGAGAGGAAATGACGTAGGAAGCGGAAGAAAGTATGCGATCCAAATACCACATTTATTTCAGCCCTTGGAAGAAGTCCAAGATGAGACGTCAAGATCCTAAGGTATGTATGCTTTCCTTTTATGCTTTTGGGTCGTGTGTGACCAAATTTCTATGCTATTGTGTTTTGGACCTGTGAGGCATCGATATTATGGGTTGTTGTGGCAGGATGGTAGTGCCATGTTATAGGGGAAACTCTGGCGAAATTTTTATAGAATCCCCAAAGATTTTAACATTCGAGGACGAATGTTCTTAAGGAGGGAAGAATGTTACACCTCGGAAAATTTCCCATTGGAGCGCAAGTAAATGAACTAGTAATGCATGCAAATGGATGTGGACGATTGGAATGAGAAGCCTAAGAAATATAGAATGTTGCAGATTTGAAATCTGCCCAGTGTCGTAAAGTGCAAATACGAACCGTAAATTGGTATACGGTCCATAAACTGGCAGTCGTAAATTGGTATGCAAGACTTCAACCTTCTGCCAGTCGAGGAAATGGTATAATACGACCTGGAATACGGACCGTAAAGTGATTTACGGCCCGTAAACCATGGTCGTAAATCACCATGCAAGCAGCCCAAGTTTCTGATTCTGTTAAGGTTAAAGACGACCACGAGGGACGGTCCGTAAACTGCAATACGGGCCATGATTTACGACCACTGTTCACTTCAACACAGATTTGCAATTCATTAAATAAGAGGACCAAGACTTGTTTTATTTCATTTCCACATTACACATCTTCTCTCTAGAACATCTCTCTACATTTACTATACAAGTTTTCAAGGATATTTAGTGATCAACAACATTAAAACAAGTGAATCAAGAGTGAGGAAACCCTCAAAGACCATCTAAGTCAAGAAATCCAAATGGAGGAAAACTAGGGTTTTGCTCAAAGTGGAGTATTATCAACTAAAGCTTGTTCCTACAACTTCTAAGGTAAAATTCATGATATTTACATGATGTTTAGGGTATTGGAGAATTAAAATACATGGATTGTAGAAAATATGGTAAGATGAGTTATGAATGATGAATAGTGACATTTTGAGGAATAGTTTGAATTGAATCATGAATGTTGTTGTGTCGTGATATGAACATGTTATAAATGGTATTAAGATCATGAACTAGACACTCTAGACGAATGGACGAATTTGGGTGTTATGACCTTGAACATGGGTGAATTAGAAACAAATTGAGAAATCTAGATAATATGGATAATGTGAATGACTAATGGCCATTGTTATGATATTAATGAAGGTAGAAACGCTAACATTGGAAGGGGACGTACAAGTGTAGAATAGTCCGACGAAAAGGTATGTAAGGCTAACCCTTCTTTCATAAGGCATGGTTCTTTGGCCAAATTTCTAAATCCTCTATACAAGTACGTTGCCTCCAAATGATTGATCCTCCGAGCTCATAAGCTCCCGATCCTCGATATGTACCGCGTTGTACTACGCTCCTCATATAACGAGTAAGCCTATAATATAGACGTAACGATAATGATGATGATAGCAATGATGATGATAATAATAATAATGATGCTAAAGGTGCCTACGGGCTATTAGATGTATGTGTGCCTATGAATGGCTATAAGGAAACCCCGAGCCTATGGTGCCGGGTAGAGTACATGTTTATATAGAATATATGTATATAGTTATGTATAGAGTATATATACGAGTACGAAACGCGCGCACACCTCTGCAGATGGTACGGATAACCCTGAAGCCCTGGTAGGGCTAGGTAGATATGACCTTGAGCCTTGGTTGGCCAAGTATGTATGAAACACCGAACCTTCGTGGTCGGGTATGCTATGTATCTATGTATATATGTGTATTTTCTAGGTATATGACATCATTAAGAGTACGGATATGTTAGGTATATGAGATGTAAATGATTATGAGAGTAATTAAGTATGAATATGGATGTTTGTACGCGGATACGCAATAGATACGGAATGCCTCTATGGAAAGCAAGTAATTGCCATGACAATGGTATTATATTTTTCCCTCCTATGCCACTTCATATATTGTCTATGATGCTTCTATACTGATGTTGATCATGCTTTACATACTCAGTACATTCTTCGCACTGACGTCCTTTTGTTTGTGGACGCTGCATCATGCCCGTAGGTGCACAGGGAGACAGACTTGATCCATAGCTGCTTATTCAGAGATTGCATAGCAGAGCTCTATTTCCCTCGAAGCCATAGCTTTTGGGTACTTATTCTTTTGCATATATGATTATGGGCATAGCGGGGTCCTATCCCGCTCATGTGATATGTTATACTCTTCTTAGAGGCTCGTAGTCACGTGTATATGTTAAGATATGTCTGGCCTTGTCGGCCCATGTTTTGTATATCATTTTGTCGGCCACGTTGTCCATGTACATTGATGTGGCATAAATGCCAATTGTGATATAATGGTGATGTCGTCCAATGGGATTAGTATGACGAATGAATGGAAATGTATGTTAATTATGTGGCTCACCTAAGTATAAGCATAAGTGTAAGTTAAAGGGGTGTCCGGGTGGGCTAGCACCGGGTGCTCGCCGCGGCCCCCTAGTCGGGTCGTGACAGGTCAACATCGATATGGTAAATTTATCATGTTGGATTAATGCTTTAAGAGATACCCTCTATGTCATCCGTAAGAGGCATCATTCGTATTTGGGAAATTTGGTTTCGAAGAAGCAAATATGGGCAGCAAAGTTTGGAATTCATTTGAACGGACCAGAATACTTTTCAGCCACACTTTACCTTAGAAAAAGCTCACGTTGAAGAGCAAAAACGTCCAGCAATTAATTTTCTCCTTTATTTGAAGAGTACAAAGCATGTAGCAAGTAGTTTATGAACTAAATAGTTCGTTCACGACCCAGGAACAAATCTGGAGGTAAACTATGTGAATCAAGCTTTAGAAGCCCCATGGTGCTTGTCGGATTCTAGTTCCTCTTCTTGTGGTGGTTTGGAGGATTGTTATGAGAATGAGTAAAGCCCAGTGAGGAAATGACTAAAAGATATGACATGATGTATGTGACTAAAATATAAAGGCAAATGTGAAATGGAAAGACAGGGTATAGAACGAATGGGAAAGACTTATAAAGTTCTATAGGGAAAGTTCAGAATAAAGATTATGCGATAACGAAAATGAAAGCGAGCGAGATAACAATGCAGTAATGGGTTACGACATGTATAACCGAGAACACGAGTAATGTAAGTGATGGGACTATGGAAGATCAAACTATAGAAAGATGAGCAGCGAGGTAGAATGAGTGCAATAAAATGATTGGGATGATAAGAACAAATAGGGACAAACAGAATACGTTTTGGAAATAAGAAAGGGAGCATGCAGAAGTAGTGTTTTCCAAAGGATACAGGGGTGGCATGAGATTTCTCGTGCGCAGAATAAAAAGAGGGACATAGATCGGAGAAGTAGAAAGGAATACTAAAGAAAGCACCCAAGAGAGACGTAATTAGTTGAGTACGAGTATAAAATAAAAGGGAAATATGTAGCTACAAACATAAAGGTGTAGTTATAACTAAGTAATTGTATTGTTGTAGTTGATGGACTATGGTGTATTCATGTTTAATTAGTTATCTTGCTAAGAAATTATTACCGCAGAGGTTAATCAAGGTGATGATCATGACAAAGGATCTATAACAATAATGCAAGAAAAGTCTAAGACAAAGGAATTATCAAGTTAGAAACAATAAAGTCAACACCAAGGATAAGGCTTGAAATTGACTATAAGAAAAGGATGAGAGTAGAAACACTTGGTCTAAGGTAAGCTCATATGACTACAGTACTTTTATACCCTGGGGCAATCTGCGATGGACCATGATAGACGGGCATTATAACACAGAGACTAAAGTCCAAGAGCAGTGTCCAGGAGTTCATGTACCCTGTACATCTTCATGACTAGCTTCATGACTGGATAGGTAAGAAGGGTATACGAATTAAGCAATTAAAGAAGGTGGCTATTGCTAGTAAGGTGTTCTAAGCGTTACAAGGAGAGGAAAGAGTCCACTACCATTTAGCGACTTGGGGTACAATAACTATTTAGGAGGAACATAAAATTATGGGACAGTATGGAGTGGAAGGAAATGTATCGAGGGACATGGAAAAGCTACCTATATAATGTGCTTTCTGATTATGTATGTTATATCCCGCATTTTTGGGCGCTCGGACAATTCAAGGTAACTGTGGGAAAATGACAAGCGAGGCTTTATTTTTATTTTGTTAAGCACACGAGTTGGTTATGAAAATTTTGAAGTGGGAATATTAAGAAAGGTTAAGGGCATAAAGGGGAATTCGCAATATGACTCGTGGAATTATGGAGGAAGACGAAGGGCAAATTTGGAAATTGGAAAAAATTAAAATTTGTCATGAAGTGCAAACATAAAACAAAAAAATGGGCTTGTGTTGAATTGGGCCATGTTGGCCATCCAACCCATTCTTAATGGGCCAAGGCCCATGTGGGAAATGAATAAATAAGCCAAATTAGTCATGTTCTTCATTTTTCTCTCTAGAAGTTTCAAGACTTGGAAAAAAAAAAGAGAGAGAAAGAAGAAGCTTCAAGGGCCATTTCGGCTAAGTGCAAAAATCAACAAGAAAATTGACAAAAATTCCTTCAAAAATCATTTTCTACCAAGTGGAGGGTCCTTAACAAAGTAGAGTTGTTATTGAAGCAATAAAAACACAAATTCATAAGTTGGAAATTCAAGCAAGTTGGAGAATCAAAGAAGAAGGTAAGGATTCATCCTTTTCTTATATGTTATGGATGTTGTGCATGTTGTAGTGTGTAAAAATGAGTGAAATTCATGAAGAACAAGAATATAGGTGTGTGGTTGTGCATTCCTATGTGTGTGTATGAATCATGTTTTAATTATTCTATCTAGTGTTTGGTTGTTATTGTTGTGGATGCTATGTTGATAATGGAAGTTGAATGATTTTGGAGAGGTTGTAGTTGTGTATGCATGATGTTGGCCGTGTAGTTGTGGTGTGGTGTGGAGGAAAATGAGTTAATTTTATTTAGTGTATTGGTTGTTGTTATGTGGATTCTATATTACTAATAAAAAGCTTAATGATCTTAGAGAAATTATGGAAATTGGAGACTTGTGGTTGAAGTTTATGTAAATTGAATACTATGTTCTTACATGTATGGAAGACAATGATATTAGTATGGTATTGTTGGAACATATATTATAAGGTTGTTATTATTTTTATTGGAGTTGGAAGGTTTTGAGGGAAGTAGTATATTGATTGAGTTATTATAATGTATCTTGGATTGAATATGGAAATTTTTAGTATGGTTGTTGACATTATGTTGATAGTTTGGCCGGGTTGAATTCCCGGGATTGTTGTTGATTGAAATTGGCCAAGTTGAACTTGGTGGGATGGAGTATTTACAGGGGAAATGCTGCCGGAATTTTGGTAGCCAAGTATTATCTTAAGATTCCAATTCTAAATGCTCTAACCAAAGTTTGGTAAATATGACCAATTTGTAGATTGTGGCGGATTTGCAACTTGAATTTGGAATAGCATAAGGAGCGGAAAGAGGTATGTAAGGCTTCACTCTTCCTTCTATGGCATGTCTTAGACGTAATATGTTGGATATGAACCTCGGGGACAACTCTATTTTCCGGAATCCGCACCTAAAGTTTCCCCTCTTTCATTCAGTAGAATTGAATTAGAAAGTGTGTGAAACGTTGGAAAAACTTTCCAAACCTCTAGAACTTGCATAAATAGGACCCGACTACCTTGAAACCCTCACAAGTAACGCCATGACATGTAATATATGTAAATTGTGAACGCTACCTCATTCGGTCCGAGGTGGGCCCATTGTTCCCGGATTTTCCTTATTTTTCCGTTTGACTTATTTTGAAGCAGAATTCAAAGGAAACTTTTGACCCTTGTCCCGATTATCAAACGATAAGTACCGTACCATTCTAATGGAAATATGTGTATGATAACCATGATAATGATGATGCTAAGGAAGAGAATACGCCTATGATAAGTATGACAAGAATGATTCCATGACTAAGAGTCTTAGGCTAAGGACCCAATGTGAATACGAAAGAATCAAACTAGTTCTTGATTTTTAATTCTATTCCTTGGTTATGACACTATCTTCTAAAGATTTCAAAGGCATGATCCCCAAGTCGTAAAGTCTCAAATGTCTATGATAGATATGTTGACGATATGTTCCTACTACGAATATGACAATATGACAATGTTAAATTATTTCTTGATATATCAACTCTGTTATGGGTAATGACTACTTTAGAGGCTCCAAGTATATGAAACGATGCCTTATGACCCTATTTTATGTTTTCTCATAATGACACTCTTCATTGATAGTCTCGCCTTATGATACTAGTTCCTTCAAGGTGAGACAAAGCGGTCACGGTTATACCATAATGTAATCGGAGGTCACCGACCTTACGTCACTCCGATGGATACATGGTTTTATTTGGGCTCTCCTGCATGCTTATATGACATATGTATATGAGATATGAATATGTACATGGGGTGGGGGAAGGGATATATGGGGGATGGGAAGGGATACATGTTTCATTGCCACCTGGTCAGCTGGCGTTATCATCCCGGACGCGGGATGCCCGGACGCGGGATATATGGGCGAGCCAACGTATTTCGGCGCTATGTGGGCAAGCCGACATTGTTCAGTGCTATGATATGACATGATCTGATATGCTATGACATGATACGCTATGACATGACATGATATGATACGATATGACATGATACGCTATGACATGACATGATATGATACGATATGACATGATGCGCTATGATATGATATGATATGATAAGACATGACATGATATAAGTTCTATTTTCTATGTCTATGAAAAAGAAATGTTCTTTTTAAAGGGAAGGACAAGCATGCATGGTATCCGGCCTGAAAAGGGTATTCCTATGTACAGGTTACTTTCTTGTATCACTATATGTCCTATGATCCCATGATATTGTTAATCATACCTTATGTTTCTGTTTGTATTATCTTCCATGCTTTACATACTCGGTACACTATTCGTACTGACGTCCCTTCTTGTGGACGCTGCGTTCCATGCCGCGCAGGTCAGCAGGTAGACAGACTTGACTCCTAGGAGCTTCATCAGCAGTATTGTAGCAGCGCTCCACTTGTTCCGGAGCCTCAGTTCCTTGGTACTATTTTGTGTATATATGTTCGGGCACGGCAGTACTCGGCCCTTCCTATGTATATGTGTACTATGTTTAGAGGCTCGTAGACATATATGTACAGTTAGATGTTTTATACTTTTGATGGTCCTCGTCGCTGTGTAATGTGCTAGTAAAGTTTGCTAGCCTATGTTTATAATTATGCTACTAATGTTAATGTTAAGCAGAAAAAAAAAGTACGGTGATGTTCATACGGCCCACTTAGTAATAAGAATACGATACAAGATAAGAGGTGCTCGGTACAAGTATCGGGTACCCGTCACGGCCCCTAGTTGGGTCGTGACAATGTATAGGTTGGTGTAAAGATAATATTATAAGAGAATTTTGGACACTTATCATCAGAATATAAGTGTTACCTAATTGAGAATTTGGAACGACTATAAGTGCTAATTAATTACTGATTGGAGTAAGTGGAATGTGGCCTTGGATGAGTTGCTATATGGGTTGCATTACTCGAGTACAGATGGTTAGATGAGATTTTATACTATATATGGAAGGGTTCTCGTTGCTTCATGATTTTGTTAAGGTTTCGTACGTGGATAATCAAAGTTATAAATTATAAAGAAAAGATATGGATATGGTACAGTGTACCAAGTGAATTGAAAAAAAAAAGATCAGATGAATTTGAGATTGGGAATGAGGACATGTAGCAGAATATAAACAGATAATAAGTACACCCGTAAGGGGGGAAGCGAGTGAGAGAAATGCAGGTGCAAGATGGAAACAATAGACACTGAAATATATTTGATGTAGATGCTTAAACTTCAAGTGAGATCCCTGACTGAAACAAGTTAGTAAGATCTGAAAGCCAACAATGAATGGATAGAAGACAGGATAATATTTGAGATAGTGCGGAGAAGAGTAAGGATTCAGTAATAACAATGCGGTTGTGATATTTTGGATACATTAAGGGAAGGCATAAGGTGGTTTGAGATAAATCACCAATATAGAATTAGTACGGAGGGAAAATAGGACATGGTCGTTGTTGAGCCCGATACCGATTGAAAGGTACAAGAGGGAAATGCAAGGTAGAGCATAAAGACTAGCGAAACGACGCTAAGGTATTTCTTGGGCTAATTTGAGCACCTTCGCATGTTCTTGTAAAGAATGCAACATAATGTGTGATAGAGAAACTAAGAGCAAAATCTGAGTAAAGAGGCGCAATAGAAGGGTTTGAATTAACGATAAAGAAACGACACGAGATAATACGCCTAAAGTGTTAGAAGTTAGGTTAAGGGAAATGGTTTAAGCGCGATGATCATAACAAGTGGGTTACGGGATGACAGTGAATTTATATATCAAATCAAAACTTCTTTCAGAATTATACCAGTTAACGATAGTCAGATCACAGAGCAGCTGTGTAAAGTTATTATATGGGGAAACTCCCGCGCTACTTGATAGCCAACTCTAAGGATTGAGATTAAGAGCTAAAAAGTAGAGTGACAGTTAAAGACCTTTAAAGAAGTCCAGGAGCAATACATGAGGCCGAAGATTCCAGAATATGGACCGTACAGTAGAAAAATGTAAGGTTATTGAAGTAAAATAATGTTACACCCTGGGAAATTTCGTCTTATTCGTAGAGTCTGCGAAGGGTCTACAGATTACCAGAGGCTTGAAATACTCCACGGATTGTAAAGTCTAATAAATCGACGAGGAACGTCTATGCGTGAGAGGTAAGATGAATTGAACGATACGTCTTAAAAGAGTAACTATAGAATAAGAAAGAGTCGAGTTAAAACTAAGTGCACCAGGGAGAGAGTAAGATTTCAGCAGAAGAGCTCGCAATACAATTGTCAACCAATTGCGAGATAAGGAGGAGAGTAAAGACAATGATGTGGAATTATTACCTCGAGAGACGAGAGCAAGAGGGAATATTATAGGAATGGTTATTTAGAGATCTGGAATGCGTTATAGTAAATTAAAGACTAGTTTAACATTCGAGGACGAATGTTCTAAAGGGGGGAAGGATGTTATACCCCATATTTTTATACATTCGAATACTCGTGAGCTAATCGACATAAATTCAAGGATAAGATTATTTTGGGATATGAGACAAGGACTTTTAATCCCGATTTTTAATAAGTGTACGATTTGCTTATAAATTACAATTAGTATGGAAATATTAGTGGATATTAGGGATTAATTAACCATGATTAGATTATTAAATGGGGATTTACAATTAATTAAGTCAATTAATGCACTAAGTGGGCCCCACTACAACATGGCCAAATCTGATTGGATGAGTGGGACACGTGTAAGGTTGGATGAGTGGGACACATGTCAATGATGCTTGGATGAGTGGGACACGTGTAAGGTTTGCGGGCAGCCTATATAAGGCATTGTAATGACTCATTAGTCATATTTTCCATTCACAAATTTAGTAAAAGAGAGATAAGTTCTTAAACTAGAGAGAGAAGCCCATGGCCATGGTGGCTCACGGCCATGGCTGATCATGAATTAGTTCATGATTTTGAAAGCAAGAAATTAGTTTCTAAGGTGTTCTATATATTCTAAAGTGATTGGCAACATGAATTGAATCCTTGGGGCAGCAAGAACACTTGCAAATTTTAATCCGCAAATTTCAGCAACGTTAGGAGACCAAGCTTGCTCAGGTAAATTTAATCCTCTCCTACATGTTTTAGAAATAATTTAGTCTTTGTATGAATTGGTGGATGTGGAATTGGATGCAAGAATTGTGTATGTTGATGTTGAGACTTTGTTTAGGCTGTATAGGGGCTGTTTTAATCTAATAATGATGAGTTAAATTTAATTGGTATTGTTGTTGTTGTTGTTGTTGTTGTTGTTGTTGTTGTCATGGATTAAATGATGGAAGTAAAGGAATTTGATGGTTAAAGTTGAAGTTATATATATTTAGTGGGTTGTTCTTGTTGATTTGAGGGATTAAGGGTTATGATTATGTATTGTGTTGTTGATCTTGTGAAATTGGAGGACTAAGTGTAGTTAAGACTTGTATTGTGTTGTTATAATTGATGGGCTACTTTAGGACTTGTTGTAATGTTAAGAAAGTTTTCTTGCATATAGAAGTTGAGGCTGTTGCTATGTTGTTGCTAATGTGAATCACTAATTTGATAAGAACAAAATGTATAAGATATCGTATGCGAAGCGTATGTGGCTGCTATGTTGGTTATTGTATAGTTGGCTTAAATGTGAGGAAATTGAGCGATATAGGGGAAGTGCTGCCCAATCGCCTAGAAATAAGATACTAACATTGAAGTACGTTTTATGCCTTTCCATAGCTTAACCATAGTCTTAACGTCTTAATATAGGTTGATACACTTCGGGTAGCGTATATGTATTGTACCACAGATAAGCGTTAAAGGTATGTAAAGCTAGCCCTTCCTTCTTTTTGGCATGATCTTTATGAAACAAATAGACGACGTATGTATGATTTTGTTACACCTCGGAAATTTCTCCGTGAACGTACAATGAATAGACTAACAAAGAATATGAGGGTACAATGTTTTACTAAGAAGGGAATGACTACTTATGAGTTTTGAAAATGCGAAAGTTGCAGATTTGCACTTCGGCCCAGTTGGTCGTAAAATAGAATACGGCCCGTAAAGTAGTTTACGAACCGTAAACTGCCATCGTCCTTCAACATTCCAAAATTTTCAAATTTCTGCCAAATGTTTAAATGGTTAAATACGACTCATAATACGGACCATAAATTGAAATACGGCCCGTAAACTGCAACCGTAAACCACCATAACTCCAATATACCTTTCTAGTTCTGTTATGCTTAAATACGATCGTGAAGGATGGACCGTAAACCAGAATACGGCCCGTAAACTGGGTTTACGGCCACTGTGCACTTCGACTACTGTTCATAAAAATCAGATTTTAAGTTAAGTATAAGGGACCCTTTTTCATTCCATTCATTCCATTTTCACTCCACACTTCAAGAAACATCTAGAATACTCTCTAATATTCGTCCACAAGAGAAGCAAAGGAAAATCAAGATCAACAACTCTAAAACCGTGAAATCAAGAGTGTGAGACTCATCAAAGTTCATCTACACAAAGAAATTGCAAAGGAAGTGAAGTAGGGTTTTTGGCATAGAAGAGTATTGCTACACAAGGCTCATTCCTACCACATCTAAGGTAAGTTTTATGACTTTCTCATGATGATTGAAGTATTTATACATTGAAACACTTGGATTATAGAAGAGTGTAGTAAATGGGTCATAAAATGTGAATAGTGCCATAGTTGAATGATAGTTGGATTGAATCATGAATGTTGATGAGTTGGGAGTATAAATATGTTATAAATGACGTGTAGACCATAAGATAGGTGTGAGGTATGAGAAAATGTGATGATGAGCTAAAAACCATAAATGTGGAGAAATTGGAGAAAAATGGTGGAATGTGGTAAATGTAGATAAATGACGATTGTTGATACGATATTGTGAGTGTTGTTGTGAATGTTTGGTAGTTGAAATGAAACATGGAAAAAGTAGTAGCAACAAAGAAAATGCTGCCCAATTTTCCCTAGAAAATAGTCATGCGTTCTTATAGTCGATTAACTGACGTTGATGCGAATTCTCTTGAAGGTAAAGACGCGAATATTGAAGAGGAACGATCAAGCGGTAGAATAGCTAAAGGAAAAGGTATGTAAGACTAGTCCTTTCTTTCCAAGGCATGAATCCTATGATATGATATTATTTCCCTACATTTCCATGGCTTCCTTATATTTCGGAACCAAGAGCCTATGTTCATGGATAGCCACATGAGATAAGGATAAGAGACATATGAGCACGATAACGACGATGATAAGTTTAAGGCTAAAGATTCTAGAGTTCATGGTATAATTTTTAAACAAAGATAAAGACATTAACTACGATCTATTGGTAATGCTTGATGTATACACTCACCTTATATACTAATTCCTTCAAGGTGAGGCAGAATACCTATGAATGCTCCATAATATAATCGGGGGCTCTCGACCTTACGTCACCCCGACATTGTTATAGATTGTTCATAAGCCTCAATGCATGTCCTATGACCAATATTTTGAGAAATTACGAGTCTATGTTCATAAAGGATTTCATGTGAGAAAACGGTAAGAGATATGCTATAGAAATGATAATGGAAATGATGAGCTTAAGCCCAAAGATTATAAAGACTATCATACGATAATTATACGAAATTCATGCTACGAATACGATGTGATTTTCATAGATTGTCTTTAAATTTAAATGTGTGCATTAATGAAAGGATACGATAAGCTTATGAGATGTATATGATGACAATGATGATGATGAGATATATTGATCCTTGTATGATGCATGTGATATGGTCGAGCCACTACGTGGCCGAATATGGAAGATATGTATGTGATATCGTCGAGCCACTATGTGGCCGAATACGGATACTGTCGAGCCACCATGTGGCCGAATACGGATATTATCGAGCCCTACGTGGCCGAATACGGATAATGTTTTATATGTATGAGAAGCTACGGCACTACGATGATGAATTATATGACATGATGATGTATACCCTATGATGGTTCATGTACGACGATTATGTATATGTGATATATGTATGAAATGTATTCACCCTTAAAGGTCGCGCAGGTTTTGCCTTCACCTCATGACTTATGATTTCTCTATTATGTTTGTTTCATTCATGCCTTACATACTCAGTACAATATTCGTACTGACGTCCGTTTTCTTTGGACGTTGTGTTCATGCCCACAGGTAGACAGGGAGACGGTGCAGACCTTTAGGAGCTATCAGCAGATTTGCAGAAGCACTCCGTTTGCTGTGATGACCGAAAAGGCCCATATGTGTGGGTATGGATGTATATATTTGGGCGATGTGTTTTTCGCCAGCGTCGTCGGCTTCGTTATGATATTTTGCTATATATGACCGCTTAAGACGACATCTGATTCCAGTATCTGTATAGCTTAATGTATGTTGAATACGGATAAGTCTTTGATATATCGATTTGGTAAGTGATGTGTATGGGTGTCCAGCTAGGGCACTAGTCACGGCCCACGGGGTTGGGTCGTGACAAAAGTGGTATCAGAGCGGTTTATCCTCGGAATGTCTACAGGCCGTGTCTAGTAAGTCTTGTTTATCGGTGTGTTGTGCACCACATCTATAAACAGGAGGCTACAGGACATTTAGGGTGTTACCTTTCTTTTGTTCTTAGATCGTGCGATAGAGCTGTACTAATAGGATGATTTCTTTCTGACCGATTGTTATGTTTACAGTGATGCCTCCGAAGAAGGCGACGGCGGCCCAGAAGGGAAAAGCAGTCGCAGGAGAGACCAGCCAGATACAGAGAGTCACTCGGGCTCGGGCTCAGACTATGCCCGATATTGCACCCCAGTTAGCGGGTTCTGCCACACCCCCACCATTAGAGGAGCCTGGAGCAGTAGCCGCAACCACCATGGATCAGGGGGCGGCTCCACCATTAGCTCCGGAGACCCCAGCGCCCGAGCCTCCAGCTCCTCTGCCAGGGGCGGAGGACAGGGCGATGAGAGATGCGGTACAACTATTGACGAGATTAGTAGCAGGATAGGCTCGCAGATGCGGGCTAGGGGGTGATGATGTAGACAGACACGACAGTTTGAGGGTTCGTGATTTCTTGACCTGTAATCCCCCAGAGTTCTACGGGTCTAAGCCAGAGGAGGATCCCCAGGATTTTATTCGACAGATGCAGCGTACGCTGAGACTAGTCAGGGCTTCTGTGACTTAGTCTGTCGAGCTGGCTTCACATAGACTGCGGGATGTAGAGATTAATTGGTATGAGTCCTGGGAGCTGTCTAGAGGTGAGGATGCTCCTCCAGCCGTGTGGGATGAGTTTACAGCAGCTTTTCTCAGCCACTTTTTGCCTCCAGAGCTGCGGCGAACGAGAGTTGACAGATTTTTGCAGCTGAGACAGAGGGGTAGGAGTGTTCGGGAGTATAGTCTAGAGTTCGACTCCCTGGCCAGATACGCACCTACCATTGTATCTGATATGGCTGACAGAATGCATCGGTACGTGATAGGGCTGGACCGTTATTTAGTGGATAGCTGTATGGCGATGGCATCGTAGACTGGTATGGACATTACCCGATTATGGGCATATGCGCAAGGAATGTAGGACCGGCATAGAGAGGGCCAGCCTGATAGAGATCGTGATAGGAGGCAGCCCAAGAGGGCTAGATTTGCTGGACATTTCGGAGAGTTTCGAGGCGGGCAGCCTCAGCAGCAGTATAGCAGATATCCTCCTCAGTCAGGCCGGAGTACACATCCACAGTCTACAGGCAGGCGATCTGATGGTGCAGGACACTCAGGAGCAGGCCAGAGTTCCAGAGCGGTAGGTTCGCAGGTGAGCAGAGGTTCCAGCCAGGCGAGGCCACCTATGCCTCGATGTTCTTATTGTGGGAGGTCTCACCCAGGAGGGTGTTATCGAGCCACGGGTGCCTGTTTTTCTTATGGCCGCCAGGGCCATATTATGAGAGATTATCCGTTGGCGGGTGGTTCCGGTGGTGCAGCTCAGCCGACGGGATCAGCTGCGGGTTCATCCTCCACTTCTGTTGCTATGCGCCCTATGGGGCGGGGTGTCACGACCCAACCCCGTAGGCTGTGACTAGAGCCCGATCTGGGCACTCAAACCCATTCTAATATACAGCAGAAGCCGACGAGGCTTTATTTCAAATTTAGCTAATTTCCAGAAAAATTTCGGCAGAGTTTCCTTTGTTTTACGGACTATCCCATATACCCTGCACGCAGAAAATACCAACAAAGGCCACACAGGGCCAACAGAGTAACATTTAAATATATGCGGACCGGCCGCCGCGGTGAGTGGGATCGCCCAAACACAACATATACACACAGCTGTACAGAAAGATCCCAACCCACAAACATGTCCACAGACCTCTAAACAGACCGACAGAATCATATGACGGGACAGGGCCCCGCCGTACCCATGAACGAGAATATACATATATAGAAGTGACAGACTATACCAAAAGATGGCTCTGAATAAAAGAGCGCTCCAAAAATAGCAGAATGAGATCCTAAGCGGACGGATCAGCAAACCTGTCGTCGGTACCTGCGCGGCATGAAAACGCAGCCCCCAAGGAAAGGGGGTCAGTACGAAATATGTACTGAATATGTAAAGCCTGAGTTGCAGAAACAAAATCATAACTGGTATAGAACGTACAGAATAAACAGAAAAATCCAAAGTATCAGACACATAATTTCAAAACATGCAGAGTGTGTACAGAAACATATGTCATATCAAATCCGGCCCCTGCCAAGGGACTCGGTAGACAGAACGTGGCCACCCTCCCGACGCTGGTGCCACAACACAGAAGAATCAGAATGGGGCATTACCCCGTCATATATTATATCATATCAGATGGCCATAGCAAATCATATCAGAACAAGCGTACATGGCACAGCATACTCCACAAACCCATGTACGCGTATACCTGCCCCCTCACATCGAGGCACGGCGAACAATGCAAAGGATCACGCTTGACAACATATCCTGGCCCGGGCTCAGTGTGGGAAACATTGGGGCATCCACGAATGGAGTAGTGAGAGACTAATGCAAGTAAAATATCATGAATGTTTCCATAGACTCGATGAGGTATATCAAAGACAAACCGATCCAATGAAGTCGGAAGGAATCATAGTAAATGATTTTCGAGTATCAAAACAATTTATCAGACTTAATGGAATATTTAAAACCATATTCGTTAGGTAATTAAAAGGGTAGTCGAAACGTTTCTTTCAAAAATCGTTCGAAAAGGAGACTTTAGTACATTAAGGGCAAAACCGGGAATAGCGGGCCCACCTCGGAACAAGCAAGGCGGTGGGCTCAAATTACGCCCTTTAAGCTTATGGGGTCACCTATAAAGGTTCTACGGACATTCTATAGCTTTTGAAGGAGTTTAGAGAAAGTTTACATAATTTCAGGAAAAGCATATCAAAATGGTTCAATTCTACTGAAGGAAAAACTGAGATTTTCTCTTGCGGATTCCAATGGCCAAGAAGGTCTTTTGAGGCCCGAATCCGATCCTAAAACACTTAGACATGCCAAAAGAAGGATCGGGGTAGCTTTACATACCTTTCAAGCTCCTTACGCCTTTCCAAAATCACTTCCCGTTTCGTCAAAAATCTGCAAATGGTCAAGTTTACCAATTGTAAGTTATAGATGCTACAAATTCAATTCAACTCTTATTTGTCTACCGAAATTTCGGCAGCACTTCCCCTATACATATAGCACCCCCGAGAATTCAACTCGGCTCACAATCATCAACAACAACCCAAACAACAACATCAACATCAACAACAAACACTAGAAACACAATATGGCACAACTAGTTCTACTTGCCGACATAATGCCATAACCTTCATTTCAACTTCAATTTCCAAACCAATTTCAATGATTTCACATGCATTACCAAACTAGATCATCACAACATAGTTTAGAAGCGTTTCATGTCGTTTCCTCAAATTATACACACGATATACATAATATACAAACTTTCCGCCAAAGTCATAACGCATTCGAAACTTCTAATCTTTGACTTACGTATTCATAACATGATTCCATCTTCCAAATTCATCAATACCCGTCATAATTTGCAACCTAATAACTTCATTTTCATAATGTCGTAAAATCATACTTAAACGACATAAGTTTTCTACATTCCATTTCAAAGCAAACTCATATCGTTTTACTTTCATTTACATTGCAAGAATCACAATAACACAACTAACACATTACCCAAACTTGATTCATTTCTATTCCTACTCCAACATACCACACGGCCCAATGCTCTTTTGCCAATTCATCCGATTTTATTCAACTTTCATTCTCAATATGAATTCCATCACATTCACAACTAGAATACAACATAATTTCAATTCTTCATTGGCATACAATGCATGCATACACACGGCTACACATATATACCACACACCCACTTTGCAAACTTCCATTTCTTCATACAATCAACACATTTCTACATACTACAACACAAACAAGACTTCATAACACAATAATAAGGGATAAATTCTTACCTCTTCTTCAAACTTCAATCTTGCCGCAAACGTCGCCCTCTCGCTAAACCAATTATATCACGTCGGAGAGCGTCTTGAACTTGCTACCAATACAAGAAAAACAAGATTTTAAGAAGAAGATTGAAGGACTTAGAATTTTTTTTTTCTTTCCTAAGGGTTTCGGCCGAGAGCCTCCTTGTGGGGTGTTCTTCAATTTTCCTTTTTGTTTCTTGAATTTTCATGAACATTGGCCCCCTTTATTTTAGTTGATCACATGCTTAGTCACATGATCAACTATATGGACTTGGGCCAAGACCAAGTCCATGGCCGGCCACCCTCAACTTCTTGGGCCTCATTTTTCTTTCCATTTTTCTGAGCCCAATTGGCTATAAATTTATTTTGTAATTCCCGAAACTAATTTCCGAAATTCCAATTTTTGCCCTTGGCCTTCCTCGACACTTCCACATTAATATTCTTTCCTAAACAACTCATGTTTTAATTAGAATCAATTATGGCCTTACTTTTTAAAAGTCAAGATTATTTCTAATTTTCCAAATGTGCGAAAACACGGGATATAACATTCTCCCCCCCTTTAGAACATTCTTCCTCGAATGTTAAATTAATCTTATAGGGTCTGAAAATACTTTGGGGAAGTTCATGTTTATAGACATCACATATGACACACATTCATTATTGAAATAAAATTAAGCAAGGATTCAGGATTACCTGTGGGTATAGGGAACAGATGAGGGTATTTCTTTTTCATCTCCTCTTCGGCCTCCCAGGTCATTTCTTCCCTATTGTTATTCCGCCACAGCACCTTAACAGAAGCTACATCTTTGTTCCGGAGCTTCCTTACCTGGCGGTCTAGAATGGCTACGGGCTGCTCCTCGTAAGATAACTGCTCCGTCACCTGAAAATCATCTGCAGGAAATATTCTGGAGGGATCACCGATGCATTTGCGGAGCATAGATACATGGAATACCGGATGTACCATTTCCAACTCAGATGGCAGATCTAACTCATAGGCGACATTTCTAATTTTTCGCACAATCAGATAAGGCCCAATATAACACGGACTGAGCTTCCCCTTTCTGCCAAACCGCATCACGCCTTTCATTGGCGATACCTTCAGGAATACCCATCACCAACCTGGAATTCCAAAGGACGACGTCGTTTGTCAGCGTATGATTTCTGTCGACTCTGGGCTGCCAATAGTCGCTCCCGAATAAGTTTCACCTTATCAACGGCTTGCTGGATCATATCTGGGCCGATTAATTCTGTTTCGCCAATATCAAACCAGCCAATAGGTGACCTGCATTTCCTACCATACAGAGCCTCGTACGGAGCCATCTGGATGCTGGAATGGTAGCTGTTATTATAAGCAAATTCAATCAATGGCAAGTGATCCTCCCAGCTACCTCTGAAATCGATAACACAGGCCCGCAACATATCTTCAAGTGTCTGGATAGTGCGTTCGGCCTGTCTGTCACTCTGAGGATGGAAAGCTGTGCTCAGGCTCAGCTGAGTCCCTAATCCTTCCTGAAAGGATCTCCAGAAGTTCGCCGTGAACTGAGCACCTCTGTCAGTGATAATAGATATAGGAACTCCATGGAGCTTCACTATTTCTTTAATATAAAGCCTGGCATAATCCTCGGCGGAATAAGTAGTTCTGACGGGGAGAGAATGGGCTGATTTTGTCAGCCTATCAACAATAACCCAGATGGAATCATACTTCCGTGGAGTGCGAGGCAACCCTGTAATGAAGTCCATATTAATGATCTCCCACTTCCACGTCGGAATTTCCTTTTCCTGCAACAGTCCACCCGGTTTCTGGTGTTCAATTTTGACCTGCTGACAATTTGGGCACTGGGCGACGAATTCTGCGATATCCCGTTTCATACCGTCCCACCAATACAGGCACCTGAGATCATGGTACATCTTCGCAGAACCAGGATGAACAGAATAGCGAGCATAGTGTGCCTCGCCCATAACCTGCTGCCGTAACCCTGCAATATCAGGTACACACAATCTGCCTCGGTATAGTAAGGTCCCGTCTGGTGCAAACTCGAACGGAGTCTTCTCCTTTTCATGGGCTGTGTCTCTGTATCGTGCCAAAACAGGATCTTCATATTGATGCCGTTTGATATCTTCCTTAATAGATGATTCAGAAACCCCTCGGACAGAAATCCGTGTACCCCCAGATTCGGCCAGACGAACCCCAAGATTAGCCAACTGATGAAGATCACGCACTATCTCTCTCCTGCCTGGTTGTAAATCTGCCAAGCTGCCCATAGATTTTCGGCTAAGCGCATCTGCCACAACATTAGCCTTTCCCGGATGATACAGAATATCCACATCATAGTCCTTCAGGAGCTCCAGCCACCTCCGCTGCCGCAAATTAAGCTCTTTCTGCTTGAAAATATACTGGAGACTCTTATGATCTGTATAGATATCAACATGAACGCCATATAAATAATGTCTCCATATCTTCAGGGCATGGATCACCGCTGCAAGCTCCAGATCGTGAGTAGGGTAATTATTTTCATGCTTTTTCAATTGCCGGGAAGCATAAGCTATAACTCTGCCGTGCTGCATCAATACACAGCCCAATCCCACACCAGAAGCATCACAATAAATAACATATCCATCGGGTCCCTCTGGAAGAGTCAGAACTGGGGCTGTAGTCAGCTTCTCTTTCAGCAACTGGAAGCTTCGTTCACAAGCATCAGTCCACTGGAACTTGGCTCCCTTCTGAGTTAGCCTTGTCAAAGGCGCTGAAATCGAAGCAAACTTTTCCACAAATCTTCTGTAATAGCCTGCTAACCCCAGGAAACTACGTACCTCTGTGGGCGTCGTGGGTCTGGGCCAATTTTTCACGGCATCAATCTTCTGTGTATCCACCCGGACACCATCAGCTGCAATAATATGCCCCAGGAATGCCACTGAAGCCAGCCAGAATTGACATTTAGAAAATTTTGCATATAATTTTTGATGCCGAAGTACCCCTAATACCGCTCTCAGATGATCTGCGTGCTCTGCCTCAGACCGAGAATAAACCAGGATATCATCGATAAATACAATTACGAACATGTCTAAGAACGGCCTGAATACCCGGTTCATTAAATCCATGAATACCGCAGGAGCATTAGTCAGCCCAAAAGACATAACTCTGAATTCATAATGCCCATATCTGGTCCGGAATGCCGTCTTAGGAATATCGACCTCCCGTACCCGTACCTGATGATAGCCAGACCGAAGATCTATCTTCGAAAAATACTTGGTGCCCTGCAACTGATCAAACAAATCGTCAATTCTGGGGAGGGGATATTTATTCTTTATGGTTACCTTATTCAGCTGTCGATAATCAATACACATACGCAACGACCCATCTTTCTTACGCACAAATAATACCGGGGCTCCCTAAGGCGAAGTACTGGGTCTAATGAAGCCTTTTTCTAACAGATCCTTCAACTGCTCTTTCAGTTCTTTCAATTCTGCCGGTGCCATTCTGTACGGGGGAATAGATATCGGCTGAGTATCTGGAAGCAAATCAATAGTAAAATCTATCTCCCGCTCTGGAGGAAGGCCTGGAAGCTCTTCTGGGAACACATCTGGAAATTCATTAACCACGGGAACTGACTGAAGAGTCGGCGTTTCTGCTGTCAAGTCTTGTACCCGAACCAGATGATAAAAATAACCCTTTCTGATCATTTTCTTCGCCTTAAGGTATGAAATAAACTTACCTTTCGGCGATGCTGTATTACCGGCCCATTCTATAACTGGCTCCCCGGGAAACTGGAAATGAACTACCTTATTTTGGCAGTCAACATTAGCATAACAGGAGGCTAGCCAGTCCATTCCCATAATAACATCGAACTCGACCATATCTAACTCCACCAGATCTGCCTTAGTGTCACGGCCACATACAATTACAGAACAGTTCTTATATACCTGTTTTGCTACAATAAAGTCCCCAATCGGTGTGGCTACCTCAAACGGCTCTATAGGTTCAGATGTTATACCAATTTTACAATCAACCAGAGGCGAAATATATGACAAAGTCGAACCTGGATCAATCAATGCATACACAGACCGAGAGAAAACCAATAATGTACCTGTAACGACATTAGGCGATGCCTCCTGATCCTGGCGGCTGGACAGAGCATAGATGCGGTTCGAAGGACCGCTAGTACTAGAAGCTCCACCACGGCCTCTGCCGCGACCCGCTGGTGCTGAAGTACCCGGCCCCGTAGGGCGCATAGCCACTGATGAAGATGAAGACCCGGCGGCTGATCCGGTAGGCTGCGCTGCACCACCCGAACTACCCTTATACGGGCAATCTTTCACAGAATGGCCCTGACGGCCACAAGAAAAACATGCACCGGTGGCTCTGTAGCACTTCCCAGGATGGTATCTGCCACAGTAAGAACACTGAGGCCTAGGTGGCCTCGTCTGACCAGAACCCCTGTCTGTCCGCGAACCTGAAGCCCTGGAGCTCTGACCTGCTCCTGAATAACCTGGGCTATCAAATCTGCGACCTGTAGGCTGTGGAGGTGCGCTCTGTGCTGGCTGGGATAGATGTCTGCTAGGCTGTTGCGGCTGCTGAGGCTGCCTGCCCCGAAAATCTCCAGAATACCCAGATGATCTGGCCCTCTTGGGCTGTCTCCGATCCTGGCTCCTATCAGGCTGACGCTCCCTATGCCGGTCCTCCATACCCTGGGCGTGGGCCTGAATCCGGGCAATATCCATGCCGGGCTGAGCAGCCAATACCAAACAGCTGTCGACAAAATAACGGTCCAGCCCCATAATATACCTGTGCATCCTGTCAGCCATAGTAGCTACCACAGCAGGTGCGTATCGGGCCAATGAGTCGAACTCCATACTGTACTCTCGAACACTGCGACCCCTCTGTCTCAGCAATAAGAATCTGTCAGCCTTGGCCCGCCGTAACTCCGGAGGCAGAAAATGACTAAGAAAAGCCTGAGAAAAATCATCCCAAACTGCTGGGGGAGCGCCGTCGCCTCTGGATAACTCCCATGACTCGTACCAATTTGCCGCTACATCATATAACCGGTACGAAGCCAATGTGACTGACTCTGTCGCGGAAGCATTAATAAAATGTAAGGTGCGCCGCATCTTCCTGATAAACTCCTCGGGATCCTCCTCGGGCTTTGTCCCGAAGAACTCTGGAGGGCCACAAGTCAAGAACTCAGGAGCTCTCGAACTGTCGCGCCTATATGCTCGGTCACCTCCCAATCCGTGCCTCTGAACCTGTCCCGCCACAAGTCTGGTCAATAGCTGGACTGCCTCTCTCATAGTCTGATCCTCAGTCCCTGGCCGTGGAGCTGGAGGCTCAGGTACTGGAATCTCGGGAGCTGGCGGTGGAGCCGCCCCCCGACCTGCAACTGCTGCTGCTCCAATCTCCTCTACGTGTGGCGGTGTGGAAGAGCCCTCTGCCGGGGGCAAAATATCAGGAGCAATATGAGCATGGGCCCTGGTAACCCTCTGGGCCCGACTAGTCTCTCCCACAGCTGCTGCCTTGGCCTTTTGGGCCGTTGTCGCCTTTTTTGGAGGCATAACTGCAAATGTAACAATTCGTTAAGGAGGAATCATCCTGATAACACAGCTCTATCGCACGATCTAAGACAAAAAGAAGGGTAGTATCCTAAATGCCCTGTAGCCTCCTGTTTATAGATGTGGTGCACGACACACCGATAAACAAGACTCTACTAGACACGGTCTGTAGACATTCCGAGGACGAACCGCTCTGATACCACTTTTGTCACGACCCAACCCCGTAGGCTGTGACTAGAGCCCGATCTGGGCACTCAAACCCATTCTAATATACAGCAGAAGTCGTCGAGGCTTTATTTCAAATTTAGCTAATTTCCAGAAAAATTTCGGCAGAGTTTCCTTTGTTTTACGGACTATCCCATATACCCTGCACGCAGAAAATACCAACAAAGGCCACACAGGGCCAACAGAGTAACATTTAAATATATGCGGACCGGCCGCCGCGGTGAGTGGGATCGCCCAAACACAACATATACACACAGCTGTACAGAAAGATCCCAACCCACAAACATGTCCACAGACCTCTAAACAGACCGACAGAATCATATGACGGGACAGGGCCCCGCCGTACCCATGAACAAGAATATACATATATAGAAGTGACAGACTATACCAAAAGATGGCTCTGAATAAAAGAGCGCTCCAAAAATAGCAGAATGAGATCCTAAGCGGACGGATCAGGAAACCAGTCGTCGGTACCTTCGCGGCATGAAAACGCAGCCCCCGAGGAAAGGGGGTCAGTACGAAATATGTACTGAATATGTAAAGCCTGAGTTGTAGAAACAAAATCATAATTGGTATAGAACGTACAGAATAAACAGAAAAATCCAAAGTATCAGACACATAATTTCAAAACATGCAGAGTGTGTACAGAAACATATGTCATATCAAATCCGGCCCCTGCCAAGGGACTCGGTAGACAGAACGTGGCCACCCTCCCGACGCTGGTGCCACAACACAGAAGAATCAGAATGGGGCATAACCCTGTCACATATTATATCATATCAGATGGCCATAGCAAATCATATCAGAACAAGCGTACATGGCACAGCATACTCCACAAACCCATGTACGCGTATACCTGCCCCCTCACATCGAGGCACGGCGAACAATGCAAAGGATCACGCTTGACAACATATCCTGGCCCGGGCTCAGTGTGGGAAACATTGGGGCATCCACGAATGGAGTAGTGAGAGACTAATGCAAGTAAAATATCATGAATGTTTCCATAGACTCGATGGGGTATATCAAAGACAAACCGATCCAATGAAGTCGGAAGGAATCATAGTAAATGATTTTCGAGTATCAAAACAATTTATCAGACTTAATGGAATATTTAAAACCATATTCGTTAGGTAATTAAAAGGGTAGTCGAAACGTTTCTTTCAAAAATCGTTCGAAAAGGAGACTTTAGTACATTAAGGGCAAAACCGGGAATAGCGGGCCCACCTCGGAACAAGCAAGGCGGTGGGCTCAAATTACGCCCTTTAAGCTTATGGGGTCACCTATAAAGGTTCTACGGACATTCTATAGCTTTTGAAGGAGTTTAGAGAAAGTTTACATAATTTCAGGAAAAGCATATCAAAATGGTTCAATTCTACTGAAGGAAAAACTGAGATTTTCTCTTGCGGATTCCGATGGCCAAGAAGGTCTTTTGAGGCCCGAATCCGATCCTAAAACACTTAGACATGCCAAAAGAAGGATCGGGGTAGCTTTACATACCTTTCAAGCTCCTTACGCCTTTCCAAAATCATTTCCCGTTTCGTCAAAAATCTGCAAATGGTCAAGTTTACCAATTGTAAGTTATAGATGCTACAAATTCAATTCAACTCTTATTTGTCTACCGAAATTTCGGCAGCACTTCCCCTATACATATAGCACCCCCGAGAATTCAACTCGGCTCACAATCATCAACAACAACCCAAACAACAACATCAACATCAACAACAAACACTAGAAACACAATATGGCACAACTAGTTCTACTTGCCGACATAATGCCATAACCTTCATTTCAACTTCAATTTCCAAACCAATTTCAATGATTTCACATGCATTACCAAACTAGATCATCACAACATAGTTTAGAAGCGTTTCATGTCGTTTCCTCAAATTATACACACGATATACATAATATACAAACTTTCCGCCAAAGTCATAACGCATTCGAAACTTCTAATCTTTGACTTACGTATTCATAACATGATTCCATCTTCCAAATTCATCAATACCCGTCATAATTTGCAACCTAATAACTTCATTTTCATAATGTCGTAAAATCATACTTAAACGACATAAGTTTTCTACATTCCATTTCAAAGCAAACTCATATCGTTTTACTTTCATTTACATTGCAAGAATCACAATAACACAACTAACACATTACCCAAACTTGATTCATTTCTATTCCTACTCCAACATACCACACGGCCCAATGCTCTTTTGCCAATTCATCCGATTTTATTCAACTTTCATTCTCAATATGAATTCCATCACATTCACAACTAGAATACAACATAATTTCAATTCTTCATTGGCATACAATGCATGCATACACACGGCTACACATATATACCACACACCCACTTTGCAAACTTCCATTTCTTCATACAATCAACACATTTCTACATACTACAACACAAACAAGACTTCATAACACAATAATAAGGGATAAATTCTTACCTCTTCTTCAAACTTCAATCTTGCCGCAAACGTCGCCCTCTCGCTAAACCAATTATATCACGTCGGAGAGCGTCTTGAACTTGCTACCAATACAAGAAAAACAAGATTTTAAGAAGAAGATTGAAGGACTTAGAATTTTTTTTTTCTTTCCTAAGGGTTTCGGCCGAGAGCCTCCTTGTGGGGTGTTCTTCAATTTTTCTTTTTGTTTCTTGAATTTTCATGAACATTGGCCCCCTTTATTTTAGTTGATCACATGCTTAGTCACATGATCAACTATATGGACTTGGGCCAAGACCAAGTCCATGGGCGGCCACCCTCAACTTCTTGGGCCTCATTTTTCTTTCCATTTTTGTGAGCCCAATTGGCTATAAATTTATTTTGTAATTCCCGAAACTAATTTCTGAAATTCCAATTTTTCCCCTTGGCCTTCCTCGACACTTCCACATTAATATTCTTTCCTAAACAACTCATGTGTTAATTAGAATCAATTATGGCCTTACTTCTTAAAAGTCAAGATTATTTCTAATTTTCCAAATGTGCGAAAACACGGGATATAACACGGGGTATGCCAGCACCAGCAGGCCGCGGTAGAGGTCGTGGCGGAGTTTCTGATTTTAGCGGTCCCTCGAACCGCATATATGCCTTGGCCAGCCGACATGATCAGGAGGCGTCGCCAAATGTAGTTACAGGTACATTATTGGTCTTCTCCCGAGATGTATATGCATTGATCGACCCAAGTTCTACCTTATCATATATTTCTCCTCTTGTCGCTAGTAAAATTAGGATAACACCTGAACCGATAGAACCGTTCGAGGTAGCTACACCGGTCAGGGATTTTATTATAGCAACGCAGGTATATAAGGATTGTTCAGTAATTATATGTGACTCATGCACCAAGGCCGATTTGATAGAGCTGGATATGACTGAATTCGATGTTATTATGGGCATGGATTGGTTAGCTTCTTGTTATGCAAATGTTGATTGTCAGAAAAAGGTAGTCCGCTTCCAGTTTCCAGGGGAACCAGTTATGGAATGGGTAGGAAATACAACATCGCCAAGGGGTAAGTTTATTTCATACCTCAAGGCCAGGAAGATGATTCAGAAAGGGTATATTTATCATTTGGTTCGTGTGTATGATATTAAAGCGGAAACACCTACTCTGCAGTCAGTTCCAGTAGTCTGTGAATTTCCAGTAGTCAGAAAAAGGTAGTCCGCTTCCACCTGAACGAGAGATCGAGTTCACGATAGATGTACTGCCAGATACTCAGCCTATATCTATTCCTCCTTACAGAATGGCACCTGCAGAACTGAAAGAATTGAAGGAGCAGCTGAAAGATTTATTAGAAAAAGGCTTCATCAGACCCAGTACCTCACCTTGGGGAGCACCGGTATTGTTTGTAAGGAAGAAAGACGGATCGCTGCGGATGTGTATTGATTACAGACAACTGAATAAGGTGACTATAAAGAATAAATATCCCTCTCCCGGATTGATGATTTATTCGACCAGTTGCAGGGTGCTAAATATTTTTTGAAGATAGATTTGCGCTCGGGTTATCATCAGGTGTGGGTACAAGAGGCAGACATTCCAAAGACTGCTTTCAGGACCCGATACGGGCATTATGAGTTCAGAGTGATGTCTTTCGGGTTGACCAACGCCCCAACAATGTTTATGGATTTGATGAACCGGGTATTCAGGCCGTTTCTAGACATGTTTGTGACGTGTTTATTGATGATATTCTGGTTTATTCACTATCAGCAGAAGAGCAATCAGATCATCTGAGGATAGTACTCGGCACACTCCGGCAACAGAAATTATATGCTAAGTTCTCCAAATGTGAATTCTGGTTAACTTCAGTGGCATTCTTGGGGCATATCGTCGGAGCAGATGGTATTCGGGTTGATACACAGAAGAGCGAGGCTGTAAAGAATTGGCCTAGGCCTACGACGCCGACTGAGGTACGCAGTTTTCTAGGTTTAGCAGGGTATTACAGGAGGTTTGTGGAGAATTTTGCTTCGATTGCAGCACCATTAACGAAGCTAACTCAGAAGGCAGCAAAATTTTAGTGGACCGATGCTTGTGAACGCAGCTTCCAGTTGCTGAAGGAAAAGTTGATTACAGCTCCGGTTCTAACTCTTCCCGAGGGGTCAGACGGGTATGTCATTTATTGTGATGCTTCCGGTATTGGGATAGGTTGTGTATTAATGCAGCATGGTCGAGTTATAGCCTATGCCTCCCGGTAGCTCAGACCGCACGAGAGAAATTATCCTACTCATTATCTGGAACTAGCCGCGATAATTCATGCTTTGAAGATATGGCGGCATTACATATATGGGGTTCATGTTGATATTTATACGGATCATAAAAGCCTTCAGTACATTTTTAAGCAAAAGGAGTTGAATTTGCGGCAAAGAAGATGGCTCGAGTTATTGAAAGATTATGACGTTGACATTTTATATCATCCTGGGAAAGCCAATGTTGTAGCAGATGCACTTAGCCGCAAGTCTATGGGAAGTTTGATCGACGTACAGCCAGAAAGGAAAGAATTAGTTCATGAAATTCATCAACTAGCCAGTCTTGGAGTCCGTTTGGCCAATTCTGGGAATATTGGGGTTTCTGTCCGAAAAGTTGCTGAATCGTCTATTATGGAAGAAGTAAAATGATGCCAATACGAGGATCCTATTCTGGTACAGTATAGAGATGCAGCCCTTGATAAGGAGAAGACCCAGTTCGAGATTTCACCTGACGGAGTATTATTATATGGAGGCAGGTTATGTGTACCTGACGTTGCAGGGCTGCGGCGACAGATTATAGGAGAGTCACATTATGCTCGGTATTCTGTTCATCCGGGATCAACAAAAATGTACCATGACCTCAGATGTTTATATTGGTGGGATGGTATGAAAAGAGACATCGCAGAGTTCGTTGCTCAATGTCCAAATTGCCAGCAAGTTAAGATCGAGCATCAGAAGCCTGGAGGGTTGTTACAAGAAATGGAAATTCCAGCTTGGAAATGGGAAATAATTAATGTGGATTTCATTACAGGTTTACCGCGCACTCCACGAAGGTATGATTCTATATGGGTTATTGTTGATAGGCTGACAAAATCAGCCCATTTTCTTCCGGTCAGGACCACCTATTCGGCTGAGGATTATGCCCGGCTGTATATTAAAGAGATAGTAAGGCTTCACGGAGTTCCTATATCTATTATATCCGACAGAGGTGCTCAGTTTACAGCTAATTTCTGGAGGTCATTTCAGGAAGGATTGGGGACTCAGGTGAGTCTTAGCACCGCATTCCATCCTCAGTCTGACGGACAGGCCGAGCGTACTATTCAGACGCTGGAAGATATGCTACGGGCCTGTGTTATTGATTTCAGAAGTAGCTGGGATGATCATTTGCCGCTTATTGAATTTTCTTATAATAATAACTATCATTCCAGCATCCAGATGGCATCGTATGAAGCCTTATATGGTAGAAAATGCAGATCTCCGATTGGTTGGTTCGATGTGGGTGAAACTAAGCTAATTGGTCCAAATATGATCCAGCAAGCAGTCGATAAGGTGAAACTCATTCGGGAACGGTTATTAGCAGCCCAGAGTCGACAGAAATCATATGAAGACAATTGACGTCGACACTTGGAGTTCTAGATTAGTGACTGGGTATTTCTGAAAGTGTCACCTATGAAGGGTGTAATGAGATTCGGCAGAAAAGGAAAGCTCAGTCCGAGATATATTGGGCCTTATCAGATTGTTCAAAAGATAGGCAAGGTCGCCTACGAGTTAGACTTACCATCCGATCTGGAAGTAGTACATCCGATATTTCATGTATCAATGCTCCGCAAATGTATTGGCGATCCTTCCAGAATATTTCCTATAGAAGATATCCAGGTAACAGAGGAGCTGTCCTACGAAGAACAGCCTGTAGCCATCTTGAATCATCAGATGAGAAGACTGCGTACCAAAGATGTGCCTTCTGTTAAGGTCTTGTGGCGGAACAATAACCGAGAGGAAATGACCTGGGAAGCGGAGGACGAGATGAAGAAGAAGTATCCCCACTTGTTTCCTATGCCTACAGGTAATCTAAATTCCTTAATTGGTTATATTGATTGGTGAATGAATTATATGTGCTGTCCATAAAAAGAAACTCCCCCGAAATGCTTACAAGACCCTATAAGACTAGTTTAACATTCGAGGACGAATGTTCTAAAGGGGGGGAGGATGTTATATCCCGTATTTTTGCACATTCGGATAATTTGAGATAATTGGACTAGTAAGAGATAAGGCAATATTTTGATTTTATTTAATACATAAGTTGTTCACGAAAATATTGATGCGAAAATATTGAGGAAGGCTAAGGGCAAAATTAGAATTTTGGAAAATAGTTTCATGAATTACAAAAATTAGTCATGGGATAATTGGGCTTGAAAAACAAAAAAAAAGAAAAGAAATAGGCCCAAGTGTGGCCGGCCAAGGTATGGGCCAAGGCCCACTTGGGAATTTAACTCTAGTAAATAAAAAGGGTGGCTCATTATTTATCACCTCATTTCAAGAACATTCAAGAAAAAGAAAGTGAGAGCAAGAGAGAAAGGCCATTTCGGCCAAGAACAAGAAAAATATTTTTTTTGAGCCATCAATCTTGATCCAAAAAAAATATATTCTCCTTGTATTCCTACTAATTCAAAGGTCCTCTTCAACGTGGTATAATTGTTAAAGCAAGAAAGCTACTCTTTGTTGCTAGTCCAAATTCTAGTCAAGTGAAAAAATTAAGGGAAAGGGTGAGAATTCATATTCTTTTATATGTTATGCAACGTTTATGTATGTTGTAGTATGTAGAAATAAATGAAAAGCATGGAAATAATGTGTGCTGTGTGTGGCCGTGTGGGTATGTGTATAGCATTGTGGCCGTGTGGTGTTGTGTAGCGGGAAGAGATGAATTAAATTTTATTTAGTATGTTAGTTGTGTTGTTGTGGATCTTATGATGCAAATGGAAGTTTAATGGTCCAAATTGGCATTGAAATTGGTTGTGGGTTGTTGTAGGAAATTAATGTGATTTTAATATGGTTTTATGTAATTGTGAAAGCGAAGATGCTAAAGTGGGAATTGTTGTTGTAGTTTATGAATTTGGAGGAAGAAAATGTATTGTTGTGGCTTTTGTTGCATTTGTATAGTTTCGGGTGGAGCGGAGTTGGTGGGATTGTTTTGAATGTTGTGCGGGTTACTAATGCTAGAATATGTTTCAAATTGATAGTTGGTATTGTTGAAATAATTGTTGGTATGGTTGTTGATAAATTTGGCCGAGTTAGATTCTCGGGGTTGTTGTATTTACAGGGGAGATGCTGCCGAAATTTCTGTAGACAAGTGCTAGTTAGAATTGAATTTCTAAGTACTTGTAGCTAACGTTTGGTAATTAATAACGTTATTGTAGATCTTGGTGAGCCCGAGACTTGAGTTGCAATCAGCTTAGGAGGCGAGCGAGGTATGTAAGGCCTAACCTTTTCTTCTTTGGCATGATCCTTATGAAATAAGTATATGATATATATATGTATGGTTTCGAAAAGATTCTTATTCTTAGAGCCACTAGGATGGCTAACGTTCTTGATTTCCATAAGCAGTTTCGTATGGTTTCAATGCGTGTCCATAATGTCTGAAGTTTGGCCAATATGTTTCTGAATGGTATTCGAGAAATGAATGATTTGACCAAAGTCTTGAACTTTCAAATGCTAGCACGAGCGATTATTCCATCGAGTCTTTGACATACTTGATACGTACATATGATTCTAAAATTTCTATTTGATATGATCCATAACAATATCCGAGAGGTACTTGACATGATTTTGGCCTTAATTTTCCAAAAATGGCTTCTGAAATGCTTATAGAACGTTCTGTACTTCAAACACTCGTGACTTTCTCATACTAAGTCGAATTGACCTGAAACTTGTTTCTGAGCCTTCAGGGGTCGGTAAGTATACATATCCATCGAGTCTTGATTTATGTGCATATGGTTTCTCACTACTCTGCTCGTGCATACTACTATTATATCGTTCGCCGGGTCCCGGGCCGGTTTTTATATCATGCACATTATGTTACATTCGGCAGTATGATGTGTTACGGTTCCCGAGTCCTTTGGCATAGGGTCGGGTACCGCTTATATACGGCGTTATGATGTGATATGGCATATGATGTGTATGATGTTATGATGTGCTATGATGATACGATATGTTCGGGATTGTACGGAGATTTGAAACATTCTGGAGTATGATGTGTTGTGGCGCCAGTGTCGGAGTGGCGACCACGTTCCTGAGCCCTATGCATGACTCTTATATATGCATCATTTGTGTTTTAAAACGAGCTTCTTGGTATATTGATTTTTATACTCATTTTCCGTACTTGGTATTTCCGTTATGATTTTGGATAGTGTATTTCATGCTTTACATACTCCGTACCTATTTCGTACTGACCCCCTTTCTTCGGGGGCTGCGTTTCATGCCCGCAGGTACAGACGTTCGTTCTGGTGACCCGGCAGTGTAGGATACCTATTCTGCTACTTTGGACTGCTCCTTTGATCCGGAGCCCATACTTTTGGTACAGATCTTTCGTTGTACATGTTTCTGTATATATATATGTATGACTATTTGGGGTACGGCGGGGCCCTGTCCCGTCATATGTTTCTGTTGTTGTTTGTAGAGGCCTGTAGACATATATGTGGGTCATGGGTCATTATTGTTCGTTTATGTCTGTGATTTGTGTCTTAAGCGGTTCCGTTTGCTGTGATGGCCGAAAAGGCCCATATGTGTGGGTATGGATGTATATATTTGGGCGATGTGTTTTTCGCCAGCCTCGTCGGCTTCGTTATGATATTTTGCTATATATGACCGCTTAAGATGACATCTGATTCCAGTATCTGTATAGCTTAATGTATGCTGAATACGGATAAGTCTTTGATATATCGATTTGGTAAGTGATGTGTATGGGTGTCCAGCTTGGGCACTAGTCACGGCCCACGGGGTTGGGTCGTGACATAGAGGATCGTAGATACGTATGTGTGGGTTATATGGTCTCACAAGGTCACTACTGTATATATGTAGATATGTGTACATTATCTTTTGATAGCCAAAGGGCTTATGTATATAAAAGTATTTATGTTCTTCAATGAAAATGATTTTCTTATGATTATGAGTTTATGAATGAAAAAGGAGGCTTAATGAGTATGATGAGTAGTAGAACGAGCGGTGCTCGGTGGTCAGCCCCGGGTACCCGTCATGGCCCCTAGTTGGGTCGTGACAGATTTCAAAAAGCTCCTATTCTTAGGGACACTAGGATGGCTAATGTACTTGATTCCCAGGACTTATTTTATTATGTCTTGATACGTGTCTATGATTCCTGAAGTCTATTTTGATATAATCCATAGTGACATTCGAAGGATACTTGATATGACTATTGTCTTGATTATCAAATGATGGTGCATTTTGATTATTCTATTGAGTCTCAGATATGACTTAGTTTGCATATGGTTACTCACTACTCTGCTCGTGCATGCCTCAATATGTCTTTCACAGAGTCCGGGGCCGGGGTACGTTCTCGTGCATTGTTCACCGAGTCCCTCACTAGAGGGCCGGGTACGGTATATATATATATATATGATATAATGATGTGATGTTATGATGATATGATGATATGATGATGTGATTATGGCGCCAAGGATGGCATGTGATGACTTTATTCACCGAGTCCCATAATGGGCCGGGTATGATATATGATATTGATATGCATGATTTACATTTCATAAGGCAAGTGTATTGGTATTTTGAATGTCATACTAGTCTCCTGTGATCCCTATTTCAGTCATGATCCTCTTTATTGTATTTCATGCTTTACATACTCAGTACATATCTCGTACTGACCCCCTTTCTTCGGGGGGCTGCGTTTCATGCTCGCAGGTACAGATACTCGATTTGGTGATCCTCCAGCTTAGGATTTCTACTCAGCTGTCTTGGAGAGCTCCATTGTTCCGGAGCCTAGACTCTTGGTACAGATCTTTTGATGTATATATATATGTTTATCCAGGGGTACGGCGGGGCCCTGTCCCGTCATATTTTACTATCGATACTCCTAGAGGTCTGTAGACATATGTGTGGGTTGTGTATAAGTTTTGTTCAGCTGTGTCTGTATGATGTGATATGGATATGTTCGTCTGTTGTTGCAGCCTTGTCGACTTGCGTATGATATTGATATGTAGTGGTAGCCGTGTCGGCTTGCGTATCATATTGACATGTAGTGGCAGCCTTGTCGGCTTGCGTACCATATTATGTTTTGATTAGTTGTGACTCCTCAGGAGACAGGTTATCTGGATATATATATATATATACATGATGACGTTATGAACTTTTGGAGTTCTTTTGCAAGTTTCCATATTGTTCTTAGATTCAGTTTGACTATATCTAGCAGGCACGTACACGAGTGTCCAGCTCGGGCACTAGTCACGGCCCACGGGGCTGGGTCGTGACACTGAATCTCACCTTGGAGGAACTAATGTCATGAGGTGAGATAGCCAACAATGGGTAATATCAAGAAAATTGTGCAAGGTAATCATCATCATCCTAAGCATATATCATCTTCTTCTCATAGGGAACTATTAATACCCTTTTGCTTTCATCTTTTGGAATGTAAGAAGGTCATGAGAATTACCGTAAAGAAATCATAATATATAAGAATCATGCCTTTGAAGGAAGGACTAGTCTTACATAGTTTTACATCGCTCTAGCTTTATTGACTAATTGCTTCCCTCCAATATTCTCAATTCTACATTCAAGAGAATTTGTACTAAGATTAGATAACCAGGAATGTACTTAAGCTTAAGCTAAAGCAACCAAGAATTAATGAAAATTTGGCGACATTTACTTTGTTTCGAAAACTTCTTCCATAAAATAAGATAACCCTCAAACACCAATAAGAATACCTATAATAACAAAATCAATAAATTCTTCAAGTTAAACATTGTTTACTTCTTAAATCCACCTTCAAAATCATCCATAACCATACCTATAATACAACATCATATTCATTCTCATATAATACTCCTTTAACATCATTTGTATTATTCACCACAAGATTGTACTCGTAACATGTCAAGAACTATTATTCAAGTCAAGTCATCATTCAAGAATATCACTATTTCCATACTTGCACTCCATATTCTTCTTCATTCCATAGTCCAAGTCTTTCAACCACTCAATATTCTTAATAACATGAATTGAACATAACATTCACCTTTGATGATGTAGGAATGGACTTTGGATGAAAGTACTTCACTTGGAGAAAACCCCACTTCAATACAAAAGGACTTCTTGATTTCTACAAACCCTAGTGAGCATCCATACACTTGATTTCTACTAATTCTTGGTGTTTACTCCTTGATTTCCCTTGGATATATGATAATATGATGAGAGAAATACTCTAGAACCTTCAAGACTTAGAGAGAGAATGAAATCTGAAAATTAAGAGCATGACTCGTCTAATTATAGCTGAAACTGGAAAGTTCCAGAGAAGCGGTTCGATGACCTGTCGACGCCCGTCGACCTGCTTCGTCGATGGCCCGTCAATTTGCTTCGTCGACTTACCCCTAAAAATCCCTGATTGTAGAAACATCTTGACGGTATGGTCGACGGTCCCATCGACGTGTCGATGGTCCGTCAACTTGGTCCGTCGACTAGCGCCTGTAGGTGTCATTCTGTAGAAACATATTGACGGTGCACAGTGAGTCGTTGGCACTGACTGGTGTCTGCAGAATTTCCTGAATCTGTTCAGTTTGCATCGATTCGATTTGTTCAGCTTCTAACCCCGTAAATCACCAGGAATACTTGCTGGTACGTTGTATTCGGGGTAAGATATTCTCTACGTTAACTTTCTCCAACAAGCTTTCTTCTCTCTCATCAATGTCTTTGGAATCTTAATTAAAATCATTAACTATCCCTTCTTACTTGTAGGGACATCATACACATCTTAACTTACGTTAGTCTATTCACCGCCCAGCAGCCCGAAATTCTGGAGTGTAACACTCTCCCCTCCTTAGGAACATTCATCGTCGAATGTTAAGTTCTCGGGAACTCGGGAACTCTATAGAAATTTCGCCAGAGTTTCCCCTGTAATATGGCACTACCACCCTGTCACAACAACCCACAATAATATCGCCTCACAGGGCTACAACACAATGGCAAGAAAATATGGCCACACACGACCAAAAGCATTAGAAGAAAGCATCGCATACCTTATGATATGGAGTCTCGTCTTTAATCTTTTCTGGGGGTGGAAACAATTGTGGATACTTTGACTTCTTGTCTTCTTCTGCCTCTCAAGTCATTTCTTCCTCGGTTATTATTTCTCCACAAGACCTTAACCGAGGCTACCTCTTTATTTCTAAGCTTTCGTACTTGCCTATCTAGTATGTCAATGGGCACCGCTTCATAAGCCAACTTCTCTGTAACTTGAACATCATTCACTGGCACGATTCAAGCTAGATCTCCAACACATTTGCGGAGCATTGACACATGAAAAACTGGATGGATAGATTCAAGCTCTGGAGGTAAGTTGTTACACCTCGGAAATTTCTCCGTACTTGTATGATGAGTGGAATGATGAAGAGTTTGAGTGTATGATGTTTTGTTAAGTCGGGAATGGCTAATTATGAATTTTTGGAAATAAGAAAGTCGCGGAAAATTTTTCTGTCCAGTCGTCGTATATGGCACTATACGGCCCGTAAAGTGATTTACGGACCGTATAGTGCAATCGTCCTCCAGCTTGTCAAAAAATCCCAACTTTCTGTAAATGTTGAATATGGTTAAATACAACCCAGTTTACGGCCCGTAAACTGGTTTACGGATCGTAAACCAGGTCGTAAACTACCATGTCCATCAGCCAAAACTTTCTGTCTTTGAAATTGTTAAATACGACCACAATGGACGGACCGTAAATCAAAATACGGTCCGTATATGGTGGTTTACGACCACTGTTCATCCCGACAAGTTTTCATTAAAGATCAGATTTTGAATTATTAAAAGGGAACTTAAGCCCATTTCACGTCATTTTTCATCCAACACTTCAAGAAAACTCTAGAGTGTTCTTCAACACTTCAACTCTAAGAATAGCAAGAAAATCCAAGGAAACCTAAGATTATCAACACCAAATTCATGAGAATAAGTGTAAGAACACATCAAAGGATCTTCTAAGTCAAGAAATTCCCAAGAAGGTGGAACTAGGGTTTTGGCTAATTGAAGTATTCCAACTTAAGGATTGTTCAACCATCCTCCAAGGTAAGTTTCATGATTATTCCATATTGTTTGAAGTATTGGAAAGCTTAGACACTTGAAATGTAGAAGAACATAGAAATGGGTCATTATTGAGTGAATAGTGACATAAATGAATGATAGTGGAATCGAAATATGAATATTGAAGTGTTGTGAATACTAATACGTTATAAATGATGTTTATATCATGAAACAAGCATTAAATGCATGAAAACGCAAGGATGAGCTAGAAGTAGAAATAAGGGAAAATTGGAGGAAAATGGTGTATTTCGCCAAACGCACGTAAATGACGATTGTCGATTATGATATTGCGAATAATATTATGAATATTGGGAGTTGATATAGAACGTGAGAAAAGTAGTATGAGCGAAGGAAGCGTTGTCTGACTTCTCCAAGAATTAGCGACACGTTCTTATAGTCAGTTACTAATGTTGATACGAATTCTCTTATGAAGGTAACGACGTGATATCGACGGAGAACAAGTGAGCGATATCTTAGCTAAACGACCAAGGTATGTGAGGCTAGTCCTTCTTTCTAAAGGCATGAATCTTTTCACTTGAATCCCGATTTCTTTCGTGAGTTCTTACATTCTAAGAAGTTACAAGCTTATACTTATGAATGTCTATATGAGATAAGTTATATGATATGATGACACTAGAATGATGATGATGTTATTCCTTGCCTACACTCACCTTATGTACTAGTCCTTTCAAGGTGAGGCAGAATGTCCATGATGGTTCCATAATGTAATCGGGGGATCACGACCTTACGTCACCCCGATAGAGTAAAGTTGATCATGAGTCATATATACGCATTATGATAAGATAAGTATTTTATGATAAGTATATTACTATGAGAATTTACATTGAGCATGTCATGAGCATTTCACACCGGGCCTAGTTGGCCGGGCAGACACCGCTTCGGCGGGCGGCGATACGGATACACCACGACCTACGGGCGTGGGCAGACTAGTGGGCGGCATGAGATGGTACCCCGGACGCGGGAGGCCTGGACGCGGGCTAATATTATTGATTATCACACCGTTCCGACATGGACGGGCAGCTTGCATATGATGCATACAGGTTGTGATGATGAGTATGAGTAAGACAGCATGCATTACTTCATTTATGATTATCAGTCAGATTCAGATGTCTCATGTTGATGTTATTCCCATATTATTGATGTCTCCTTTCATTATGTATGCCTCTCATACTCGGTACAATATTCGTACTGACGTCCTTTCTTCGGACGATGTGTTCATGCCCACAGGTAGACAGGGAGGAGAGCTTGGCCCAGGTCCCCAGTAGCTGTCAGCTGATAGATAGCACTCCATTGTTCGGAGGTGCTTATGGCTATTCTTTTGATGTACATTCATATATGCATATTTTGGGCATGACGGAGTCTTGTTCCGTTTACGTATTCATTATGTTAGTAGAGGCTCGTAGATACGCAGTGTGGATTAGATGGTCTCACAAGATGTTCTCATATGTATGTATATTATTTTGATGGCCCAGAGGCAAATGTATATAAAGTATTTATGTTTTGATTAAATATGATTTTCCTATAATTGGTATGTAAAATTGATAAAAGAGTATTAAATGAGCAAGACAAGCAATAGAGTGAGCGGTGCTCGGTAATTGCTCCGGGTACCCATCGCGGTCCCTAGCTGGGTCGTGACATAAATCTAGTTCATAAGACACTTGGCCCACCTTGCGTACAATCTTATAAGGTCTGATATATCACGGACTAAGCTTGCCTTTCTTGCCGAATCTCATGAAGCCTTTCATCGGCGACACTTTTAAGAACACCTAATCATTAATTGGGAATTCTAAGTCCCGTCGACGGTTGTCCGCATAAGAATTCTGGCGACGTTTGGCTGTCAACAATCGACCTCGGATAACCTTGATATTTTTTACCGTTTGTTGAATCAACTCCAGACCTATTAGTTGTACCTCTCCTACTTCAAACCACCCAATTGGCGTTCTACATTTCCTTCCATATAGAGCTTCATACGGGCCATCTGAATACTGGAATGATAGCTACTTTTGTATGCAAACTCAATGAGAGGTAAGTGATCATCCCAACTACCTCCGAAATCTAGCACACGTACCCGTAACATATCTTCCAAGGTCTGAATGGTGAGTTCAGCTTGTCCATCTGTCTGGGGGTGAAATGATGTGCTGAACCTCACTTGAGTACCCAAACTTTCTTGGAAGGACTTCTAGAACATATCTGTAAATTGTGCTCTGTAATAATAGACACAGGGACACCATGAAGTTGCACTACTTCTTTAAGGTACATTTTTGCATAATCTTCTGCCGCATAGGTAGTTCTGACTAGTAGAAAATGTGAGTCTATCAATAATTACCCATATGGGATTTTGTGAGTCTATCAACAATTACCCATATGAAATCATATTTACGCCGAGAACGAGGCAAGCCCACAATGAAATCCATGTTAATTTCTTCCCATTTCCAAACTGGAATTTCCATCACTTGCAATAATCATCTTGGCTTCTGATGTTCAATCTTCACTTGTTGACAATTGGAATACTGGGCTACAAATTCTGCTATATCTTTCTTCATTCCATCCCACCAATACATTAACTTGAGATCGTGATACATCTTTGTTGCTCCTGGGTGAGTAGAATATCGGGCGCAATGAGCTTCTTCCAAAATCTGATGACGTAGTCCTGCCACATCTGGCACACATAGCCTACCTCGATACCTGAGAACTCCATCTGCAGAGGCTTCAAATGATGACTTTTCCTTCTCAGAAAATATATCTCTTTAGTGGCTCAACTTGGGATCTTCATATTGGCGCTCTTTCACTTCTATGTCTAGAGATGAAACAACTAGGTTATGAAAAGTAACTCTTGTACCGCCCGAGTCCATTAAGCGAACTCCTAGGCTAGCTAGCTAGTGGAGTTCATGGACTAATTCTTTCTTGTCACGACCCCAACCCCGTGGGCCGTGACTTGTGCCCGAGCTGGACACCCATACACACTCACTTACCAAATCGATATATCAATGACTTATCCATGTCCAACATATATTAATTTATATAGATACTGAGAACAAATGTCGTCTTAAGCGGTCACATGTAACATACATATCATACAGAAGCCACCAAGGCTGTCGTAGAACATATCATCCAAAATATATATATATACGTATACATACATACAAGCCGTTAAGGCTATCATAGCAAATGGAACCGCTTAGACGCAAGCCACACAGACATATCTGAACCACAACGACCCATGACCCACATACATGTCTACAGGCCTCTAACAAAGACAACAGAATCATATGACGGGACAGGGCCCCGCCATACCCCTGAATATATACATACATATATACAACGGAAGAGTCTGTACCAAAATGTAGGCTCCAGGACAAGGGAGCACTCCAAAGCAGCAGAATGGATAGCCTAAGCTGTCGGGTCACTCATATGAACGTCTGTACCTGCAGGCATGAAACGCAGCCCCCGAAGAAAGGGGGGTCAGTACGGAATATGTACTGAGTATGTAAGCCATGAAATACAACCGGAAAGATCATCACTGAAATAGAGATTCCAGGAGTCATGTATGATAATAAAGAAACCGCTGTACCTGTGCAGTACGAGACAAAATCAAACATTCTCATATCACATACCGTACCCGGCCCATTATGGGACTTGGTAAATAAAATCATGTCATTATGTCATCATGAATACATGTATACATATACCGTACCCGACCCTCTAGTGAGGGACTCGGTGAATAGAGTCATGCATGTCAACATCATATATCATATACATATATACCGTACCCGGCCCTCTAGTGAGGGACTCGGTGAATGAAGTCATATCATCACATCAGTATGCCATCATATCATCATGCATATACATATGTACATATCGTACCCGACCCTCTAGTGAGGGACTCGGTGAATCAAGTCATCATATGCCCTCCTAGCCGCCATAACACTGTTATATCCCATATTTTCATACATTGGGACGTTTTAAACTAAACGCAACAAGTTAAAGACAAGACTATTTTAAGATACGAAGTAGAGACTTTAACTTCCGGTTTCGTTTCAAGTCACAAGTTACCTACAAATTTCATTTGGTATAGAAGCATTAATGGAAAATTGGGATTAAATTAACCATGATTAGATTATTAAGTGGGATTGGAAAACTAAATCAGTCCATTAAAAATAGCCATAGTTGGCCGTGTAGTTTAGTGGGATGGTAAAAAATAATTGACCCAAAATTTAAGTGGGACACATGTCCAAATCTTGTAATGCATATATATAACACAAATGCTGATTCACTATCAACTAACTACATCATTTTCATCTTTACAAGTCAAGAACACATAGTGATAGAGAGGGAAGCTCTCGGCTACAAGCTGGCCGAGAGTGAGGTGTTCCAAATTGCTCCAAAAAAATCAGTTTCTTAGGCAATTTAACTCCCCTAAAGGTGTATTAACGTGTAGCATTCATTGGAATAGCAAGAACAAGTGTTAAAATTCAAGAAGTGAAAGTGAAGGGCTAGCTGATTGAAGTGTTTAATTACAAGGTAAGAATGATCATTTTTCTTGTGTTGTATGATGATTTGAAGGTATAATTCGTGCATGTTGTTGTTGTTTTGTTGTTGTGGTTGAAGTTGAGGTGAGCCGTGAGCTTGGGTAAAGCCATGTTGGTCTCATTTTGCATGTATTGTTGATGGGTTGAACGTGTGTCAACATATGTAAATGAACAATGATTGTAGAAGTATGTTTATGATGTTGCATGTTGGTATTGGACTGTTTTTTCTTGAAGTTGAAGTGGGCTGTGTGTTGTAGACTTAAATGGAATCATGCTTAATCTTCTTGTACATGTATTGGGAATGAATTGAATGTGTTGTAGTGTGGATAAATGGATGAAAATCATGAAGTTGTTATAGTCTTGTTGAAGCCGTGTAGGGGGCTGTTTTAGAGGAATTTATGGACTGTTTTGTGTCATGTTTTGATTGTTGTTGTTATGGACATTGTGGTGTATTGTATGCATTATGAATATGTGAATTGAGGTGTTAAAGAAATGAATCATGTTGAAGGGGGAAAACAGTCCAAACCGCGGACTGTTTTAATGTTAGGAGTGAATTAGTGTATGTTGAATGTTGGTTATTGTTATGAACGTATGGTGAAAGTGAAGTTTAATGATTCAAGTTGAAATTGAAATGGTTTGTGGGCTGTTGTAAGAGTTAATATGATGCTAAAACACTTCCAATAATCGTATAAGTAATGTTGTAAACGTGTTGTTGTCGTTGTAGTTGAAGTTGGAAAATTGCGAAGCGAAAATGGTAATGTTGTGTGTGCTGTTTGGCTGTGGATAAGGGCCTGTTTTAAATGATGTACAGACTGTACAAAGTTCCCTTAAGTCATGTTTAAACAAGTTCGGATTGATAGATGAAAGAATGACTAACAATATTAGCTTGTAGTACTAGTTGGTTTGAATGCGAACGAAACGTCGTCTAAATGTTGGAAAGGGATTGTTAACGTTAAAATACATATTGAAGTCCCTCGTAGACTAATTGTAGCTCTTGATATCTTGATATAGGATAAGTACTATTGGGCAGCAAGTACAAGTTATAATACGACTAAACGCTAAAGGTATGTAAAGCCTCTTCTTTCTTTTGGCATGTCCTAGACGTAAGTAAGAAATGATATGAACCTTGGGGTAAATTCTACTCTCTAGTTCCAAGCATGACTTATGATTCTATTCATTCCGTAATGTTATGGTCACGAGCCTACTATATGATTGACTAATGAATGATGTATAGAAGTTCTACTCTTAAAGAATTGCATATTAGAGGCATACTTGACTATCAAAAGTTACACCATGTCAAATTGATACAGGTACATGAAATCTGAAACGTTCCTTGCTATAACTTGTAATGAGATTTAAAAAGAACTGAATATGATTATTATCCTACAACTTTAGAGCTGGTCGGTTACTTATCTATTGAGTCTCAAAAGATGATTTGCATGTATGTGGTTGCTTATTATTCTGCTCGTGCTTACCGCTATATCCTTCACTGAGTCCCGGGCCAGGACACGTTTTCGTGCGCATATTTACTATATTACTCACCGAGCCCCTCACTAGAGGGCCGGGACACGTTATATATATATGATGATATGATGATATGATGATGATATGATAACATGATGATATGGAGATGGCGGCCAGGAGGGCATATATTCCTTATTACCGAGTCCCTCACTAGAAGGCCAGGACACGTATATGTTTATGTTATGATGCTATGATTATAATTACCGAGTCCCTCACTAAAGGGCCGGGACACGTTATATATGTTATATACAGAATGATTATTCAGCCTTGGTTACAGAACTCTATATTGATATTGATATGAGAACGATACAAATGAAATATGTTCAAAGGCAAGTTTTATGAAATTCTGTTTGTTGCATTGGGTCCTACACACCTTGTCTCAGTATGAGTCTATTACTATATTTCATGCTTTACATGCTCAGTACATATTCCGTACTGACCCTCTTTTCTTCGGGGGGCTGCGTTCATGCCCGCAGGTACAGACGCTCGTTTCGGAGATCCGCCAGCCTAGGATATCTATTCAGCTACTTTGGAGTGCTCCTTTGTTCTGGAGCCTAGCTTGTGGTATAACTCCCTTTTGTTGTATATATATGTGTTTAGTCGGGGTACGGCGGGGCCCTGTCCCGTCATATGCTTCTGTCATTACTCTTAGAGGTCTGTGGACACATGTGTGGGTCTGTATATAGTTGTTGTTGCGTTGTATGAATATGACTTATGTTTGGGGCGTACCCATTCGTAATGGCAGCCTTGTCGGCTTGCATATATATATATATATATATATATATATATATATATGTTTGGGATGTTGCGTGTAGTGGCAGCCTTGTCGGCTTGCGTAGATATATATATATGTTGTTGTTGAAGATCGTAACTCCTCAGGAGACAGGTGCCTACGACATACAGAATTGTGACAGCTTTAGAATAACGTCCTGTTTTTTTTATACAAATAAGTTCATAATATGCTGGTTATAAAAGATTATAGTTAACTGGTGATATGAGTGTCCAATTCGGACACTAGTCACGGCCTACGGGGTTGGGTCGTGACAAACACATCATCATCTCATCATGTCCTCATATACATATACCGTACTCTGCCCTCTAATGAGGGACTCGGTGAACAATGCAGTGGAGTGCGCACGATAACATACCCGGCCCGGGACTCGGTGAAAGACATATTGAGGCGTGCACGAGCAGAGTAGTGAGAAACTATATGCATATAAATCAAGACTCGATAGACAAGTATACTTACCGACACCTGAAGGCTCGGAAACAAGTTTCGGGTCAATCCGACTTAGTATAAGAAAGTTATGAGTGTTTGAAGTACAGAACCTTCTACGAGCGTTTCAGAAGCCATTTTTGGAAAATCAAAGCAACAATCATATCAAGTACCTTTCGGATATCGTTATGGATCAAATCAAATATAGCTTTTGGAACCATATGTACATATCAGAATATATCAAGACTCAATGGAATAATCGAACGTGCTACCATTTGAAGATCAAAGCTTTAGTCATATCAATTATCTTTCGAATGCCATTCGGAAACATATCAAACAGAACTTTTGACATCATAGATACGCATCAAAACCATATGAAATATCTTGTGGAAGTCAAGAATATTAGCCATCCTAGTGGCTCTAAGAATAGGAATTTCTCTGAAATCATATATATACGTCATTTGCTCGTTTCATAAGTATCATGCCAAAAGAAAGAAAGGGTAAGCCTTACATACCTTGCCCGCTTCCTAAGCTAATCCGAACTTAAGTCTTTGGCTTCGCAAGATCTACTACAATATTCATACAAACCAAATATTAGCCATAAACACTTAAGAGTCCAATTCTACACTAACACTTTATTTACAGAAATTTCGGCAGCATTTCCCCTGTAAATACAACTATCCCCGAGAATCCAACTCAGCTAAATCATCAACAACAAACCCGAGAATTTAACTCGGCAAAATTATCAACAACAATACCAACAGTTATTCTAACAATATCCACAATCAATTCAAAAAGCATACTAACGTTAGCAACTTCTTTATACAAACTTCGACGGCGTTTCATTTATATCCAATTCATATTTGCTCACATATTCGAGTACTAATCCGAAACCATTCAAACAATATTCAAGAACGCTTCAAACAATCCGCACAATATTTAAAATAATCTAACCGATATTCCACTCCACCCGAAACCTTCCAAATTCATCAAGAACAATAACAACACATTTCCTTCTTTCAAATTCATGAACTACACCAACAATTCACACACCAACAACATTATCTTCCATAAATACAAGAAGACTATATTCAAATCACATTAACTTCCAAAACAACTCTCCAACCATTACAACTTCACTAGAATCATTAAACTTTCATTTTCATCATAGAACTCATGACAACAACAACCAAAACACAAGATAAAATAATTGGTTCATCATTTCTACATAGCACCCATATACACGGCCACAACCTATATTCACATTTTCATGAATTTCACCCATTTTCTACATACTACAACATACACAACCATCCATAGTATATGAAAAGAAGATTAAATCTTACCTTTTTCACTTAACTCCTCACTTGGCTAGAATTTGTAGCTTGCAAGAATAGATGTTTTACTTGCTCCAATGACTACTTCACTTTGCTAGGGACCTTCCAATTAGTATAAATACTAGGAGAAAATAATTTTTGATCAAATTGTTTTCCAAGGTTCTTGCTTGGTGTATATGGCCGAATGGCCTTGTTGGTTTTCCTCCTTCTCCAAGTTTCTTGAGATCTCTATAGATGAAATGATAAATATGACCATTTAATCTCTTTTATACACATGCACCATTTGTCCATGTGGGCCAAGGCCCATCCTAGCTTGGACGGCCACATGGCCCCTTATTCAAGCCCTTTTTTTTTGTAATTCATAAAAATATATTTTTCTAATTCCAAATTTTCCCTTAGCCTTCCTCAACATTACCATAGACCACCTTGTGAGTTTCCCTTTTTATCCCTAGCCTTTCTTAATATTTCCACTTCAAAAATTTTCATGAACAACTTGTGTGCTAAACAAGATCAAAATATAGCCTTGTCCTTAACTTCCCGCAAGTATCTTGAATTATCCGAATGTACAAAATGCGGGATATAACATCATCCCCCCCTTTAGAACATTCTTCCTCGAATGTTGAACTGACCTCATGGGGTATTGTAATACTTCGGGGAGGTCTCCTTTATAGTTGTCACATACGGTCATTTAACATATCCGTTTTTTAAGCTTAGATTGCCTGTGGGCGTAGGAAACGATTAGGGATACTTCCTCTTCATCTCTTCTTCCGGCTTCCCAGGTCGTCTCCTTTCTTGTTACACCTCGAAAAAAAATTTCCCGTTGGTACGCAAGTAAATGAACTAATGATGTGTGCGAGGAGTGCGAGTGTATAATGTTTCATGGGAAATGTATGAAAAGGGACGTGGATGATTAGAATGAAAAGTCGAGAAATGAGGAAAAAATTATAAGTTGGCAAAACTGCCCAGTGGTCGTATATTGCAAAATACGGACCGTAAAGTGCAATACGATCCATAAACTGGCAGTCGTAAACTGCCATGCAAAAGCTTCAGCCTTCTGCCAGTGGTTGTAAAGTGCAAATACGGACCGTAAACTGGTATACGGTCCGTAAACTGCCAGGTCGTAAACTGGCATGCCAAACTTCAACTTTCTGCCAGCCGAGGAAATGGTTAAATACGACCTGGTGGACGGACCGTAAAGTGATTTACGGCCCGTAAACCATGGTCGTAAACCACCATGAAGGCAGCCCAGCTTCTGGTTCTTGAAATGGCTAAATATGCCCATGGAGGACGAGCCGTATAGTGGAATACGGTCCGTAAACCTCCATGGACGACCACTGTTCACCTAGCACAGATTTTCTAATTCATTAAATATGAGGATCAAGACTTATTTTATTTCATTACAACATTACACCACTTCTCTCTAAAACTTCTCTCTACATTTATTATATGAGTTTTCAAGGATTATAAGCCATCAATAACATTAAGACAAGTGAATCAAGGGTAAGAGAATCATCAAGGATCATCCAAGTCAAGAAATCCAAATGGAGAAAAACTAGGGTTTTGCTCAAAGAAGAGTATTATCAACCAAAGCTTGTTCCTACAACTTCTAAGGTAAGATTCATGATTTTTACAAGATGTTTTAGGTATTGGAGAATTAAAATACATGGATTGTAGAAAATGTGGTCAACTAGGTCATGAATGATGAATAGTGACGTTTTGGGAAATAGTTTGAATTGAGTTATGAATGTTGTTGTGTTGTGATATGAATGTGTTATAAATAGTATTAAGATCATGAACTAAACACTTTAGACGAATGGACGAAGATGGGTGTTATGACCATGAATGTGGGTGAATTAGAGGCAAATTGAGGAATCTAGATAATGTGGATAATGTGAATGACTAATGGCCATTGTTATGTTATTAATGAAGGTATAAACGCTAGTATTGGAAGGGAACGTGCAAGTGTAGAATAGTTCGACAGAAAGGTATGTAAGGCTAACCCTTCTTTCATAAGGCATGGTTCTTGGCCAAATTCCTGATTCCTCTATATGAGTATGTTGTCTTCACATGGTTGACATTCCGAGCTCATAAGCTCACGACCCTTGATATGTACTATGAGTATACTATGTTCCTCGTATGACGAGTAATTCTATAATGTAGATGTAACGATAATGATGAGGATAGTAATGATGATGAGAGTAAAATGAGATTAGAGATGCTTACGAGCTATGATATATGTGTATGTATGCCTATGAAGGGCTATGATAAGACCCCGAGCTTATGATGCCGGGTAAGACTATATGTATAACGGGATCAATATGATTAACGATAAGAAAAGCACGAATTGACTTATGGTTCACCTAGATGTTATGTTATGTACGATAAGGGGGTGCTCGGGTGGGGTAGCACCGGGTGCTCGTCGCGGCCCCCTAGCCGGGTCGTGACATTTCTATTATTAATTTGTCGCGATACCTTAATAGGGACCACATCTTTGGTATATGACTTTCTCACCTGACCATCCGTTATGGACACAGACTATTCCTTATAGGGTAGCTTCTCTGTTACCTGGATATCATTTATATGAAACACTTGGGAAAGGTCACCAACACATTTATGAAGCATAGGCAAGTGGAAGATTGGATGTACCGCTTCTAATTCGGTGGTAATTCTGATTCATGGGTGACTTTGCCCATACTACGGAAAATTTGATAAGGCCCACTATATCTTGGATTGAGCTTTCCCTTCCTGTCGAGTCTTATTATACCTTCCATAGGTGACGTCTTCAGAAATAACCATTCGTCAACCTGAAACTCTAAATGTCGACGTCGATTTTTTGGCCCTTAAATATTTTTCTTTTCTCGCTCCTTGTTGCCTTGCTAATGGGCAATTACCCTGCTCATACATGGCATATTCTCTGTGTTGATCCCTTCGGTATTACATTCTAAATGTTTATCCAATCATGACTTTGTCGATAATGAACATAATGGCTATGTTCCTTTCCAAGGCCAGTTTATCAGTATTCAAAACGTATATACGTGATATTGCTTTACCATCTCTATCCTTCGCAGTCCAACTATACTTATGACAACTTGTGATTCGAGTTCAGTTAATTTCTTAACTCGCAACATCTTTGGTTCTTGCCGCAACTTTTTCCTCGTTTCCTTTCGTTACATTCCTCAATGCCAATATACTTGTCTGTAACTTCCTTGGATTGGTGGTCATTCCATCAATCGTCATTTCTTGTTGGCTCTCCGGCGTGGATTCCTTATAATTATAATTGGGCATAGCTTCATGTTAACTATTTTTACAATTCCATGGCATATACCCTCATGTTCGGTATGATTAATGGTCCATGAACTATTCTGTAATACCCGGTAGCCTCTTTTATCTTCTATTCATATAAGCAGCGTGCTTCCTTTCTTCGAGAAGTTATCAACTACCAACCGTTTTTACTTCATTATAACTGTTGTCATCCGAGGCGTCCTTTGGATTTGTTATCCTCTTCATTGACCTTGTGTATTTTGCTTGTATACCTTTCTTGCTCTCTTTATTACCCTCTTGGGCACATCTTTACATATCTAGGTACTACGCAAGTTCTGCTCAATACGGGGAATTAAAACCATGATCAAGGAATATCGAGGCTCGTGTCAGCATAAAGCATCCCCTCCACGTGTCTTCCATATTTTCTCCCTATATCTACCTCATAGTACCCTCGTTGTCAATTTATTTCCACGTCCTTTCGTAATCTTTACGATATGCCAACATACCCCGAACTCTGGCCTCGAGCTAATAAGTCTCCTTTCCTGGGGCTCGAATCGTCATAGTTCATTTTAAGTCTAATATGTTCTCCCCCCCCCCCCCTTTATTAAGAGGGTCTATATACGCCTATGCCCCTTTAAGTGACCATCGCTTACCGCGATCTTCTTACACTTGAAGTTCCTTCATCGCGGAGTCTATCATGTCTATCCCCTTGCTAACTACGTTCTTGTATTTAATTTAATCGGAGTACTTATAAGGGCATCCATTTCCGACGCTTATTTCTTTCCATTTTGACACACCCCGGTCCTTCATGTCTCACAGTGTCGTTACCCTTTTGATGCGTAACCGTTTTCAGTTACTTTCTTCCTTACCACTCTCTTTTTGCTTCAATCAAGCCATCAGTATCCTTAATCTTTCTTAGGGAATGGCTTTCTTCTCTTGTTGTTTGTAGCATTGGTTCTGGGGTTCGCAAGGTATTCTTTTATACGCGCGAATCGGTTCCATTCTTAAGTCGCCTTCCAGGAAGGCTTCTCTATGTTCTAAGCAACCGTACCAATATGGCTATGCATTTACCCTTTTGTAATTATATCCTTATCTTTCATTCTATTTTCTCGATAATCGAATTCCTCGGCTTCACATGAATCCTCATTCTATGTCATAGGTTTTCTTATCAATTGAACCAACTCACTATCCTTGTCCTTTCCTTGGAAAGTAGTCGATTCGCTATCACCAACTTATTAAAGTATCCTCCGTACTCTCATATGCTTGTCCTATTTTCACCGTTAACCTCCTTCAGGTTTGTTCCTCTTTTTGTTTTATACTATCACATTCTAGTTCTTTTACAGACCTGTCCTTCAAATTCTACGCAAATAGTTTCATACTTTACCCGTCGGCTCTTTTGGAGGCTTTGCTCAATCATGTTTCTTACCTTTCATTTTCTCCGACATTTTGATCTTCTTACCTTCCATTTACCCACTCTCTTTCTTTTCCAAATATCGTTGCATTAGAATTTTCCAATCTTACCTGTAGTGAAATCAGTATCAGCCTATTTCATAACCTTTGTACCATACCTTTCGCTTTGTCTCTTGAATTCCGTCCAGTTAATGCCTTCCACGTCGCAACACTGGTTGCTAGGTTTCACCTATCGATCGATACAGTCATAAATAAGATGTCATATGCATACATATACATTTACTACCACTTCGCTTTCAAAACATTTCCAAACGCTATTCAAACTTAGTCTGATTCCAGAGCTGTGTTGCGCTTTCTTCTTCTTCACCGGCCTATTCTACCTTAGCCTACCCGACCTCTTTAAGGTTTCTAACCACTCCGCATATTCTAATTTCCTTTAGGTTACCCCAATTTCCCATTTGTCTCTTATATCTACATTCGTGGAAATTTTAGTACACTTCCCAGGGGGTCACCCATCCCAAAATTGCTCTGGCCCTAGCACGCTTAACCTCGAAACTTTGATGAATTTCGGTGCGTTAATGCTGATATAATTATATCCACTTCCCAGTACGACCTTTATCACGTAATCTAGGGCAAGTCGGGGTCTTAACAACTTCCAAAAGGTTCTCGTAACGGGTCCCACTCCGATTTAGAGAGGATCCTTTTACTTTTTTGACCATACAATTACTGTGTTGCCCTTTTGAATCCTCCATATTCACTTCCATCTGTACATATAATTACCTTTCATCCGGGGTTTCTAGATTCCCACTGGTGGCGGAGACATCTCAGTCACCGTTACTTATAACCACTGGGCCATCGGCCCCCTTTTGATTTCCATTTGCCGTCATTACATGATACTCTACAGAAGTTACACATACATAGAAAGTTCCAAAGAAAACTCATATACCTGTAGCCGATCAGTCTCGAGTCTGATCTGGGGAGCTGCCATGTGAAGTGTGCTCCTCATCATCGTCTATCTGCCATCCGCTCGTCTGACTCCCGCCATTACTCGCATCTGAATCGGAGGAGTATAGATAACCAGGCAATTCCTGGTTTACTGACGGCCAGGATAAGGGACTGGAGTAGTCCGTAACACTCACCGGGGAGGCCTGTCTAACGTAGTGCTCCACCACAGGAGCAACCGGCATGGCCCCAGAAATCTCCTCCTCCGGTGTCCCAGAAGAATACTCTGATGGATCTATATCATAACTATCCTCCTCCCTAGGGGTAAGAAACTTTGGAGGTATCGTCGCCGGGTCCTTCGAGGGATCTGTATCGTAACTGTCCTCCACAGGGTCCTCTTCCCTGGGGGTCAAAAACTCTGGAGGAATTGTTGCTGGGTCCTCCGAAGGATCAGTCTCAATCGAATAGCTGAGGCTCCTCTTACTCAGTCCTGGAGATACCCTAGGGGCCTTCTTAGCACCCCCACTATCTGAAGCTGTCCTCTTCATCTTTCGTCAATCTACAATCACCTGCAGAAAGAGAATCAGAAGCGATTTCCCAAAATACTGACGCTATCGCTCTTTTTGGAGCCTCGCTGTAGACACAACAATTTGTTGGAAGGGAACCATCCTAAAATACAGCTCTATCACACGATCTATGATCGAAGGGAAGGTAACATCCTAAATGTCCTGTAGCCTCCTGTTTATAGATGTGGTGCACCACACACCGATAAACAAGACTCTACTAGACACGACCTGTAGACATTCCAAAGACAAACCGCTCTAATACCACTTTTGTCACAACCCTAACCCCGTGGGCCGTGACTAGTGCCCAAGCTGGACACCCATACACACTCACTTATCCATGTCCAACATATATTAATTTATATAGATACTGAGAACAGATGTCGTCTTAAGCGGTCACATGTAACATACATCTCATACAGAAGCCACCAAGGCTGTTGTAAAATATATCGTCCAAAACATATATATACGTATACATACATACAAGCCGTTAAGGCTGTCATAGCAAATGGAACCGCTTAGATTCAAGCCACACAGACATATCTGAACCACAATGATCCATGACCCACATACATGTCTACAGGCCTCTAACAAAGACAACATAATCATATGACGGGACAGGGCCCTGCCGTACCCCTGAATATATACATACATATATACAACGGAAGAGTCTGTACCAAAATGTAGGCTCCAGGACAAGGGAGCACTCCAAAGCAGCAGAATGGATAGCATAAGCTGTCGGGTCACTCACGTGAACGTTTGTACCTGCGGGCATGAAACGCAGCCCCCGAAGAAAGGGGGGTCAGTACGGAATATGTACTGAGTATGGAAGGCATGAAATACAACTGGAAAGATCATCACTGAAATAGAGATTCCAGGAGTCAAGTATGATAATAAAGAAACTGCTGTACCTGTGTAGTACGAGACAGAATCAAACATTCTCATATCACATACCGTACCCGGCCCATTATGGGACTCGGTGAATGAAATCATGTCATTATGTCATCATGAATACATGTATATATATACCGTACCCGGCCCTCTAGTGAGGGACTCGGTGAATAGAGTCATGCATGTCAACATCATATATCATATACATATATACCGTACCCGGCCCTCTAGTGAGGGACTCGGTGAATGAAGTCATATCATCACATCAGTATGCCATCATATCATCATGCATATACATATGTACATACCGTACCTGGCCCTCTAGTGAGGGACTTGGTGAATCAAGTCATCATATGCCCTCCTGGCCGCCATAACACATCATCATCTCATCATGTCATCATATACATATATCGTACCCGGCCCTCTAATGAGGGACTTAGTGAACAATGCAGTGGAGTGCGCACGATAATATACCCGGCCCGGGACTCGGTGAAAGACATATTGAGGCGTGCACGAGCAGAGTAGTGAGAAACTATATGCATATAAATCAAGACTCGATAGACAAGTATACTTACCGACACCTGAAGGCTCGGAAACAAGTTTCGGGTCAATCCGACTTAGTATAAGAAAGTTATGAGCGTTTGAAGTACAAAACCTTCTACGAGCATTTCAGAAGCCATTTTTGGAAAATCAAAGCAACAATCATATCAAGTACCTTTCGGATATCGTTATGGATCAAATCAAATATAGCTTTTGGAACCATATGTACATATCAGAATATATCAAGACTCAATGGAATAATCGAACGTGCTAGCATTTGAAGATCAAAGCTTTAGTCATATCAATTATCTTTCGAATGCCATTCGGAAACATTTCAAACAGAACTTCGGACATCATAGATACGCATCAAACCATATGAAACAACTTGTGGAAGTCAAGAATATTAGCCATCCTAGTGGCTCTAAGAATAGGAATTTCTCTGAAATCATACATATACGTCATTTGCTCGTTTCATAAGGATCATGCCAAAAGAAAGAAAGGGTAAGCCTTACATACCTTGCCCGCTTCCGAAGCTAATCCGAACTTAAGTCTTTGGCTTCGCAAGATCTACAACAATATTCATACATACTAAACATTAGCCATAAACACTTAAGAGTCCAATTCTACACTAACACTTTATTTACAGAAATTTCGGCAGCATTTCCCCTGTAAATACAACCATCCCCGAGAATCCAACTCGGCTAAATCATCAACAACAAATTTGAGAATTTAACTCGGCCAAATTATCAACAACAATACCAACAGTTATTCTAACAATATCCACAATCAATTCAAAAAGCATACTAACGTTAGCAACTTCTTTCTACAAACTTCGACGACGTTTCATTTATATCCAATTCATATTTGCTCACATATTCGAGTACTAATCCGAAACCATTCAAACAACATTCAAGAACGCTTCAAACAATCCGCACAATATTCAAAATAATCTAACCGATATTCCACTCCACCCGAAACCTTCCAAATTCAACAAGAACAATAACAACACATTTCCTTCTTTCAAATTCATGAACTACACCAACAATTCACACACCAACAACATTATCTTCCATAAATACAAGAAGACTATATTCAAATCACATTAACTTCTAAAACAACTCTCCAACCATTACAACTGCACTAGAATCATTAAACTTTCATTTTCATCATAGAACTCATGACAACAACAACCAAAACACTAGATAAAATAATTGGTTCATCATTTCTACATAGCACCCATATACACGGCCACAACCTATATTCATATTTTCATGAATTTCACCCATTTTCTACATACTACAACATACACAACCATCCATAACATATGAAAAGAAGATTAAATCTTACCTTTTTCACTTAACTCCTCACTTGGCTAGAATTTGTAGCTTGCAAGAATAGATGTTTTACTTGCTCCAATGACTACTTCACTTTGCTAGGGACCTTCCAATTAGTAGAAATACTAGGAGAAAATAATTTTTGATCAAATTTTTTTCAAGGTTCTTGCTTGGTGTATATGGCCGAATGGCCTTGTTGGTTTTCCTCCTTCTCCAAGTTTCTTGAGATCTCTATGGATGAAATGATAAATATGACCATTTAATCTCTTTTATACACATGCACCATTTGTCCATGTGGGCCAAGGCCCATCCTAGCTTGGACGGCCACATGGCCCCTTATTCAAGCCCTTTTTTTTTGTAATTCATAAAAATATATTTTCCTAATTCCAAATTTGCCCTTTGCCTTCCTCAACATTACCATAGACCACCTTGTGAGTTTCCATTTTTACCCCTAGCCTTTCTTAATATTTCCACTTCAAAAACTTTCATGAACAACTTGTGTGCTAAACAAGATCAAAATATAGCCTTGTCCTTAACTTCCCGCAAGTATCTTGAATTGTCCGAATGTACAAAATGCAGGATATAACATTTCTTCTATGGCTGGACATCACATAGACTACCCATTGATTTGCGGCTAAGGGCATCAGCCACCACATTCGCTTTTCCGGGGTGATATAAAATACTCACATCATAATCTTTCAATAGCTCTAACCACCGTCTCTGCCTTAAATTCAACCCTTTTTGTTTGAAGATATATTGGAGACTTTTGTGATCCGTGTAGATATTAACATGAACGTTATACAAATAGTGTCTCCATATCTTTAGTGCATGAATAACCGACGCCAATTCGAGATCATGAGTTGGATAATTCTTCTCATGCTTCCGCAACTGCCTAGAAGCATAGGCGACAACCTTACCGTGCTATATCAACACACAACCCAATCCAACACTGGAGGCGTCACAATACACAACATAACCGTCGGCCGCTTCTGGTAGGGTTAAAACTGGAGCTGAAGTCAATCTATCTTTCAATTCCCGAAAACTACGTTCACAAGCATCGGTCCACTGAAATTTTGCTGACTTCTGAGTTAGCTTCATCAGTGGTGCAGAAATAGAAGAAAATCCTTCCACCAATCTTCTATAATAGCCTGCCAAACCCAAAAGGCTACGGACTTCTATAGGTGTTGTAGACCTTGGCCAAGTCTTCACAGCCTCAATTTTCTGAGTATCAACTCGAATGCCGCCAGCTGAAATGATATGGCCTAGAAAGGTTACCGAAGTCTGCTAGAATTCGCATTTCGAAAATTTAGAATACAATTCACAAGCCCGAAGAATTCCGAGGATAGTACGCAAATGGTCCGTATGTTCTGCTTCAGTCCGAGAATATACAAGAATGTCATCAATGAACACTATCACAAATAGATCTAAGAAAGGACTGAATACATTATTCATCAAATTCATGAACACCGCTGGGGCATTTGTCAACCCGAATGGCATTACTCGAAATTCATAATAACCATATCTGGTTCTAAAAGCTGTCTTCAGAATGCCTTTTTCTCTAACCCTCACTTGATGATTGCCAGACCTCAGGTTTATTTTGGAAAATCACTTAGCACCCTGTAATTGATCAAACAAATCATCGATTCTCGGAAGAGGATATTTATTCTTAATCGTCACCTTGTTCAGCTGCTTATAGTCAATGCACATTCGTAAAGAACCATCTTTCTTTCTTACAAATAAGATAGGTGCTCCCCATGGCAATGAATTGGGTCTAATGAATCCCTTCTCGAGCAAGTCCTTCAATTGCGCCTTTAGCTCTTTCAATTCTGCAGGAGCCATTATGTAGGGATGAATAGATATAGGTGTGGTATCCGGCAACACATCAATAGCAAAATAAATCTCCCGTTCCGGGGGAAGGCCTGGAATTTCATCTGGAAATACATCTGGGAACTCATTTACTACCGAAACCGATTAGAGGGTCGGTGGTTTTACTTCGGTGTCATGAACCCGGACCAAATGATAAATATAGCCTTTGGTAATCATCTTCCTCGCTTTGAGATAGGAAATAAACCTACCTCTTCGAGATGCTGTGTTACCCTTCCATTCAAGCATTGGTTCGCCCAGAAATTGGAACCGAACTACTTTCGTTCTACAATCCACATTAGCATAGCACGAGGCCAACCAATCAATGCCCATAATCACATCAAAATCCAGCATTTCTAGTTCAATCAAATCAGCTGTAGTCTGGAGATCACATACTACAACCACATAATTTTTGTATACCTTCCTTGCTATTACCGGATCACCCACCGGATTAGATAGCTCAAAAGGTTTAATTGGCTCGGGTTTCCCCCCAATACGACCAACAATATAAGGAGTGATGTAAGACAACGTAGAACCCAGATCAATCAATGCATAAACATCATGAGAGAATATAGATAGTATACCTGTAACCACATCAGGGGAGGACTCAAGATCCTATCGTCCGGCTAAAGCATAGATACGGGGCTGGGGGCCACCTGAACTGGATGCTACTCTTCTGCCCCTACTACGACCTACTGGAGTCTGAGAGGTCTGTTGAGGAGGGCGCACAGATGAAGGAGAACCAATTGCTGATCTGGTGGGCTGTGCCCTATCTCGGCCACTCCTAAATGGACGATCACACATCATATGGCCAACCCGCCCGAAGGCATAACTGCCACCTGAACCCAAATGACACTGTCCCGAATGTGGCCTACCACACTGAGTACACCGTGGTACAGGCAGTCTCATCTGGCTGGAATCTCCCCAGTACTGGGAACCTGAAGCTCTCGAACTCTGACTCGGCCTGGAATAAATGGGGTGATCAAATCTCCTTCCCGCAAACCGAGGAGGTGCACTAGTCACGGACTAGCCCGAATCTCTGGAATACTGTTGCCGCTGACCCCCTCTATACTCACTGCTAGCACCGGCAGATCTGGGCCTCTTACTCTGTCCTCTATTAACATCGCGCTCACCCTTTTGCGGCTGTTGCTGCTCTTCTAAATTCTGGGTGTGGGCCTGAATACGAGAGATATCCATCCCTTCTTATAGTGAGGCTGTCAAGAAATCTTTAAACAAATGTGGCCCCAAGACTCACAAATCGATGTACTCGGTCTCCCATATCGGCCACCATGGTCGGAGCATACCGGGCCAATGAATTAAAACGAAGACTATATTCCCGAGCACTCATATTTCCTTGCTTTAAATTCAGAAACCTGTCAGCTCAGGCCCTTCAAACCTCAGGTGGCAAATAATGACGAAAGAAGGCATCTACAAATTCCTGACAAACCGGGGGAGGTGCATTTTCATTCCTTGAATCTATCCAATTATTATACCAGAGAATGGCGACATCCCGCAGCCTATAAAACACTAACTCCACTGACTCAGTGTCGGAAACATGTATAATCCTCAGCGTCCTCAATATCTCGTCTATGAAACCTTACGGGTCTTCATCCGGCTTTGACCCAAAAAATTTCGGCGGGTTCAAACTCATAAAATCACGGGCTCTGGCACTAGCGGCTCTATCACCCAGACCTGCACTCTGCTGCTGAGCCTGGGCGGCAACTAGCTGTGTCAACAGTTGAATGGCCTCGGTCATCTATTGACCCGAAGCACCCGGTGGAGAGACTGGAGGCACTTGAACTGGAGCTGGAGCCCCTTCGTGCTCCTCCAAAACAGGCGGAGTGTGAGAGGTATAAGATGGAGCCTCATTGTGGGACCCACCCTCCTCTATATTTACTGGGGGCTCCTGTTCAATCTACCGTTCTATTGTAGCCTTACCATTCTGGGCGGCTGTCACTTTCCTCTTTACTGGCATCGCTGAAATCATAACGCACAATTAGAAAAGGGAAAGATCTTATATTATGGCTCTATCGCACGATCTATGGGGAAGAAAAACTACCATTATTCCTAAATGTCCCACAACCTCTTGTTTATAAGTGTGGGGCATTTCACACTAACAAACAAGACTCTACTGGACACGGCTCGTAGACACTCCCTAGGACAGAACTGCTCTGATACCACTTTTGTCACGACCCAATCAGGGGGCCATGACAGGTACCCGGAGTTGACTATCGAGCACCGCTCAACATGCTAACCATCATACCCAACTTGTACACACACAATCACTAAGGCAATACATATATATGCATATAAACCTTCACGGCTACAAAAATGATATGTGAAATACACTGAGGTGATCATAAGACATCTACTACCCATACATATGTATCTATGAGTCCCTAACTAGAGTACTGAACATAAGGACGGGACAGGACCCCGTCGTGCTCGAATATGTACACAAAAGAATATGTATAAAAAACAGCACCTCCGGAGTAGGGAAGTGCTCCTGTGCAAGCTGATCTAGCTCCTACGGATCTGGACTGTCTCCCTGTCTACCTGTGGGCATGAACACAGTGTCCACAAAAGGAAAGGACGTCAGTACAAACATTGTACCGAGTATGTAAGACATGAATTATAAAGAAGTAAAGAAATATGGAGTAGATAAGTAACCTGTACCAGCTGCCCTTAAAGCGAAACCATACACATTAACTTTCTTTAGTATTCGCATATACACATACATACATCTTTACTGATGCTGCGGCATATGCAACCGGATCCATATGCTATATCATCATCATATACAAATATGCATTGCCGCGGAACGAACGACCCGATCCAGTTATCCATATATCCCGCGTCCGGGACGATGTCATAATGTGCTAGCTGATCAGGTGGGTACGCGTATATAACGACTCATCCTTTTCCCCGTATCCCATACATGCATATTCATATATCCATTTATGTATACATATCATATACTACCAAAACATATATCAGAGCTCAAGCAAAAGTTACAGTTATATCAGAGTGACGTAAGGTCGGTAACCTCCGATTATGTTATGGGACATCTATCATCACTGAATCTCTCCTTGGAGGAACTAAAGTCATGAGGTGAGATAGCCAACAATAGGTAACATCAAGAAAATTGTGCAAGGGAATCATCATCATCTTAAGCATATATCATCTTCTTCTCATAGGGAACTCTTAATACCCTTTTGCTTTCATCTTTTGGAATGTAAGAAGGTCATGGGAATTACCGGAAAGAAATCAGAATATATAAGAATCATGCCTTTGAAGGAAGGACTAGTCTTAAATACCTTTACGTCGCTCTAGTTTTACTGACTAATTGCTTCCCTTCGATATTCTCAATTCTACATTCAAGAGAATTTGTACTAAGATTAGATAACCGGGAACGTACTTAAGCTCAAGCTAAAGCAACTAAGAATTAATGAAAATTTGGCGACATTTCCTTTGTTTGGACAACTTCTTCCATAAAATAAGATAACCCTTAAACACCAATAAGAACACCCATAATAACAAAATCAATAAATTCTTCAAGTTAAACATTGTTTATTTCTTAAATCAACCTTCAAAATCATCTATAACCATACCTATAATAAAACATCATATTAATTCTCATATAATACTCCTTTAACATCATTTGAATTTGTCACGACACAGCTAGGGGCCGCGATGGGTACCCGGGGCTAACCACCGAGCACCGCTCATTCTATTACTTATCACGCTCATTAGCATTCTTTCATCACATTCATACTCAAATTATAAGGAAATCATCTTTCATTTGAAGATATAAATACTTTTATAGACGTGAGCCTTTAGGCTATCAAAATAATATATGTATATATATATTTACATAACGGCAACCACGTGAAACCTCGTAACCCACGCTGCATATCTACGAGCCTCTGCTGGAGTACTAGACATATGGACGGGACAGGACCCCGTCGTGCCGAACATATACAAATGTACACAAAAGAATAATCAAGCACCTCTGGAACAAAGGAGTGCTTTCAACCAGCTGACAACTCCTACGAGTCTAGATTGAGCTCACCTCCCTGTCTACCTGTGGGCATGAACACAACGTCCAAAGAAAACGGACGTCAGTATGAACATTGTACTTAGTATGTAAGAAAAGAATGAAAAAAATATAATAGAGGTATCATGAGCCATAAGAGAAAGATATAACCTGCATGAGTGTCATAGGAAAATACATTTCTTACATATATCATATTTTACATAATCATGGTACATATATCATCACATCACATATCTCATCACATCGTAATCCTCATCGTTAACCCGCGTCCGGGTAACCATCATATGCCGCCCACTAGTGGTGATCATGCCCGACCCTCTAGGCTCAGTGTAAACATAGCAGCCCGCCTTAGCGGTGTCATGCCCGGCCATCTAGGCACGGTGGAATCATGCGCAGCCCGCCTTAGCGGTGACATGCCCGGCCATATTGGCGCGGTGGAATCGTATCGTCATATGGTCAATCATAACCCATCATTATTACACATCTCATTAACATATCATAATCTGATCATAATTCGGCATTTTCATACATAACATAGGAATATTATAAGCTAGCATTATTGATCATCTTATAGACATATCATGACTTAGCATCATTTCACATTTATTATTAGGAGCATACATTAGGCTTTGAAGGAAACTATGGCTATGTCGGGGTGACATAAGGTCGTGAACCCCTGATTATAGTATGAGCATTCATGAGTATTCTGCCTCACCTTGAAGGAAATAGTATATAAGGTGAGTGTTAACAATAATGACATCATTAACATTATAGGATCATCATATCATGAACTCTCGAATCACTATACTTTAACTCATCATCATCATTATCATGCTCGAATGTAATTTGGTATATTCACGGGCTCATAAGCTCCATCATATAGGAGGATCATGGAAAGCTTGAAGGATTCATGCCTTTGAAGGATGGGAATAGCCTTACATACCTTTGTCATTTAACTAATCTCTCGCTTGCTCGTTCTCCTTTAATGCACACGTTCTACCTTCAAGAGAATTCGTATCGACATTAGCTAACAATTATAAGGACGGACTTACTAACGCTAGAGAAAATTGGACGACATTTCCTTCGTTTATACAACTTTTCCCATATTCTATATCAACTCCCAAACATTCATAACAACGTTCACAATATAGTAGACAACAATCGTCATTTATCTACATTATCCACATTTCACAATTTCACTTTAATTCATCCATAATCATGACCATAGTTCACTATCGTGTTCTTTCTCATATAATACTCATTCCATGTTCTACATGTCATTCATAACCTATTTACCATCTCAACATATCCATTTTCATGATTCATTCCATCTACTACTCAACAATGTCACTATTCACACTTTCATGACCCATTTCCTATACCTTTCTACAATCCAAGTGTTTCAACTCCTCAATGTCTTAAACATCATGAAAACATCATAAAACTTACCTTAGATATTGTAGGAATAAGCCTTGAGTGGTATTACTCTTCTTGCACCAAAACCCTAGTTCACCTCTCTTGAAATTTCTTGACGTGGATGAACTTTGATGTGTTTCTCACACTTAGTTTTGTGGATTTGATGAAGTTGATCATTAATTTTTCATGAGTTCTTGTATTCGAAATGGGAGGAAGCTTCTAGAGAAGTCTTGAGTTGTGGAGACTGAAAAATGGAAATGAAATATATGAACTTGGTCCCTTATTTAAAACTTGAAATCTGTCCCGACGTCATTATACGGTCCATTATACGATCCGTATAATCGATCGTAAAACTGCTCCAGTGACCATCCCTTTCTCTGTCAAATTGACGGCACATTATACGGGTCGTATAATTTTATACGGTCCGTATAATTGACCGTGAAATCAACCCTTGAACAACTTCATTCTGTGGCACTTCTACGGTCCATTATACGGTCCGTATAATATTGTACGATCCGTATAATCGACCGCATAACCCATTAGTTCACTGAATCTTATTTTCGTCACTTCGTTTAATCTTCGATCCTTATGGAACCGTCTTAACACTTGTTTATTATCTCAATACCACGTCATTACTCGTCTCTAAGACATCATTATGCCATCATTAAATCATCGTCCATAATGCCTACCTGACACATAACATATCCTTTACTTTCTTTGCCAAACTTCTTCTTTTTAGTCAAATGTCTTTGAATCTCAATTAAGATCATAAAATGCTATTTCTTACTTATCCAAATCACCGTATACCTCGTGTTCCTCGCTAGCCTATCCACTGTACATTAACGGGAAATTTGTTTCCAAGGTGTAACATTCTTCCCCCCTTTTGGAACATTCATCCTCGAATGTTAAACCCTCGGCAATTCTACGAAAATTTCGCCAGAGTTTCCCCTGTAGTATGGCACTACCAACCTGTCACAACAACCCATAATACCATTGCATCACAGGGCTACAATACAATATCAACATATCCTTTGCCACACACGACCAATATACATAAATAAGAAAGTATACATACCTCAAAATCTTGGTGTTTCATCATGAACCTCTTCTGGGGTTGGAATAAGTGCGGATACGTAGATTTTATCTTCTCTTCCGCCTCCCAAGTAATTTCTTCCCGGCTGTTGTTTCGCCATAAGACCTTGACTGAGGCTACTTCCTTATTTTGAAGTCTTCGTACTTGCCTGTCTAGGATGGCAATAGGCACTTCTTCATATGCTAGCTTTTCTTTCACTTGGACATCAGCATTCCGAACAATCCTCATAGGATCTCCAATACACTTATGGAGCATTGAGACATGAAATACTGGGTGAACTGATTCAAGCTCTGAAGGCAAGTACAATTCATAGGCTATATGACCCACCTTGCGGATAATTTTATAGGGTCCAATGTATCTAGGACTTAACTTCCCTTTCTTGCCAAATCTCATCACTCCTTTCATTGGCGACACTTTCAAAAATACCCAATCATCAATTTGAAATTCCAAGTCTCATCGGCGATTGTCCGCATAAGACTTTTGGTGGCTTTGGGCTGTTAGCAATCGATCTCGAATCACCTTGACTTTTTCCACTGCTTGCTGAATCAATTCAGGGCCTATTAACTGTACTTCTTCTATTTCAAACCATCCAATTGGAGATCTACATTTCCTTCAATATAATGCTTTATACAGAGCCATTTGAATACTGGAATGGTAGCTATTGTTGTATGCAAATTCAATAAGGGGTAAGTGATCATCCCAACTACCACCAAAATCCAGCACACATGCTCGTAGCATATCTTCCAAGGTCTGAATAGTACACTCGGCTTGCTAAGCTTCACTTGGGTACCTAGACCTTCTTGAAAGGACTTCCAGAACTTGGCTGTAAACTGTGCTCCTCTATCTGTGATAATGGATAGTGGAATACCATGGAGTTGCACAATTTCTATGAGATACAACCTGGCGTAATCTTCCGCTGAGTATGTGGTTCTGACTGGAAGAAAATGAGTTGTTGTCATCAATCTATCCACGATCACCCATATAGAATCCTACTTGCCTCGAGAACGAGGTAACCCCACAATAAAATCCATGTTGATCACCTCCCATTTCCAAGCAGGGATTTCCATCGCTTGCAATAATCCCCCTGGCTTTTAATGTTCGATCTTTACTTGTTGGAAATTTGGACACTGAGCTACGAATTCTGCTGTCTCTCTTTATGCCATCCCACCAGTATATCAATTTGAGATCATGATACATCTTGGTTGCACCTGGGTGAATAGAATACCGAGAATAATGTGCTTCTTCTAGAATTTTATGACGCAATCCTGCCACGTTCGGCACACATAGCCTGCTTCGGTGTCTAAGAATTCCATCCATAGAAACTTCAAATGGAGACTTCTCGTTTCTATAAGAAATGTCTTTGTAATAACTCAACTGAGGATCTTCATATTGCCGCTCTTTCCCTTCCATATCCAAAGATGAAACTGTGGGATCATTAACACCAATCCCTGCACTACCCGAATCAATTACACGTACTCCAAGATTAGCTAATCGGTGAAGCTCGTGAATCATCTCTTTCTTCTCCGGAGGGACTTCGCATAAGCTGCCCATTGATCGGTGGCTAAGCGCATCGGCTACCACATTTTCCTTTCCGGGATGGTACAAAATGTTCACATCATAATCTTTTAACAATTCTAACCACCGCCTCTGCCGCAGATTTAACTCTTTCTGCTTGAAAATGTACTGAAGACTCTTGTGATCTGTATAAATATCAACATGTACACCATACAAGTAATGTCTCCACATTTTTAGTGCATGAATGACTGCAACTAATTCGAGATCATGAGTTGGGTAGTTCTTTTCATGTTTCCGCAGCTGCCTCAAAGCATAAGCAATAACTTTACCGTGCTGCATTAACACACATCCTAATCCAACACCGGAAGCGTCACAATACACAACATAGCCATCTGACCCTTCTGAAAGTGTTAAGACCGGAGCTGAGGTCAATCTGTCTTTCAACTCTTGGAAGCTGCGTTCGCAAGCATCATTCCACTGGAATCTAGCTGACTTCTGGGTTAGCTTCGTCAATGGGGCTGAAATAGATGAGAAGCCCTCTACGAATCTCCTATAATAACCTGCCAAACCCAAAAAACTACGGACTTCTGTAGGCATTGTAGGCCTTGGCCAAGTCTTCATAGCTTCAATTTTCTGAGTGTCGACTCGAATGCCATTGTCTGAAATAACATGGCCCAGAAATGTTACATAATTCAGCCAAAACTCGCACTTCGAATTTGTTTTATATAATTCCCGGGCTCGAAGAATGCCAAGAACAGTTCGCAAATGATCTGTATGTTCCGATTCTTTGCGAGAGTACACCAGAATATCATCAATAAACACTATCATGAATAAATCCAAGAGTGGCCTGAATACATTATTCATCAGATTCATAAACACTGCCGGAGCGTTAGTCAACCCAAACGACATCACTCGGAATTCATAGTGGCCATATCTCATTCTGAAAGCTGTTTTGGGAATATCTTCTTCTCTAACCCTCACTTGGTGATAACCCAACCTCAAGTCTATTTTAGAAAACCACTTGGCCTTGTAGTTGAACGAATAATTCATCAATCCTTGGGAGAGGATATTTGTTCTTTATCGTCACTTTGTTCAACTGCCTGTAATCAATGCACATTCGTAGAGATCTGTCTTTCTTTCTCACAAACAAGACTGGCGCTACCCACGGTGATGAACTGGGTCTAATAAACCCCTTTTCAAGCAAATCTTTCAACTGCACCTTTAGCTCTTTCAATTCTGCCGGAGCCATTCGGTACAGAGGAATTGAAATAGGCTTGGTGTCCGGCAACACATCAATAGAAAAGTCAATCTCTCTTTCTGGAGGAAGACCTGGAAATTCATCAGGAAATACATCCGGAAATTCATTCACTACTGGAACGGATTGGAAAATTGGCGACTTTACCTCGGTGTCATGAACCCGAACTAGATGATAAATATAGCCCTTGGCTATCATCTTTCTTGCCTTAAGGTAGGAAATAAACCTACCTTTTGGAGATGCTGCGTTACCCTTCCATTCAAGCACGGGCTCTCCCAGAAATTGGAATCGAACCACTTTCATTCGGCAATCGACATTTGCATAACACGAGGCCAACCAATCCATACCCATAATTACATCGAAATCTAACATTTCCAGCTCAATCAAATCAGCTTTGGTCTGGCTATCACATATCACAATTACACAATTTTTATACACTTGTCTAGCTATCACGGGATCACCAACCGGAGTAGATACCTCAAAAGGTTTGATTGGCTCAGGTTTCACCCCTATAAAACCAGCAACATATGGAGTAATATAAGAGAAAGTAGAGCCTGGATCTATCAATGCATACACATCACTGGAGAATATAGACAATGTACCTGTAACCACATCCGGGGAGGACTCAAGATCCTGCCGTCCAGCTAAAGCATATACACGGGGCTGAGTGGCACCTGAAGTGGATGCTACCCCTCTGCCTCTACCTCGACCTGCTGACATCTGGGGAGTCTGCCCTACCGGGCGCACTGAGGAAGAACCAGCTACTGAACCTGTGGGTTGAACCTCTCCTTTACCATACCGCGAGGGACAATCTCACATCAAATGCCAGTCTGTCCACAAACATAACAAGCATCCGTTTCCTGGCGATATGGCCCTGAGTGTAATTTCTGGCACTGGCTACATCGTGGAACTGGTGGTCTCCTCTTACTATAATCACCCCCAAACTGAGAACCTGAAGCTCTCGAACTCTGACCCTGTCCTGAAGGAAAAGAGCGATTAAATATCCTATCCGTGAATCGTGGAGGAGCACTAGTCGCTGACTGGACTGAATGTCGGGAATAAGTCTGCCTCGATCCCCTTCTATAGTCGCTACCTGTCCCCATAGATCTGGCCCGCTTGCTTTGCCTTCTGTCAATATCACGATCACTCATATGTGGTTGCTGTCGCCCCTCTAAGTTCTGGGCATGGGCTTGTATTCGGGAAATGTCCATCAATTCTTGCAAAGAGGCCGTCAAACAATCCTTGAACAAATGTGGTCCCAAACCACTCACAAATCTATGTACACGATCTCCCATGTCGGCCACCATAGTCGGGGCATATCTAGCCAAAGAATTAAATTACATGCTATACTCCCGGGCACTCATATTTTCTTGCCTCAAATTTAGAAATCTATCCACTCTAGCTCGGCGGACCTCGGGTTGCAAATAGTGACGGATAAAAGCATCTACAAATTCTTGCCATACGGGTGGAGGCGCATTCTCTTGTCTCGATGCTATCCATTTATTATAGCACAATACCGCCACATCTCGGAGTCTATACGATGCCAACTCCATGGATTCAGTCTCGGAGGCATGAATAATTTTTAATGTCCTCAACATCTCATCTATGAAACCTTGCGGGTGTTCATCCGGTTTTGACCCGAAAAACTCTGGAGGATTCAAACTCATAAACTCACAAGCTCGGGTACTAGCTGACCGATCACTTGGGCCCGCATTCTGCCGTTGTGCCTAGGCGGCAACCAACTATGTCAATAGATGTATGGCCTCGGTCACTTGTTGACCCGAAGAAATCGGTGGAGGAATTGGAGCTGGAGCTCCTCCTCGTTCTTCCACATTAGGCGGGGTGGAGGAAGTATTAGATAAGGCCTCATTGTGTGATTCACCCTCTTGTATATTCATCGGAGGCTCTCTTTCTACCCACCTTTTTGTCGTAGTCTTGCCCTTCTGGACGGCTGTAGCTTTTCCCTTTGGCGGCATTTCTGAAATCACAACACACTATTAGGGAGGATGAAATCATATACACAGCACTATCGCACGATGTCATACGAAGAAAGATGGTCATTTTTTTCCTAAATGCCCCGTATCCTCTTGTTTATTGATGTGGCGCGCAACACACCATAAACAAGACTCTACTAGACACGGCTCGTAGGCACTTCCTAGGACCGAACTAATCTGATACCACTTTTGTCACGACCCAGCTAGGGGCCGCGACGGGTACCCGGGGCTAACCATCGAGCACCGCTCGTTCTATTATTTATCACGCTCATTAACATTCTTTCATCACATTCATATTCAAATTATAAGGAAATCATCTTTCATTTGAAGACATAAATACTTTTATAGACGTGAGCCTTTAGGCTATCAAAATAATATATGCATATATATATTTACATAACGGTAACCTCTTGAAACCACGTAACCCACACTACGTATCTACGAGCCTCTACGGGAGTACTAGACATATGGACGGGACAGGACCCCATCGTGCCCAACATATACAAATGTACACAAAAGAATAATCAAGCACCTTTGGAACAAAGGAGTGCTTTCAATCAGCTGACAGCTCCTCCGAGTCTTGATCGAGCTCACCTCCCTGTCTACCTGTAGGCATGAACACAACGTCTAAAGAAAACGGACGTCAGTATGACCATTGTACTGAGTATGTAACACAAGAATGAAATAAATATAATAGAGGGATCATGAGCCATAAGAGAAAGATATAACTTGCATGAGTGTCATAGGCAAATACATTTCATACATATATCATATTTTACATAGTCATGGTACATATATCATCACATCACATATCTCATCACATCGTAATCCTCATCGTTAACCCACGTCCGGGTAACCATCATATGCCGGCCACTAGTGGTGATCATGCCCGACCCTCTAGGCTCGGTGTAAACATAGCAGCCCGCCTTAGTGGTGACATGCCCGGCCATTTAGGCACGATGGAATCATATGCAGCCCGCCTTAGCGGTGTCACGCCCAGCCATATTGGTGTGGTGGAATCGTATCGTCATATGGTCAATCATAACCCATCATTATTACACATCTTATGAACATATCATAATCTTATCATAGCTCGGCATTTTCATACATAACATAGGCATATTATAAGCTGGCATTATTGATCATCTTATAGACATATCATAACTTAGCATCATTTCACATTTATTATTAGGAGCATACATTAGGCTTTGAAGGCAACTATGGCTATGTCGGGGTGACATAAGGTCGTGAACCCCCGATTATAGTATGAGCATTCATGAGTATTCTGCCTCACTTTGAAGGAAATAGTATATAAAGTGAGTGTTAACAATAATGACATCATTAACGTTATAGGATCATCATATCATGAACTGTCGAATCACAATACTTTAATTCATCATCATCATTATCATGCTCGAATGTAATTTGGTATATTCACAGACTCATAAGCTCCATCATATAGGAGGATCATGGAAAGCTTGAAGGATTCATGGCTTTGAAGGAAGGGAATAGCCTTACATACCTTTGTCGTTTAACTAATCTCTCGCTTGCTCGTTCTCCTTTAATGCACACATTCTACCTTCAAGATAATTTGTATCGACATTAGCTAACAATTATAAGGACGGACTTACTAACGCTAGAGAAAATTGGATGGCATTTCCTTCATTTATACAACTTTTCCCATATTCTATATCAACTCCCAAACATTCATAACAAAGTTTACAATATAGTAGACAACAATCGTCATTTATCTACATTATCCACATTTCACAATTTCACTTTAATTCATCCATAATCATGACCATAGTTCACTATCGTGTTCTTTCACAAATAATACTCATTCCATGTTCTACATGTCATTCGTAACCTATTTACCATCTCAACATATCCATTTTCATGATTCATTCCATCTACTACACAACAATGTCACTATTCACACTTTCATGATCCATTTCCTATACCTTTCTACAATCCAAGTGTTTCAACTCCTCAATGTCTTAAACATCATGAAAACATCATAAAACTTACCTTAGATATTGTAGGAATAAGCCTTGAGTGGTATTACTCTTCTTGCACCAAAACCCTAGTTCACCTCTCTTGAAATTTCTTGACTTGGATGAACTTTGATGTGTTTCTCACACTTAGTTTTGTGGATTTGATGCAGTTAATCATTAATTTTTCACGAGTTCTTGTATATGAAATGGGTGGAAGCTTCTTGAGAAGTCTTGAGTTGTGGAGAGTTAAAAATGGAAATGAAATAAATTAACTTGGTCCCTTATTTAAAACTTGAAATCTGTCCCGACGTCATTATATGGTCCATTCTACATTCCGTATAAATTTATACGGTCCGTATAATCGACCGTAAAACTGCTCCAGTGACCATCCCTTTCTGTGTCAATTTGACGGCACATTATACGGGCCGTATAATTTTATACGGTCTGTATAATTGACCGTGAAATCAACCCTTCAGCAACTTCATTCTGTGGCACTTCTACGGTCCATTATACGGTCCGTATAATCGACTACATAACCCATCAGTTCACTGAATCTTATTTTCGTCACTTCGTTTAATCTCCGATCCTTATGGAACCTTCTTAACACTTGTTTATTACCTCAATACCAATCTAACGGACGTCATTACTCGTCTCTAAGACATCATTATTCCATCATTAACTCATCGTCCATAATTCCTACCCGACACATAACATATCCATTACTTTCTTTGCCAAACTTCTTCTTTTTAGTCAAATGTCTTTGAATCTCAATTAAGATCATAAAATGCTATTTCTTACTTATCCAAATCACCGTATACCTCATGTTCCTCGCTAGCCTATCCACTGTACATTAACGGGAATTTTTTTTCCAAGGTGTAACAGTATTATTCACCCCAAGATATTACTCATAACATGTCAAGAACTATTATTCAAGTCAAGTCATCATTCAAGAATATCACTATTTCCATATTTGCACTCCATATTCTTCTTCCTTCCATAATCCAAGACTTTCAACCACTCAATATTCTTAATAACATGAATTGAACATAACACTCACATTTGATGATGTAGGAATGGACTTCGTATGAAAGTACTTCACTTGGAGAAAAGCCCACTTCAATACAAAAGGACTTCTTGATTTCTACAAACCCTAGTGAGCATCCATACACTTGATTTCTACTAATTCTTGGTGTTTACTCCTTGATTTCCCTTGGATATATGATAATATGATGAGAGAAATACTCTAGAACCTTCAAGACTTAGAGAGAGAATGAAATCTGAAAATTAGGAGCATGACTCGTCTATTTATAGCTGAAACTGGAAAGTTCCATAGAAGCGGTTCGACGACCCGTCGACTTGCTTCGTCGACTTACGCCTGAAAATCCCTGATTGAAGAAACATGTTGGAGATTGGGTAGACGGTCCGTCAACTTGGTCCGTCGACTAGTGCCTGCAGGTCTCAGTCTGCAGAAACATATTGACGGTGCACAGTGAGTCATCGGCACTAACTGGTGTCTGCAGAATTTCCTGAATCTGTTTAGATTGTGTCGATTCGATTTGTTCAGCTTCTAACCTCGTAAATCACCAGGAATACTTGCTGGTACGTTGTATTCGGGGTAAGATATTCTCTACCTTAACTTTCTCCAACAAGCTTTCTTTTCTCTCCTCAATGTCTTTGGAATCTTAATTAGAATCATTAAGTATCCCTTCTTACTTGTAGGGACATCATGCACACCTTAACTTACGTTAGTCTATTCACTGCCCAGCAGCCCGAAATTCCGGAGTGTAACAGTCAGAATTCCAACAGGTCATGGCAATCACCACCAACTACAATTTGCTGTTGGGTAGACCATAGATTCACATGGCTAGAGCTGTACTATTATCCCTACACCAATCTTTGAAATATGCTTGGGAAGGCCATAAGGTCGTAATCCACGGGGAGGGTAGCATCCATAATTATCCTGACAACTGCATCCCAGTGATTGAAGGGACCTCTGAAGGTTCAGATTTCCATGTGGCGGAGTTAGTAGGGGCTTCTTATGAAGAAATCACCCCACAAACTCCCATATCGGCTGTATACAAAATGATTGCGACCACTCTATTCAGAATGGTTTTTAGCCATGTCGAGGTTTGTGAAAGAATCTTCATGGCATAATAGAGTTGGTCCCAGTCCCTCAAGACAATTTTCATTTTGGTCTGGGCTATGTCCTTAACGATGAGGAAGCCTCCGAAGCCAATCGAAAGAGAAGAAGCCCTCCAAATTTGCGAAAACCAATTCCAAGTTTGTACCAGTCACTCCTATTCAAGATACCAATGCCCAATGAAGAAGGTCCGAAAGAAGGATTAGGGATGTTGTTCCAAGAGGAAGAATGCTTCGTGGTCCTAGAATTCGCGATTATGATCCGGGTTAGCAATATCTAACTGAACCTCTACCCTGATTCTGGTTCCTCGGTAGAGATGATGCATTTTGATTTTGAAAATTGGTGTGAGTAGGTTGAGGCCCGATTACTCACCATATGCAATTTTAATACCCTCATGATGTTTTCAAAATGGAAATGATTCGATGTTTGATCTGACTCAGGACCACAATTTGTATTTCTTTTATTAAAATTAACGGAAGCCCCGATTTAGCTGAAAATGAACTCACCTTTCTTAAAGCATATAAGTCTTTTATCTAACCATGTTTGGCCATGTTTTTCAGTAATATTAGTAAAAAGACCATTAATATCATGATATGTCACGAAAAGATTGAATGAAATGACATAGATGAGGAAGAATACGAGGAATACGATGAGGAAACAATGTTACGTGAAAGTCTGGTCGATGAAGTAGAACAGTTTGAGAATGAACAAAAGCCCATTTAGATGAGAATGAAGTAATTAACTTGGGAGATGACGAGCTGGTCAAAGAAACTAGGATAAGCGTGCATCTAGAGGCACTTCGGGAAGAGGAATTAATAGAATTGCTAAAAGAATATGTGGACATCTTCGCCTGGTCATACGGTGATATGCCCAGTTTAAGCACCGACATTGCAGCCTACAGGCTACCCATCAATCCAAGTTTTGCCCCGGTAAAATAGAAAACCAAGCAATTCAAGCCAGACCTGAGTATCCAGATCAAAGACGAGGTTGAAAAACAAATCAAATCCGGAGTGGTCGAGGTGACTTCTTACCCGACCTTGTTGGTCAACATTGTACCGGTACCGCAGAAGGATGGAAAGATCAAATATGTATGGATTACCAGGATCTCAACAAAGCTAGTCCCAAGGACAACATTGAACAAACATATACTCATCGATAACTGAGAGAAGCATAAGCTGCAGTCATACGCGGATTGCTTCACAGGGTACCATCAGATCTTAAAGAGTGAGAAAGACGTAGAAAAGAAAGCTTTAATCACACCCTGAGGAGTATACCACTACCAGGTGATGCCGTTCGGCCTCAAGAACGCCGACTTCACTTACATCAGAGCCATGACCACCATCTTCCAAGACATGATCCACAAGGAAATTGAGGCTTATATGGATGGCATCATCATCAAATCAAAAGAAAGCTCGAACCACCTCACGCATCTACGAAAGTTCTTCGACAAACTCTGAAGGTACAATATGAAGCTGAATCCGGCCAAGTGCTCATTTGGAGTGCCCGTTAGAAAATTACTCGGATTCATAGTCAGCCGAAGAGGCATAGAGCTAGATCCTTCAAAAATCAAGGCTAAACAGAAGTTGCCTCCACCGAAGACTAAGAAATAGTTCATGAGCTTTCTGTGAAGGTTGAACTATATTGGCTGTTTCATAGCTCAGTCTACATTAACTTGTGAACCCGTACTCAAATTATTGAAGAAAGATGCGCCAATGAAATGGACTGAAGAGTGTCAAATGCCATTTGACACTATCAACAAATATCTTTCCAGTCCACCGATCTTAGTGTCACGACCCAGCTAGGGGCCGCGGCGGGTACCCGGGGTTAGCCACCGAGCACCGCTCGCTCTATTACTCACTTTACTCGATTAATGCCCTGTTTATTTCTTTTAACTCAAAGCATGGAAAAGTCATAGTTTATAGGGAAACATAAATAATTTTACATATATAGGGATCTTTAATATATCAAAATAATACGTACACATATACATGAAAAATGTGAGACCATACTACCCACACTGCGCATCTACGAGCCTATACTGACATGATGTACATATAGACGGAACAAGACTCCGTCGTGCCCAAAATGTATATATACCAAAGGAATAATCATAAGCACCTCCGAACAATGGAGTGGATTCAGTCCGCTGACAGCTCCTAAGAATCTGGATCAAGCTCGCCTCCTTGTCTACCTGTGGGCATGAACACATCATCCAAAGAAAGGGACGTCAGTACGAATATTGTACCGAGTATGAGAGGCATAAACAATGAAGAAGGACAACAATAATATAATGAGAGCATCAATATGAACATCTGATTCTGAAAGATAATCATGAAAGAAGTGATACAGGTTGTCTTACTCATACTCATCATCAAATCATGTATGTATGACATGCAAGCTACCCATCCTTATCAGAACGGTGTGATAATCAATAATATAAGCCCGCGTCCAGGCCTCCCGCGTCCGGGGTACCATCTCATGCCACCCACTAGTGGTGTCTGCCCACGCCCGAAGGTCGTGGTGTATCCGTATAGCTGCCCGCCGTAGTGGTGACTGCCCGGCCAACTAGGCGCGGTGTGATGCAATCATGACATGCTCATTATAAAGTACTTATAATAATATGATTATCAAAATATGCTTATCTTAACATAATACATGCATAAGGCTCAAGATCATACATACTCTATCGGGGTGACGTAAGGTCGTGATCCTCCGATTTCATTATGGAGCAATTATTGACATTCTGCCTCACCTTGAAGGAATTAGTACCTAAGGTGAGTGTAAGCAATCCAGGACATCATTGTCAATATGGCATCATCATATCATATCTCTTATCTTATGTAGATGTATAGGAATATAGGCTTTTAGCTTCTCGGGATACATGAACTCATGAATGCGAAAGAACTTATACCATAGGATTCATGCCATTGGAAAGAAAGGACTAGCCTCACATACCTTTGTCGTTTAGCTACGTTATCGCTCACTTGTCTTCCTTCGAAGTCACGACGTTACCTTCACGAGAGAATCGTATTAACATTAGTTAACCGACTATAAAAACGCATCGCTATCTCTAAAGAAAATTAAGCGGCATTTCGTTTGTTTCTACTACCTTTTTCCCCGTTCTATTCCAACTCCTAAACATTTACAACAACACTCATATATTGCAAGCAACAATCATCATTCATATACCTTAAGCGAAATCCACCACCTTCCTCCAATTTCTCCACATTTAATGGTTTTTCGCTTATCATCATAATTTTGCTTACTTCATACCTATTCCATGGCCTATACGTCATTTATAACGTATTTATAATCATAACATATCAACTTTCATGATTCCATTCAACTATCATTCCATAGTGACACTATTCACTCAGTAATGGTCCATTTTCTATGTTCTTCTACATTGCAACCATCTAAGCCTTCCAATACCTTGAATCACATGGTATAGTCACGAAACATACCTTAGATGATGGTTGGACAAGCCTTGAATGAGAATACTCCTCTAGCACTAAAACCCTTCTTCACCTCTTTTGGAATTTCTTGAAGAAGATGAACTCCAACTAGGTTTCATACACTTTGTTGCTTAGATTTGGTGTTGATGATCTTAGTTTCCCTTTGATTCTTTTGAATTCTTATGGAGGAAGTGTTGAGAGAGTTCTAGAGTGTTCTTGAGTTGTGTGGATGAATAATGAAATAAAATGAGGCTTGAGTCCCTTTTAATGATCACAAAAGCTGATTTTTAATGAACAATCGTCGGGGTGAACAGTGGTCGTAAACCACAGTTTACGGATCGTAAACCAGTTTACGGACCGTATAGTATGGTCGTATTTAAGCATGTCCAAAACATAAAGGTTGGATAGTGATCATGGTAGTTTACGATCGAGGTTTACGGTCCGTAAACCAGTTTACGGGCCGTATACCAAGTCGTATTTAACGATTTCCACACTTAACAGACAGTTGAGATTTTGGAAGGCTGGAGGAAGATGGTGATTTACGGTCCGTAAATCACTTTACGGGCCGTAAATCACTTTACGACCACTGAGCACTTCTTGACATACTCTCATAATCATATCTAGGTGAGCCAGATGGCTAACTCATAATTACCACGAACCAAAAAAAAACAAAGAGACACAAGTTCCATTGAGCATAGGCACATCTATGTAAACATCATTAATTGTGCCCAGGTATACAAGCCGATAAGGCTATAAAAATGATATACAATTTATGAACCAGTAAGGCTATGGGATATCTAGCTATATACATCTGTCTACGAGCCTCTACATAGAGTATGTAATATTGTAAAGACAGGACAGGACCCCGCCATTCCTATATATGTACACAAAAAGAATAATACCAACTACTGCAGCTCCGAATCAAATGGAGCACTTCTATGCAATCACTGACGGAGCAGCCTAAAGGTCTAGTCTATCTCCCGATATACCTACGGGCATGAACATAACGTCCATAAACAAAAGGACGTTAGTACAAATAATGTACTGAGTATGTAAGGCATGAACAGTAACATGATGAAAGCATTAAGATAACATAAGATAAAGAGAGCAATTTATACCTCATAATACCTCTAAAGACGATTGTCATGCATACTTAACCTTTATCTAAAGGAAACATTTCATACATATACATGTACGATACCGTACCCGACCATGTAAGTTTGGTGTCACTTGTACCTGGTTAGATCAAGTCTCTGTATTGTTCGTACCCGACCATAACAAGGCTCGGTGTTGTCCATACCAAACTGCAGTGATGTGCGTGGAATGGATATCATACCTGGGCATACAAGCTCGGTGTCACAATATAGCTATATACATATATGACATACATGAGTATCCAAAGGGAACATTACAACTTTATCGGGGTGGCATAGAGTCGGTAAGCCCCTGATTTCTATTATGGAATCACTATCATCATCATCATCATCATTATCATCATCAGTATGAAGAGCTTTTATCTATAATATCTCAAGAATCTTAGAAGTCATGAGATTCTAGCATTTTCTAGGAATAGGACATTACATATATCTTAGATGGATTCACAATAAGGAAATCATGCCTTTGGAAAGAAAGGGTTAGCCTTAACATACCTTTACGTCTTCTTAACTACTTAAAGTTCTCCTCCAACGTCCGCCAAATCTACATTCAAGAGGATTCATACTAAGGTTAAGTCTTGGAAACACTCTTAAGTTCAAACTAGTATAATTAACGAGCTAACGGAATTCGGGCAGCACTTCCCCTATTTTATCGACTTCCACCATATTACAAAACAACTCCCAAACAAAAAAAACATCCACAATATCATAATCAAGAAGTTATATTCAATTTAATCTCAAATTTATCCAAAATCCCTTTTTAAGTTCATCTAATAGTCATCTTCTTCACTTAACACTTTATGACTTCTCCACTTTAATTCTTTTCCTTTCCAAGAGTTACTAAACCTTTACATCAACTCAATCATGTAAATAATAGGAAGAACATACCTTATAATGGAAGAACTTCACCATAATCAACTCTTTTCAGGATCAAGTTCATCACCACCTTGAAGAGAAACAAGAACAATCAACTTCTATGGATTATGTTTGGAGTTTTGATGTTGATCTTCTCTCTTGATGATATGGAAAGGTTTAGAATGTTGTGGAGCCTCCAAGAAATCTCAATAACCCTCTAATAATTTTGGGAAATAAGTGTGGGAGTTTGATATGAAAATGGGATCTTTTGGGGTTTAAAAAGGGGTCAAAGACGCCCTCTCGTATCAATTTGCGGTGGAGATGCGGCTCAGCAAATTTGATATGCGGCTGCATCTCCCCGCCTCTACATAGGTAGGAGGTTGGGAAGTGAGGCCAGACCTTTTAGTGATTTTGCTTCCAGTTTAGGACAGCAAATTGGTCCACAAACTCCGATTTTCGGCGAAAAGTGTTCGTTTCGATTCGTTTGACCTCCAATCCTTATGGAACCTTCTTGGAACTTATATAAAACTTCATTAACCATCTAAGGGGACTTATAGATCCTTCTCAAGGTAATTCGAAGCAATTTATAACTCAAATGATACGAAATCTTCCCAAAACATGACTCAAATTCCTGTTTCTTCAACGAATTCTCTTCCGCCGATTCATGTGACTCCAAAACCTTAAGGTGCACACTTAAAGTCATCCAATGCCCTTCTTAACCGTATAATGTCTTCATGTCCACTTTATTCTTGCGTTAGTTTACTTATAATGCAAACGACGCAAAATTTCCAAGGTTAACATTCTTTCCCCCTTAAGAACATTCGTCCTCGAATGTTAGTCTCTTAGGGATTCTATAAAAATTATGCCAGAGTTTCCCCTGTAATTATTCCACTACCATCCTATCACAACAACCCAAAATATACTACTCCTCACAAGGCTACAACAATAACGACAATAATGGCCACACATGGCCAAGAAATCATCAAAAGAGGGCATTACGTACCTGAAGACAATGGTGCCTCTGTCTGAATCTCCTCTCAGAGTGGAAAGAATTATGGATACCTGGACTTCATATCTTCCTCAGCTTCCTAAGTCATTTCTTCGCTATTATTGTTTCTCCATAGAACTTTAACTGAAGCTACATCTTTAGTTTCGAGTCTCCGAACTTGCCTATCCAGAATAGCAATGGCAAATTCTTTGTTGGATAATTGCTTGGTGACCTGGACATCGTCCACAGGTACAATTCTGAAAGGATCTCTAATGTACTTGCAAAGTATTGACGCATGGAAAACTGGGTGGACTGACTCTAAGTTCGAAGGTAGATCTAACTCATAAGCCACCTGGCCTACCTTGCGTAAAATCTTGTAAGGCCCAATATACCGAGGGCTAAGCTTGACCTTTACCAAATCTCATGACAACCTTCATCGACGACACCTTCAAGAATACCCAGTCATTAAATTGGAAATCTAAGTCTCGTCGGTGATTATTTGCATAAGATTTCTAACGACTCTGAGCTGTTAATAATCGATCCTAAATAAGCTTGACCTTTTCCATGGCTTGCTGGATCAAGTTTGGCCCTATAAACTTAGTTTCTCCCACTTCGAACCACCCAACCGGTGATCTACATTTGTGCCCATATAAAGCCTCATTCGGGGCCATTTGAATGCTGGAACGATAACTATTGTTATAAGCAAACTCTATAAGCGGTAAGTGATCATCCCAACTACTTCCAAAATCTAACATACATGCCCGTAGCATATCCTTAAGAGTCTGAATGGTGGGCTCCGCTTGTCCATCAGTCTGTGGATGAAATGTTGTACTAAGACTCACTTGAGTCCCCAAACATTCTTGGAAGGACTTCCAAAAATTAGCTGTGAACTAAGTTCCTCTATCAGAAATAATGGATACTGGAACACCATGGAGTCGTATTATCTCTTAGTTCTGACTGGTAGAAAATGAGCTGACTTTGTAAGTCTATCTATAATTACCCATATAGAATAATACTTACGCTGAGAATGAGGCAAGCCTGTAATGAAATCCATATTAATCACTTCCCATTTTGCAAGTCAAAACTTCCATAGCTTGCAACAGTCTATTGGGCTTTTGATGCTCAATCTTCACCTACTGACAGTTAGGACATTGAACTACGAACTCTGCTATATCTTTCTTCATTCTGTCCCACCAATATATGGATTTAAGATCATGATACATTTTCATTGCTCCCGGATGCACAGAATAACGGGAACAATGGGCTTCCTCCAAAATCTGATGATGTCATCCTGCAACATCAGGAACACACAATCTGTCTCGACACCTGAGAACTCTATCTGCAGAAATTTCAATGGATGGCTTTTTCTTTTGAGGAAATGTATTTTTGTAATGAACTAATATGGGATCCTCATACTGGTGTTCTTTCACCTTAACCACCAGTGACGAAACAGCTGAATTCTGATTGGAAATTCCATATTGCTCGAGTCCATTAGCCGAACTCCTAGGCTAGCTAACTGCTGAAGCTCACGAGCTAACCTTCTTTTCTCTGGCTGAACATCACATAAGCTACCCATAGATCTACGTCTAAGAACATCAGCTAGGACGTTCGCTTTCCCAAGATGATAAAGGATACTGACATCATAATCTTTCAATAGCTCCAACCATCGCCTTTGTCGCAAGTTCAACTATTTCTGCTTGAAAATATACTGAAGACTCTTATGATCTGTATAAATATCAACATGCACACCATACAAAAAATTTCTCTACATCTTCAATGCATGAATCACAACAACCAACTCTAGATATGGGTTGGATAGTTTTTCTTGTGTTCTCACAACTGCCTTGAAGCACAACCAATAACTTTATTGTGTTGTATCAACACACAACCCAACCCTACTCCTGGAGCATCATAATAGACAACATAGCCCTCCGACACTTCAGGAAGTGTCAAAACCGGGGCTGAAGTCAATCTATCTTTCAGCTCCTGATAACTCCGCCCACAAGCATCCGTCCATTGAAATCTAGCTATTTTCTGAGTCAGCTTCGTCAATAGTGCCGAAATAGAAGAAAAACCTTCTACAAATCTTTTGTAATAACCTGCCAAACCCAAAAAACTAAGAACCTTCGTAAGTGTTGTAGGCCTTGGCCAAGTCATCACAGCTTCAATCTTCGGGGTATCCACCCGAATACCATCAGCTGATATAATATGCCCTAGAAAAGTCAAATAATTCAACCTAAACTCACATTCTGAGAACTTTGCATAAAGCTCTCGAGCCTGAAGAATTCTAAGGACAGTACGTAAATGATCTGCATGTTCTGCCTTCGATCGAGAGTATACCAGGATATCATTGATAGACACAATAAAAAATGAATCTAGAAAAGACCTGAACACACTATTTATCAAATCCATGAATACCGCTGGTGCATTAGTTAATCCAAACGACATTACTCGAAACTGGAAATGACCATATCTAGTTCTGAAGGCTGTCTTTGGAATGTCCTTCTCCCTAACTCTCACCTAATGATACCCAGAGCTTAAATCTATCTTTGAAAACCATTTGACACCCTGTAATTGATCAAATAAATTATCAATCCTTGGAAGCGGATATTTATTCTTGAACGTCTCCTTATTCAGTTGTCTGTAATCAATACACATTCGCAAAGAGCCATCTTTCTTTCTTACAAATAACACAAGTGCACCTCACGGCGACGAACTACGCCTAATAAAGCCTTTCTCGAGCAAATCTTTTAATTGCTCCTTCAACTCTTTTAACTTTGCAAGAGCCATTCTATAAGGAGGAATAAATGTGGGCTTAGTATCCAGTAGCACATCAATAGCGAAATCAATCTCTCTCTTGGGTGGAAGGCCTGGAAGCTGGTCCTGAAACACATCTGAAAACTCATTCACTACAGGGACAGATTGAAGAGTTGGTGACTTTGCTTCGATATCCTGAACCCGAACTATATGATAAATATACCCCTTAGCAATCATCTTCCTTACCTTGAGATAGGAAATAAACCTACCTCTCGGAGACGCTATATTACCCTTCCACTCTAAAACTGGTTCTCCTGGAAACTGGAAACGAACAATTTTTGTTCTACAATCAACATTGGCATAATAAGAAGCCAACCAATCCATACCCATAATAACATCAAAATCTATAATTTTCAACTCAATCAAATTTGGCATGGTACGATGGTCATAGACTATAACCACACAATTCCTGTATAACCGAATAGCTATCACAGGGTCACCAGCCGGTGTAGACACTTCGAAAGGTTTAATTGGCTCAGGTTTCGCCCCAATACGATTGGCAATATAAAGAGTAATATATGACAATGTAGAGCATGGGTCAATCAATGCATATACGTCTGACCCATGCATATACGTCATGAGAAGATACCGATAATATACCTGTGACAACATTGGGGGAAGACTCGAGATCCTGTCTGTTACACCCCGATCCTGTCTATTACACCCCGAAAAATTTCGTGTTACCAAGACTGTAGACGGCTTAGTATGAGCTCAAGGGAGAGCAAAGTTATACAAGGATCAGGGATGAAGACTATATGATCTGAGTATAAGAATATATATATGATATTTGAGGACCGTATGAAGTAAATCAGTTAACATGTTACTTGATGAATAGCCCTCGTAACCGTAATTTAAAGTGGGTCCCACGTGTTGGAGTTTTATAAAGGAAATATGAAAAGTGATATGAATAGTACATGGGAAGTTGAGCAAATCTTAAGAAGGACCCTTAAGCCAAATATGGGCATAAGCCCTCCAAAAGGATGATTTAAGGATACATTTTCGGATGATCTGACTTAGAGGGGCCAAAACGCTATTACAAATTTGGAATTTCGAAACATACCAAATAATAAAGTCTTAGATAATTGAAAGATCTTTTCAACCATAGGTGGCGGGCCATCATACGATATCGAGATCAAGAATTATGGCCATTTTATGATAAAGACTCCAAGCTGCCAAATGGCTTCCGTGGGTCCCACTTGAGAAGGTCGGTGGAACCGACTTATGAGGGGTATAAATACCCTATTAACTCCATTTTTTTTTTATAATTATACATGATCAATGGTCCTAGAAACTTCTCAACACATCCCCCAAACATTTATAGCTCATTAAATCAAGAATTTAATAAGATTACACCAAACTAGTCCATGAAAGGTGATTGTTCTTGCTTCTTCTTGATGTTGTGGTAAATTT